>NC_072001.2:77014433-77317463 GCF_028885655.2 Pongo abelii | reverse complement strand
CTATGTTTTGGGCATATTTCTATGGCAGTAACTATATCCTTGGTGTCATCTTTTTAAAAGTTTGATGTATATTAAGTTAATCATTGCCACCCCAGAAGTAAATTTTCTTATATATGTATTTTAATGGATGCAAGCAAGCATTTTGGGGCTGAATTCATAGAAGGAGAATTTCTGGAGGAAAATAACATAAAATAGTTTTAAGATTTTTAATAGACATTTTCAAATTATCCTGCAGAAAAATTGGTTCAGTTTATACTCCCAACAGGGGCAGAGCTCCAGTGTCCCCCTTCCGTTTGTCCTCTTTGCTGATATTTAAGGAGAAAATCTCATTGTTTTCATTACATTTCTTTGGTTTCTAGTGCTTTTGAAACTTTTTTTTTTTTTGAGATGGAGTCTTGCTGTATGGCCCAGGCTGGCATGCAACAGTGCAATCTCGGCTAACTGCAACCTCTGCCTCCTGGGTTCCAGCGATTCTCCTGCCTCAGCTTCCTGAGTAGCCGGGATTACAGGTGCCCACCACCATGCCTGGCTAATTTTTGTATTTTTTAATAGAGATGGGATTTCACCATGTTGGTCAGGCCTGTCTCAAACTCCTGACCTCAGGTGATTCAGCCACCTCGGCCTCCTAAAGTGCTGGGATTACAGGCGTGAGCCACGGCACCCAGCCTTGAATCTTTATATGCTTATTGGCCATTTTTATTCTTGTGGGAAATGCCTGTTTCTCCATTGCCTATTTTCTGGCCAAGCTCCCAAGTCACATTTCACTTAATTTTTATCCTGCTGATTGAAAGCATTTTAACATAAACAGGAGCAGGACAGACTGTAATTATCGAGATCTTGCTCTGTCACCCAGGCTGGAGTGCAGTGGCATGATCATAGCTACCACAGCCTTGTACTCCTGAGCTGAAGCAATTTTCGTACCTCAGCCTCCCAAGTAGCTAGGACTACAGGTGTATGCCACCAGGCCCAGCTAATTTTTAAAATTTTTTGTAGAGATGCAAATTCACTATGCTGCCCAGGCTGGTCTTGAACTCCTGACTTCAAGTGATCCTCCCACCTTGGCTTGCCAAAGTGTCGGGATTACAGGCGTGAACTACTGCTCCTGGCCGAGAGCTCATTTTGTTTGCTAGTGGTGATCTTGGTATCTTTTTATATTTGAGGCTTTGGTGCTAGTGCTGAAGTATTACACTCGCCATCCAAGGTTTGCAGGACTTTTGTTTTAATATTGAATAGATGGAACTGTTTACTTCTGCATCTTTGCAGGTATACAAAATGTGCCTAGCAGGACTCTGCTTTATATCCATTGAAAGCAAGAAGTAATACAGTAAAACTTTGCCTGGCTAGAGGCTTTGGAAGAATGGAGTATTCTGATTTAATGCTATTAACTTGGAAGTGTGAAGGTGAAAAGAATTCAAAACTTACATTTCCTGTTGAATGCAATTTGAAAATACAGCCAGTGATTCCACTTTTCTTCTTTGGTAAGTTTGGACATTCCGATCTACTTGGTGTTTTATTATAGAACTGCTAGTGTGCCTGAGACTTACATTGTGAAGACACTTTTTAAAAAACTTGAGAGGTAAGAGGGTGTAAATGGTATTGTATGAGATCAGGCTGGATGAGAACTGACACTTGTAAATATACTTTTTATGCTGAATCTCTGATTGCCATTTGTTTTCTTATTTAACTCATAAAAATAAAACACCTTGGATGGAGGGTGGGAGCAGGAAGGAGATTTATGTCTTTTAATTGCGTGTCATTGTTTCATATCAAGACAGAACATATGGTATCCCTGGCTTTGACCTACAGAAGGAAACACATTTTTCTACCTGCTGTATGCCAGAGGTTCTTGAACACCTGGAGGGATGACTGCAGCACAAATTACTGAGCCCTGCTCCAGAGTTTCTGATTCACCATGTCCAGGGTGGGGCCTGAGAATTTGCACTTATAAAAAGTTCTCAGGTTCTGCTGGTGCTGCTAGTCCAGAGACTACATTTTTGAGAACCACTCTTGTCTACTAACTGTAAATTGCAGAACTCTAAAACAAAGCTTAGTTTGGTGTAGGAAAAGAAGCTCACAGGTTATGGAGCAAATCATGAAAGATTCAACCCTTGATCCCAGCCTAGTGTGGAATTCGGGTAACAAGCAATACACAGTGACATAACACAATTCTTGGTTTTCATGATTGCAAGTCATAGCCAAGTATCAAGTGAGAAATTCAGTTTCATTTGCAAGGCCTAGAGAGGCCAGGTGATTCTAGAAAAATAGGCCTTGTGTTTGCTTTAAACCAGTAAAGAGCTTTGAGTGCTTATTAAATGGAAAGCTTTGTGTTTTTATTTATTTTTGACTTTTTTTTTTTTTGAGATGAAGTCTCAGTCTGTCACCCAGGCTGGAGTGCAGTGGTGTGACCTTGGCTCACTGCAACTTCTGCCTCCCGGGTTCAAGTGATTCTCCTGCCCCAGCCTCCCGAGTAGCTGAGATTACAGGTACCCACCACCACACCTGGCTAGTTTTTGTATTTCCAGTAGAGACAGGTTTCACCATGTTGGCCAGGCTGGTCTTGAACTCCTGACCTAAGGTGATCCACCCACCTATGCCTCCCAAAGTGCTGGGATTACAGGTGTGAGCCACCACACCCAGCCCAAAAGCTTTGTGTTTTTAAAGATATTAGACATGTTTCTTGTTTTTTAAAAATTCTTAATAATGTAGGAGAATAAGAGAAATGTTTTTTCCAAAACAGAGAAATCATTGTGATTATTTTACCTTATTGGAATGATTGGAATGTTGGATAATATAGTCCACTTCATTCATTAATCATCAAACATGATATGGATTTTCCGTTTTTATAGGATTTGTGTCTTAACTGGGGTAATACTGGTAATTCTTGTACTCCATCTGAAGATGAAAAATGTAGGCCAAAATCATAGACCATGCATACAAGCTGGATAATGAAGACAGCTCTGGAGGAACATGCAGACACACACACACTGACACACATATATATAAAGTATAAACACATATATTTTTTAAAGTTTATTTTTAACATTTTAAAGCAAAAACCGTCCCTCTCCTCTCCTGGAGTAGGCAGGCCCCGCCCCTCTCCCCAAGTGGGCGGGGACAGCAGTCGCATAGGTAGCTTTCCTTGTGATGTCACAGGTTCCTCTGGACACACTGCTGCCTGGCCACGCCTCCTTTCCCTTTCATCTTTCTCATTGACCAATGGGATTGGAGCATTAAGGCCACACCCCTATTCTGCATTCCAGTGTGGTCCTGGTTACGCCTCCTCTGGCTCAGTCACACAGCAGCCTGGCAGGTGACTGGAGGTGTTCGCTGATGTGGCCCCAACCCTACCTCCCTCCCCACCCCATGATGTTAGAAGAAACTCGACAGAACAAATTGGCAGCAGCCAAGAAAAAGGTAAAAAGCCAAGAAAAAGGTCATGGCCCCCCAACCTAGCCGGAGATCCCCTCCTGAGACACACTGGGCTGGGCCCCCCTACCCCGGCGCCCCTGGGCTCCTCCACCAAAGTCTTGTCAGTCAGCCCCACCCATTCAGCCAGCAGCCCAGCCTCTGCCCTTGCCAATCACCCTGCGGTGACTTTGGGCGGGTGACTGCTGGGGCTCCCTACTCCATATTCAGCCCTCACGTCCTGCTGCCCCAAGCCCAGCCTCCCTGGGTTCTTTGGGCTCACGTCTCCAAGGACCTGGGACCCCCAGCCCTAACCCCCCAGCATCTCCAGTCATCCCTGGGTGACTTTGGGCTGGTGACTCCTGGGGTTCCCTGAGCAGACTCTGCTCTCCCCTCCTGCCGACCCAAGCCCAACCTCCCTGGGCTCTCTGGACTGGCATCTCCAAGGACCTGGGTCCCAGCCCTACGCCCCCCTCCCCCATCGTGGATCGGCAACTCAGCCATTGCACCGATGTCGTTCCCCCCACCTCCAGGAGGAGTGGAATGTAGTGATGTCACAGTCCCCCTAGGAACTGTCATTACTGCTGCAAGACCGGCCTTTGATCTTACAACCCAGTCCCCTAAGCATTCTCACCCCATTTCTGGTTCCTCTGGTCACAGCACAAATTTCCAGCTAGAAGAGAAATGGGGACTATGGGACCTAGGAGCAAGGGGTTTCAGGCTGCCTTACTCCCTTTACATAGACATTGACAGTGTGAAAAGCCTAAACTTCCCCTGTGAGCTCAAAACGTTGACAGTATCTCTGGGTGGTAATGGGAGAATGGGTTTGGTTTGGTTTTCTCCCAGGATTCTACTCTCCAGAGAGACTTGAACATTTTTTTCTGAGTTCTCTACCTCATATTCTAATTCTCTATGGTTCTGGGACCAGACTGCCCTTCAGTCAGTGGTCTCTGAAGTGAGATTTGCTCACCTTCTGTGGAATAGATCTTGGGAAACTGAACTTGACAGCTTGAATCTTCCTCATATCATCTCAACTTGGGGTACATTGAATGCCACAGGATGAATGTGGGAGATCTTTCAGAAGCATCAGTTTCCCTTGATTCTCTTGAGAGAAAAAACATTAATGTACTTAGGGATGACCCTCACATAGGTTTCTAAGAGTATACCAGACTTCTCTCTGAAATGAGACTTGGGTTGTCCTCTTTCTGATAAATTCCCAGATTTAACAAAAAAGCTGCCTTCTGCCATGAGGACACATTCATGTAAAAGTGTGAGAGATACTGGTGCACTTCTTCACACTAACAGACATGTGAGGATGTATGACTAAACCACACAGCGTGTAGTTCCTGCCTATGTAATGTTTACTTTTCTATCTCTGCCTCTGGTTTTGGTCCCTGGCAGCTGCTGATTCATGGCAAAACCCCAGAGCTTGGAGTCAGAAGACTGAGTTTAAGTTCCATTATTGCCCCCCCCCACACTTTTTTTTTAGCCATAATATCCATCCCTCTCAATCACTAAGTGATTGTGACAACACCTTGTATAGTTGTTGGTTGCATTAAATCAGATGGTGTATAAGAGTATTTTGCAAAAACTGTAAGGAGGGTGTGGCTGTAGGGGCTGGTAGTTCTCATGTGTATTACTACTCTTCTTTCCCACAGCTAAAAGAATATCAGCAAAGGAAGAGCTCTGGTGTTCCAGAAGGAGCGAAGACAAAAAAGAAAAAAACTGGCAGTAGCCCTGAGACAACCACTTCTGGTGGTTGCCACTCACCTGGAGATGTGAGTCTTGGCTGGCCAGGCTTCTGGGGACAGGGGGCCCAAGGGGCAGTAGAGGGTAACTGTTGAGATTGCTGGGTACTGGTTAAGAATTCTGGGTTTGAATCCTGCTTCTCCATCTGCTAGGGATCTGATTTATGGCAAGTTGCTTGAGCTCTTTGGGCCTCTCTTTTCACATCTGTAAAATAGGGGTAGTATTGTTTGACTTCCATTTGTGAAGTTTAAATGAGATTCCTTATTATTGTTGCTTTCATGTTAACCCCTAGTACGTGGCCTGCTGTAAACACCCAGGATACCCAGGAAATGGTCATTGCTGTTTGATTTTCCTGATCCCCACTCTCAAGGGGAAGCTGGGCTAATGAGTACAGCCACTTGCCATCAGGCTGTCCCTTTAGGAGTCACTGAAGGGGGCCCAGGGTGTGGTGAGGAGAGCCCCAGGCCCTAGGAGTAAGAGAAGCTCTAACTTGCCACCAGCTTGCTGGATGAACACAGAAAAATCACTTCCTCTGCTGGGCCTCAGTTTCCTCCTCTGTAAGATGATTCTGGATAAGATCAATGTCTTTCAAACTTGTTTTTTAGCTGGAGATCCCTTAGTTCAGGTGAACTCTTACTCAGCAGTCTGCTTTTTTAAATGGAGGTGGAGGTCTGGAGCTCCACCAGATTCATCACCCATGTCCTGGGCCTGAGGAGAGGGGTCCAGTGAGCATATTAAGAGCTGCGTTGGTCAGCTGACTCCACTCTGTGACTGCATCACTCAGGGGACTTTTCCATCTATTTGTTCCTGCCCCTGGCAAGGCAGCAGGTGGCCATTTGGAAGAATGGCACAGGCCATGGTTTTAATCTCCTCTGCTCTTCTTCAGCATTTCCTTTTCCTGAACCCACATCTTCCTCCTACCCTGACTTTCTTACTTCTCTCTAAGCCACTTCTGTCTTTTGCCCCCTGCCCTTGTTTTTCCCTTGTCACCTCCTGTAGATTCAGGACATTCTGAAGGTGCTGGTGTCCAACCTTAACCACTCCAATGGGGTAGCACTCCCCCATTGGACAAGTGGAAGGTGAGGCAGTGCCAAGACCCCCCTCTGGCTTGCTGTCTCCAGCTGTGCATGGCCCTGAGGCTTCTCTGGCTTAGGGGATACTTGGCCTCTGCCTTGTTTTATGTTGCTGCCATTAACCTTCAGCCCTTTTCTGTCTGCTTCTTCACCTGCTTGATTGGTGGGTTTTTTTTCCTTCCCCGCATCTTTTATCATCTTGGAAATGGTGACACTTAAAAGTTTAAAAGTAATCTGGGAATAACGTACAGAGCAGGCATGTGGGATTTGGGCCTTTTTTTTTTTTTTTTTTTTTTTTGAGACAGAGTCTCACTCTGTCACCCAGACTGGAGTGGAGTGGTGTGATCTCAGCTCACTACAACCTCTGCCTCCGGGGTTCAAGCGATTCTCTTGCCTTAGCCTCCCGAGTAGCTGGGATTACAGGCACCTGCCACCATGCCTGGCTAATCTTTGTATTTTTAGTAGAGATGTGGCTTCACCATGTCAGCCAGGCTGGTCTTGAACTCCTGACCTCAAGTGATCCACTCGCCTCAGCCTCCCGAACTGCTGGGATTACATGTGTGAGCCACTGTGCCTGGCTCCTTGCTGTTTTTATACTTTCTCTATATACATAACTATTTCCCATGTGAGTTCTTTTTTTTTTTTTAAATTTCTCATTTTGTTACTTCTGCATCATCTGTTACCCTGAAGGATCTGGAAGTAAGAGGCCCTGGGCCGAGGTGCAGTGACTTTGCAGGCCAGCCCTCCAACCTCCTCTCACAATGGGGGCTGGGTGACCCTCTGCCACCTGAGACAGCCCACATACACCCCAGCCCTCCAACCTCCTCTCACAATGGGGGCTGGGTGACCCTCTGCCACCTGAGACAGCCCACATACACCCCAGCCCTAATACTCTTCCACAATCCTCTTCCAACTCCTCCTCTCTGCATGTGCCTCAGAGCCAGTACCAAGGACTAGCAGTAGCCCTGGAGTCAAGCTCCGTGACTATCAATCAACTCAATGAAAACATAGAATCATTGGTAAGAGTCCAGTGGGGTCCCCTGATTCCACACTGCCATTCCTGGGCTTTAGTTTCCCCTTGGGGCCCTGAAGAAAGGGGCTGGGGGACCCTGGTGCCAATGGCAAATGGGGAGCTGGAGCACATAGGCCTCACCGGGAGGGACCCCAGAGCAAGGAACATGCAGCATGGCTCTTCTGTCGCTGCCCTCTTTGCCAACTCTCTCTTCTCCAGACACCCCTGCTCCAGTCCTTGCCACACATGCCCTGGGGTTGTCACCTCTCAGGCAAGCACTAGCCTGACTGGTTGTCAGGGGCCCTGTATTTCTGCCCTGACTCAGTCCCTAATTTGCTTTGAGTCTGGACAAGCCACCTGTCCTCCTTGAGCTCATGTTTCTGGAGGAGGTAGAGCATCAAAGGTCTCTGTTAGCTCTGAGAGTCTGAGATTTAAAGCCCCCTAGAATGGAAACCTGAGGGCCAAGGGCTCCTGTCTGTCCTTTTTCATCCTATATCTGCTGTGAAGAACTGTAGCTGGCCCGTATGTGCTCAGTAAAAGTTTGTTGAATGAAGGCACCTTTCTAACGCACAAGCTGGCAGAAGGGTGGGCCTTCCTGAGACTCCCTCTCTAGAGGTTTATGTTACTGTCCTTTCAAGAGAATCCAGATTCAGACTTTGAGTTCTGTGGCTGTGGGCAAAAACCAACAAAGACCCAAATCCTCTGTCCTTGGGAGCTTGAGGAGTGTTGGCCAGTTTGTATTGCCACTGGGTCTGAGAATGTTGCCTTTAAAATCCATTCCTGGTCCCCGCCTACCACTTCCTGGTCTGGGGAATAGAGTTGAGGGGGCCACTCTCAGTCACCTGAATTTGACTTTCCCCACAGAAAGAGCAGAAGAAACAAGTGGAACATCAGCTGGAAGAAGTAACGTGATTTCTTTGCTCACATGACTTCTGGGTTTGGGGGGCACTCAGATGTAGAGGTGCCAGTCTCATCTTACCCACTCCCAGCCTGGGGAAGAAGGCTCCCCCCTCAGATTCTGCCCCATCCCCACAGGGTCCCTGATAACCTGGTCCCGTGGGTGGACCTGTCCTGGGGCATTGGTGGCATTCTAGGGGCCTGTCCCTTGCTGTGCCATCTCTGCCTCCTCGTGGTAAGAGCTCTGTCTTCCTCTTCCTATAGGCAAAGAAAGAAAACAATGAAATACACAAAGCACAAACGGAGCAGTTAGAGGTGAGTGGAGGGTGGGGAGCTTTCTCCTGTCCTCTGGAGAATGCGTCTTTCCTTGTCTTTCAGCATTTGCTTGGCTTTTCTCCCAAACATTCAATTCCAGACAATCAACATCCTCACACTGGAAAAGGCAGACTTGAAGACCACCCTTTACCATACTAAACGTGCTGCCCGACACTTCGAAGGTGGGAATCTGCACATCCCGTCATCCTTCAACCTGGCACTTTGACAGGTCTTTAGGGGGAGTCCTTTGGGCCCCATCTCAACCTCTCTCATTACAGAAGAGTCCAAGGATCTGGCTGGCCGCCTGCAATACTCCTTACAGCGTATTCAAGAATTGGAGCGGGCTCTCTGTGCTGTGTCTACACAGCAGCAGGAAGACGACAGGGTGAGTCCAACCAGCTGCCCCATCCCCTGGCAGCCTGGCTTCCCAGATGGAGGAGTGAGCCTAAAAGTCCCTTCTGCACGATGGAGTGTCCTGCCCAGAAGGCAGCATGCTCATTTCTCACTGCTTTTGTGTATGGTTGTTAGAGGCAGCCTGGGGCTGAATCAGCTGCTGTGGGTGAGTTGGGGGGCACTGTGGGGAGTGAGCACTGGATGCAGAGCTCAGAGGCCAAGTGCCTGCCCTGCCTTTTCCTGGCTGTGGCCTTGGCCAAGTCCTAGGTGGGGTATTGGGTAGTTGTTCTGTGAAGGTACAGAAGAGTATCTTTAGTATGTTACCGTTTCTGTAGAGAGAGGAAAGGGGTGTGTGGTGTGTGTGTGTGTGTGTGTACTATGATAATATACAAAAACACATCTGCAAGCATTCATAAAAAACTCAGGAGAGAGTAAAGGTTGCCTGGGAGACACCTCCCTTCTGTACCTTCTGAGTTTTGGACTATATGAATGTATTACCCTTTCAAAAAGTGAACAAAAGATTAATTTCCCCCTTCCTATCTGTGCCCCCATCCCCAACAAGAAAAATGGGCTTAGAGAATAGGATAGACCTGGGTGTTCAAATCCCAGCTCTGTCTAAGTGATCTTAAGCAAGCACTTAACCTGGAACACTTGATGTTTTTCATCTACACAATAGAGGTAATCCTAGTAACTGTCTCACATGGTGTTTGTGAGGATGAAATGGGCTTGTAGCATGGAACCTGGTGAAGCACTCCATGACGGCTCAAACAGTGGTAGTAATAACAGTAATAACAACAGCAATATTATCTGAACTCTCTGGGCCTCTGTTAGCCAGCTGTAAATGCGATCTCTTTCCCTGTCCCTTCCAACTTTACTGAGTTCTTTTAATAACCAGGCCACGGGCTTGGAAATGCCTTGATCTTTACTAACCAAGTTGTATATTGAGCCTAGCCCTAGCCCTTTTAAGCGGCACTGCCTGGGCTCCCCAGATCAAAACTTCTCACTCTTCACCATCCAGTCCTCGAGCTGCAGTGAAGCGGTCCTCCAGCGGCGGTTACAGCAGACCATAAAGGAGCGGGCGCTGCTGAATGCACATGTGACACAGGTGAGGCTTTGCAGAGGGAGGGATGTGGAAGGAAGATGACCCCAGGTGGCCAGGAGCAGGTGAGGACCAGTGACAGCCCTTCCTAACTTCTGTGCCCATTTCTTGCAGATGACAGAGTCATTAAAACAAGTCCAGCTACAGAAAGACGAATATGCTGAACACATAAAAGGAGAGAGGGCCCGGTGGCAAGAGAGGATGCGGAAAATGTCGGTGGAGGTGAGACCTGACCCCTCAGCCCCCACCTTAGATAGGTCACTGGATCTTTCTGGGCATCTGTGTAAAATGGGAATAGTACAGCCAGAGGTGGTCTTGGGTCTGGGCTTTGTGCAGATGGGGGCAGAGAGGGAGATGGTAGCCTGTCCAGCCACCAGCCCCTCTCCCCAGGGCCCTTTCCCCTGTGCTTTGGGCAGGCTCGCACATTGAAGGAAGAGAAGAAGAGTGACATACATCGGATACAGGAGCTGGAGAGGAGCTTGTCCGAATTCAAAAACCAGATGGGTAAGGTGGGGCTGGTGCGACCTGGGAGCAGGACTGTCATCAGAGGTCTGTGGGGGTGGCTTAGAATGCCCCAGGGAGGTGGGTGGATGGAAGGGCTTTGAGGCAGAGGGAAAGAGGTCTGTGCCAGGAGATGGCAAGTTTTGTCATCTCCATGAGCCTCGGGGTCCCCATCAGCAAAGAGGGAGGAGTGCCCGTTGTCAGCCACTCACAGTGCTCTCTATGTGAAAGTGGCTTGGAAATTGGCTACCATCAGGTGCAACGAATCATTAGCAGTGAGACCAAGTTTGGGAAGCCTGAGAGGAGCTGTGCATCAAGAAGAGGGATTTTTTTTGGAGGGAGGTGGGGAATCCAGAGGCCCTTATTGTCTGCTTCGTTTCTCAGCTGAGCCCCCATCCCTGGCACCCCCAGTAGTGACCTCTGTGGTGGAACAGCTACAAGATGAGGCCAAACACCTGAGGCAGGAAGTGGAGGGTCTGGAGGGAAAGCTCCAATCCCAGGTGGAAAACAATCAGGCCTTGAGTCTCTTGAGCAAGGAACAAAAGCAGAGACTCCAGGAGCAGGAGGAGATGCTCCGAGAGCAGAAGGAGTGGAGGGTGCAGGAGCAGAAGAGACTGTGTGAACAAAATGAGATGCTTCGGGAGCAGCAGAAGATGCTAGGGGAGCAGGGTGAGAGGCTGCGAAAGCAGGAGCAGAGGCTACGCAAGCAGGAGGAGAGGCTGCGAAAGGAGGAGGAGAGGCTGCGAAAGCAGGAAAAAAGGCTGTGGGACCAGGAGGAGAGACTGTGGAAGAAGGAGGAGAGGCTACAAAAGCAGGAGGAGAGGCTGCGAAAGCAGGAGAGGCTCGCGCTCTCCCAGAACCACAAGCTCGACAAGCAGCTGGCTGAGCCACAGTGCAGCTTCAAGGATCTGGTGGGTTGCCCCACCTGGGGAGCCTGCCCTCATCCCTATCCCTCCAGGCCTTTGTTTCCCCACCTGTAAAATGGGGCAGTGTAGCCCTCACATGAAATGGTACTTCTAAAGGCACCTGTGAGCTACAGCTCATCAGGCCCTGCTCTGATGGCTGTGGGGGAGAAGGGATGATTTTTCTAACCTGCCTACACCCTTCCCGGTGACATGGGAGGCAGACACCAAGTTCTGGTATCTCCAGCTGCAGTGGATGGAAACTGATTGCTTCTCTCTGTGCAGAACAATGAGAACAAGAGTGCACTGCACTTGGAGCAGCAAGTAAATGAGCTGCAGGAGAAGCTAGACGAGGTGAAGGAGATGGTAACCTCCACCCTGTCCAAGAAGGGCTGGGAGGTGGGCACCAGCCTCTGGGGAGGGGAGGTGCCAGGTCAAAGGCAGCTCCAGCTGGGGCGCAGGTGACCCCAGCACCCTCCAGGGCAGCCCTATGACTGTTTCTTGCTTCTTGCCCTCTGACTTTTAGAGGTGGGTAGCCCTGGGCTCCTCCCAGATCTGGACATCATCATCCCTGCTAGATGCATGGAGCCACCCAATCATAGGGGAAGAGACAGTGATAAGAGGCTCCTTATCTGGGCATGGTAGCTCGCACCTGTAATCCCAGCACTTTGGGAGGCTGAGGCAGGAGAATCACTTGAGGTCAGGAGTTTGAGACCAGCCTGGCCAACATGGCGAAACCTCACCTCTACTAAAATTACAACAACAACAACAACAAATTAGCCAGGCATGGTGGCACATGCCTTTAATCCCAGCTACTCAGGAGGCTGAGGCACGAGAATCGCTTGAGCCCACGTGGTGGAGGTTGCAGTGAGCTGAGATTACACCACTGCACTCCAGCCTGGGCCACAGAGTGACACTGTCTCAAAACAAAACAAAAAAGCCTCAGATTCAAACTGGATTCTGGCCTGGGTTCCACTGGTCACCATTCAACTACTGTTCATCTCTAAGTCTCTGTTTCTTTAACTTCAAAAGGAAGTTAGCATTTTCCTTGCAGAGGTGCTGAGGATTGAATGAGAGGATATATGGAAAGCATTAGGCATGTAGCACACTTAACAGGTGATGGTTGGCTCCCTCTGCTTTTCCACCAGTCTGTGGCCTACAGTTTAAATTGAGGGAAGAAGAACATGAGATTTGAGGCTGGGGAAGGAGGCATGGGGTTCTAGGCAAGGGAGGAAGCCTCTTAGGCCTGGAGCAAGGGACCAGGGTCCTGGGCAGGTGACAGAGCCCCACAGTGCCCTGGCTACCCTATTAATGGGTCCAGAATCTGGAAGCCAGCCACCACACGCCCTCGTGCCCAGGGTCTTCCTGCAGGTGGAGCTGAAGAGCCAAGAGTCTCAGGTCTGCAGCAGCAGCGAGATTAGTACCTGGGTCACCTGCAGCAGTACACGGCCACCTATCAGCAGCTGACCTCTGAGAAGGAGGCGCTGCACAGGCAGTTACTGCTGCAGACCCAGCACATGGACCAGCTGCAGCAGCAGGAAGCTCAGGACAACGTGGTGGCTGAGATGGCCCGCCAAAAGTTGCAGGAGACCCAGGGGAGGGGGAGTTGCTGAGGACGGGGCCCCGAGGGGGATGACTTGGCAACCTCTGTGCCTTCTCACTCTGTTTTCCACCCCCTTAGGAGCACCTAGAAGCTGCCAGCCAGCAGAACCAACAGCTGGAGACCCAGTTGAGCCTCACGGCTCTCCCTGGAGAAGGTACAGGAGACCACTCAGAGGAAGAGGAGAGCACCCCAGGAAGAATGGGGGACTGTTAGCAGCATAGGATTGAGGGGTTGGAAGAGACCTTTAGAACAGCTGGTAGTTATGCCAACCAGGTGTCTGCACTGTGTTCGGCATCAATATGTGACCTTCTGGGAGCAGGGGGCCACCAGGTTGCCTAAGGATGAATGAACTGACCCAGATCAGAAAGGGAGCAGGTCAGGACTCCCGCACTCACCAGTAGTGGGACTATGCCTGGGCAACACAGCAAGATCTTGGTTCTTAAAAGGAAAAATAAAGAACAGCAGCTCATTCACCTCTGGGGAGAGGCCGGCTCAGGGTTACACAGTCAGGGTGGGGACAGAGGTGGGCCCACAGTACCTCCCTTGTTGGGTTGTCTGAGGACCCCTCTGGCCAACTCCCTACAGGAGATGGAGGAGGACATCTGGACAGTGAGGAGGAGGAGGCGCCTCAGCCCATGCCAAACATCCCAGAGGACCTGGAGAGCTGGGAGTCCACGGTGAGCCTGAATTTCCCCACCCCACTTTGCCACCTTCCTCTGTGGTCCCTCCCAGACCCCCTTATGCTCTTGGTTTTCCCGCCTTCTGATTTCTCTGGCTCCTCACCCCTTCCAGGAGCCAGTGGTCAGACACCTTGTCACCTGTGACCAACAGGTGCACTCTCTGAGGCTCCAAGTGAAGGGGCTGTGCTCCACCTCCCTGCCTCATTTGTTCTGTCTATGCCCCTACAAGAATACTCACCTCTTGCCTTCAAGTGGCATTTTTCAACTCCGCTGGAGCCAGTTCCCAGGAGGAGCAGGCATGGCTATGTGGGCAGTGGAAGGTGCGAAGGCTGTGCTGCCTGCACCTGGCTCAACTGGTGGCCTCGGCCTGGAAGGAGCCAGAGGCAGAGGCCCCAGCCCCAGGGAGGACTGGGGATGAGTGTGTGTGTTGGGAGAGCTACCAGGCCCTGAAGGAGGCCATGGAGGAGCTGAAAGTGAGTCCTGGCATGGGCCAAGAAAAGTGGGGGCAGGGCAGAACAGGTCGCTCCCGAGACGTGACCCCATTATTTTGGCTCCAGAGCAGCTTTATGGACCTCCCAAAGGAGAAAGCGGATGGGAAGGAGCAGGTGGAAACACTGGAGCATGGATTCATCCAGCCCTCTGGAGCGACAGATGGCATGAGTGAGCGGGAGGCCAGGGCACGGGCAAGGGGAGCTGCAGGGCCATCGGAGGGACCCTAGTGTCTGAGCCATGTTCTCTCACAGAAGAGTCCTTCACCGGATATGAAAGCCAGGGGGCAGTGCCAATCACGCAGCACCAGGAGATGGAGGATGTCATCAGGCTGGCCCAGAAGGAGGAAGAGATGAAGGTAGGGCATGTAACATCTCTGCGGGGGTGGGGCTGGGCATGGGTGCTGGCGCAGGCTCCAGGGTGGGAGCTGAGCACCCCTCCCTTCAGGTGAAGCTGCTGGAGCTGCAGGAGCTGGTGTTGCCCCTTGTGGGCAACCACGAGGGTCAAGGCAAATTCCTCACTGCTGCCCAGAACCCTGCTGATGAGCCCGCTCCAGGGGCCCCAGCCCCCCAGGAACTTGGGGCGGATGGTGAGTAGAGCCCTCAGGCGGGGGGGGGGGGCAGGCAGGAGCAGGGGAGGCTTGCACTGTGCTCAGACCCCCGCCTCCCTCTCTCCGAAGATTTTTATGAGGTGAGCCTGGACGACAGCATGGAGCCTGCACCAGTAGCGGCCAGGGAGGGTTCTGCACAGCAGATCGTGCAGCTGCCTCCTATAATGCAGGACACCCAGGAGCACCCAGGCTTGCCCAGCAAACCCTGCGTGCCATTCTTTTACCGGGCAGCCGAGAACAGGGAGATAAACATCATCATCATCTAAGAGCTGGTCAAGAAATTTAAAACAACAACAACAACAAAAAGTTATGGGGTTAATCTCCTACACCATTCATTTACTCCATTTGAATGTTAGAGCCACTCACATTTATTTATGTTTCTAATTTACCGTTTAAATTTATTTGTAAAAAGTTAAGGGAGAGTTGGTCTTTCCCTGATGTTCACTCTGGCATCCTTTAGCATTTTTGTTTTTAATTTGATAATTGTAGGTCATTAGCACGCATATCGAGTTTGCCCTTAGGTGATGGGAATTCAAACACACAAAGACCCACTATTTGCACAAAACTATTCTTACTGGTTTGGAACAGGCTGCCACGCTTTTTTAATGTTATTGCAGCATGTATATTCATTACAGAATTCAGATAAAATTTGCTTATATTCTGCTATTATGTTTGATCGAATCCTAACCACAGTGAGCTCTTCATTAACTCAATATGTGGTTTGCCCTCAAGTGCGCACTGTTTATTATTTTGTAACATGCCACTGTGAGTACTAACATTTAGAGTTGTTTAAAGGCCGAGAACTGGAAACAGCCTTTCCCCTATTTTCTGTGTATTGGGGATGGGAGTAATAATATTTTGGGGAGCTTTTTAAATCTCACAGAAGAGGAAAGTGGCCTGCTCTGGCAGGTGTGTGCAGGATAGAGTGTTTCATTTGTTCTGGTGCCAAGAATGAGCGCTGTACTATGGTAGTTCCCTTATGATTTGTATGTGCTCTGGGCTCATGAAGATATTGCATCATGAGCTGCAGCAGTTGTACCCTTTCTCGATGACCTAAAAAGGGATTATTTCTGAGGAATGAAAGGCTCCCATCATTGACTGTGGATGTGGAAAACCTTTTCTAGCTTAGAGCATTTATATCTACAATACATTTTAAAGTCAGAGTTCATGTTACCTGTTTTAATCACATGAGTATATGTCCCAGTACACAAAAGGGCACTGGTTGGCATTCTTCTTAATGTGTTTAGTAAAGATCATAAGAAATCCTTTAAGAGTTTAAGTGTCCATGGAAGAGGCATACAGGTTCTAGTCAAGAATGAATTCGAGTGAAGGAAATCTGTGTGACACTTGGCCTTCCTCTATGTTCATGGAGCTTCTTTGAGGCTAGAAGATGGATTTTTACCATCTAGACCTCTCTGGCTAATACCTATTCTTCAGCCACATTGCTTACTCTGACATAGGAATTTACTTCTTTTCTTTGAATGGAAAACACTTTAAAAATAATAACCATTATTATAAACCAATATATGAGAGAGTACTTAGCTGAAACAAAAAGGAGTTTTAGTAGACAGTATTATACTACACATGAAAATCAAGGCGAAGTTTATGCAACTTAAAATGTTTACATGCTGCAGTGCAATCTAATGTTTGTGAATGTCCAAGTATTATGAGGAAAAGTGTCTATACAATCACAGAGTGATGTTTCCTCACAAAGTTCTTCACAAAGAGTGAAATATGTTTTTATACCTCTCAGTTTCAGTTAGAGGCATATTTTGTGCCATATTTATGTTAATGTGCCTATACATGATGAATGAATTATTTCAGTCATACATTGCCTAAATCATAACTTTAAGATGCTTGGGAAAGAATCAACAGCTAAAATTTCATGAAGTTCTAATGTCTGTGTTCCAAAATACGTCACATTATTAGGATGCAGGGAGAGATGTATGTGTGCTCCCTGGGGTGCGCATTTCTAGTTACTAGACCATCTCCATTTTTAGCATTTGGCATCTTCATGATACTTTTATACATATGACATTAATAGGACAGCAATAATACGATTTTACAGATGGAATAACAGATGTGCCTGCATTCACTGAAAGAGTGCAAATATTAAGTCCTTGTGACTTCAACTGACTCTTCCAAATTGTATGAATTTATCAATGTATTAGATAAACTCAGTTTCAGAATTATAAAGAAAAAATGTTAGACCAACAAATGTGGCTAATTAACAGTAGTACGATTTCTAGCCCGAGGGTTTAAAATGGACTTAAAGTCCTGTTCTTGCCTTTTATTTTCTGAACTTGCCACTTTTGCATTCTTTGAGTTCAGTTTAAAGACAGTTTAAGTCCAATTTAGACCCTCAGGCTAGAAATCATACCACTGTTAATTAGCCACCTTATTTGGTCTAACAGTTTTTCTTTATAATTCTGCAACTGGGTTTACCTAATACATTGATAAATTATTTCAAAGGTATTTTTATAGTTCAAATCACTTCACTTTTACCCTGATAAATATAAATGACTAGGAATGATCTTCAGATAGCGTTTAGCATCTGTAACCAATCTGACAATAATGTGTTCATCAGGTACCTATGGATTAAATCACATACTGGCATATTTAAGCTGAATGTCAGTCTGGAAAATAAATGTACTATATTAACTGAAATACCACTCTTTGTGTAGGTATTCTGTCATATATTTAAGAAAAATTAAATAGCATGTAAATTGTATAACAATAACTGAAGTCTTTCTTCAAAGTGCATGAGTTCCTTTGCAATACCTCATTCAGCCAAGTATTTGTTCTCTTCCTCATTCAGTATAAAGCAGCTTTCAATTTGCTTAGAAAGCAACATTAGAAGGGTAGAGTTGAATCAGAAACATAGAATTTTAAAGTGTTGGTTCAACTGAATAAATTTGAATTTCTGTAGGAAGTAAAGAATTAAAAACCTATTTAAAGATTGCAATATATAATCATTTTTAAAGTATTTGATTAAACCTGATAGATTTTCCAGAAATGAAAACAAGTCAGTTCTAAAACCAAAGCTGATATTTAGAAAATGTGAAAATGTAAATCAGCCCTATCCATAATATAGTTTCTCAAAAACTTTAAAGAGTCATTTTAAAAGAATATAACTATTCAAAAATGTAACTGCTATCTTAAGTTTTAAAATAAGTTAAAACATTTTAAAATATGAAGACTGTAGTTTAAAAGAAAGAAACTGGGGGAAGGAAAAGTAGAGAAAGAAATGCCAATTCCAATGCAAAGCTTTATTTGCCAAGTTTTCTTAGAATGACTTTTACCAATTTATGAATTCTTGTAAACAGAGTGTATAATGGAAATACTGAAACACTGTTGCCTAAAGTGGCATTATTGACTGCTACTGTGATGCTACTGTAATGTAATAAATTATTAAATTGTTGCAAAGTGCTGTTTTTGCCTTAAAATTTTGTGTGCCTTGAAAACTGTGGTGTTAAAGGTATTCAGACTGTGCAAATGCTGGGCACGCTTGACATGAGATGATCAGTTTTTATTTTTATAAAATTGTAATGTAACTATGCAAGTGTGTTTATTTAAAGAGCACAAACCAAAGTTATGGGATAAAAAAGGTTGTGGGATGAAAAAGTTACGGGATAAAAAATGTTGTGGAAAAGTTGTGGCAAAAAAAGTTGTGGAAAAAAAGTAAAAGTTTTATGAAAAGCTTAAAGAAAGGGCCGGGCGCAGTGGCTCACGCCTGTAATCCCAGCACTTTGGGAGGCCGAGGCAGGTGGATCACGAGGTCAGCAGATCGAGACCATCCTGGCTAACATGGTGAAACCCCATCTCTACTAAAAATACAAAAAAAAATTAGCCGGGCTTGGTGGCGGGCGCCTGTAGTCCCAGCTACTCAGGAGGCTGAGGCAGGAGAATGGTGTGAACCCAGGAGGCAGAGCTTGCAGTGAGCCGAGATCGTGCCACTGCACTCCAGCCTGGACGACTGAGCAAGACTCCGTCTCAAAAAAAAAAAAAAAAAAAAAAAAAAAAAAAAAAAAAAAAGCTTAAAAAAGTATTATGAAAAAGAAGTTATGGGATTAAAAAATAAGTCGTGGGATAAAAATAAAAATAAATAAAAGCAGGCTTCTGTCAGCATAAGCCTGGAGAAGTGGGGCTGGAGTCTCCATCCCCATCATGTTCCTACCACCCCTTCCCAGTCATCCCTTTACCATTAGGGTAGAAAGACAAGACCCCTGTCTAATGGGGGGAGACAAACAGACCCTTTGCCACCTTGACCAGGGCTGAGTCCTTAAATTTCTGGATGATGATGTTATTTAAGAGCCAGAGGCTGGTAGAGCTGGTTTGTTTGGAGGAGGCCTGATGGCCTCCCTACTCTCACCAAAGCAACTTTTCCCTAAGGGGGCTCCCATCTTTTTATTCAGAGAGGCAGCTGAGGTGGGACAGTGGGGCTAACTGTAGAGCAGGAGAGGGCACGGGCTGCTGGGGTGGACCCCCTTCCCCAGTGTACATATAGTATCTGTGTAACATTTTGTATATTCCAGGGAGGCAGGGCCACCCCCTGGATCATACCTAGCGGAGATTGGAGCTGGCATATGAGGAGGTTCTACTCATTATTTGTGGCTGGGAAACTTATTTATTGATAGCATAGGACAGAAGAAGGAGGCGGGGATGGGGTTGTGGCTCTCTGGTGATGTGACTTCTGTTTATTTTGCTTTTCATTTTGGAGTAAATGGATTTAGCCATACTGCTCAGCCTGGTGGGTTCCCATTTCCCTCACTGGGTCCTGGAGTTTGTGCCACTGAACGAGGAGCCCTAGAGTGTCTGAGCATGTCCAGCTGGCTGTTGGGGACCTTCCAGGCCTGTTACCTTTATGCTGCCTGGTGACACCTGGTAGATTTCACGGGGACTGCCATGGCACCTATGGGGCACAGTCTGGCCCTGACAGCCAACAGGCTCAGAATCCTGATCTAGTGGTGGCCGGAAAGACAGATACCAGCACCCAAGGGCACTGACTTCCATCCACCCCAGGCATCTTCTGTTCCATCCCCCTGCCTCCCTCGCCTGTCTGCACCCAGTGGCCTGTTCTGTCTGTCCCTCCAGTGCACCTTGTGGCCTGTTAGTGCTGGCTGCCCCGCAGGCTCCTCCAGGCTGAGTTCATGGCCCTGCTCCCTAGTGGCCAGAGCCGGCTTCGCAGGATAAAAGCCAGCTAAGCTCCAGGGGCTTTCCAGGAAAAGTGTCCCTTGGAAAGGGTGTGACCCTTTCAGTCCTCCCAACAGCACCCTAGAAATGGCTTGGCCTTTTCCCCCCCTGAGCTCCACAGAGAACACAGCCAGCAGAGGACACATTCCCTGTCATCCAGGAATGGGTTTGATTCTCAGCCGAGGGACAGCAGGACTGGTAGAGACTGTCAGGCCACACGGCTGCCTGCACAGCACCCCATGCTTGGTGGGGGGTGGGAGGGATGGCAGGGGCTGGCTGTCCACAGGCCGGGCATGACAGGGAGGCTCACTGGAGGTGGCACACTTTGGAGGGGCAGTGTCAGGGGAGACCTTCCTCTTGTTGGGCCACAAGACTCCATGAGGACAGCACGGTGACTGATTCCCAGTGCTAGAGGTGAGGCGGTCGGCCATGTGTAGGTGTATGTGTGTGTGTGTATATATATATATGAGTATTTATAGATATATATAGAACAGGGCAGGGGCATACCACAGAGGGGGCACAAGTTTTCATCAACGGTCACATCTGGATGTGTCAGCTCACCACTACAACAGAGTAAGTCACAGATGAAGGGGGCTGGCTTTGGGGCTGGGGAGCCACTGTTAAGTCACAGGACACTCACCCAGGCAGGCTTGGAAAGGGAGGCCTCTGAGAAGAGGAGGATCTGTTTAGAGGTCAGAGTGGGGCTGGGGCTCTCAGGACGCGATGGACTTGCCTGACCTGATGAGCTGGCAGTTGGAGAGAAAGCAGAAAGAAAAACGGGAGAGAGAAAAGCAAGCAGAGAGCTGCTGAGGCATGGGCATGCTGCAGCGGCTGTGGGAGGGCCGGGGAGGGGAGGACGCAGGTGCAGGTGTGGCAAGGTTCCTGGAAAAGAGGGGCTGGAAGGAAAAGGGGAGGAAGATGAAGGGAGGAGCCAGAGCTTCACAGGTAGTGCCAGGGGGCTGCAGCAGCCCTCCCCAGCCCACACACACTGGCCTCTCCCATGGCACCCAGGCAGTGCACCCACAGTTCAGACCAATGCTCAGCCCCCTCGGGCTTCCCTCTTCTCTGGTCACCCTCCCTTCCAACCCACTGGCCCAGGGCCACCTCTCTCCTTGGGGAGCCCCACCCAACAGCCACCAGGCCTGATAGAGAAGGAACACTGCTTGACTCAGGATGGTGAAGCTAAAAGGGATGGCTGGACTGGAGTGAGCACCAGAGGCCACTCTGGGTGGTCAGAAAGCCCAGGACCCTCTGAAAGGACCCTGGGGGAGGCAGAAAGGGTATACGCCACTGGTCATAGACTTGTAAGTCTAAGAGGGGAGCCTTAGCTGGTTGCGGGGAGCTGCAGGTGGCATAGGTGAGCCTGGGCCCCTCCTGCTGGGAAAAGCAGAAGAGGGAGAGTCTGTGGCAGGGGAGTTGGGTGGGCTAGCTCGGTAGAGCTCAGCTGGGCCAGCAGGGACTGTTGTCCCCTTGGCTGAATAGCACAGGTGACCCCTAGGAGCAACAGGCCGAGGTGCATGAGCCTGCTGGCTGGCGGTAGTGTTTCAGCAGGGGCCAGGGACCCTGCCTTCAGTCATACACTAGCAGCTATGGTGGTACCTGGGAGGGAGGGAAGGGGGCTGTGTGTTCCTGCCTGGCCTGTGAGGTGTGTTGTGGGATGCTCAAGATTTTATCCTAGATCACCACTGGGTTACCAACAGAAGAGGTGAGACCCTATCACCCCTGCTCTGCAGTGGATTTGGCACTCGGCACTCCCAGACTGGGAACTGGATACCCTGCCCTGGCAGCATGACTCAAGACTGCACAAGAGTTATGTTGTGCCCAGGATGACATTCCTAGGCCTCTGGCCGCCTCAGAGTCCAGCCCCACACACAACGCCCTCCAAGTTCCCAGCCCCTACACCATAAACCATGAGTTCTCTGCCCTCTCTGAAGACTCTAGAGAGCACCCACGTCTGCCAACTTGGGCATGGAACCTGTTCCAAGAGCCTACAGGCTCAGCCATGGAGGCTGGGGGACTTTGGGGCCATGGGGGCCAGCCCTGGTACCTGCATCCAGCTAGGATGCTCTGAACCTGCAGCCAGGAGTTGCCCACGGGCCCCCGTGGGCATGCTGATTGTGTTTATGACTGCTGTGCCTGCTCTGCTGACTCCTCCATCAGCATGTTCTTGTCCCCACGCAAGTACAGGTTGGCCAGCAGCTCCAAGAAGATGAACTCCTTGGCCTGAGAGTGGGCAAAGAGGGAAGGAGGTTGGGACCTGATGCCTGTGCCACCCTGGCCACCCCACCAGGTCCTGCTGGGACTGTGTGCTGCAGTTGGAGCCCCAAGTATGGCTTTTCAGATGCGGCTTCTACACCACTTAGACTCAAAGACCCAACTCTTCACCACTTTTTCTCACTCAGATGGGGACACTGAGGTCCAGAGGAAAAGCCGCCTGCCCAAGGTCACAGATCTGGGAGGGGACCCAGGACCTATCATGCCACCAGGACACCTGTCTACTCAGTTTTTAATTTTTGGAGATAGGATCTCTCTCTGTTGCTAGGCTGGAGTACAGTGGGCAAGATCACTGCTCACTGCAGCCACAACCTCATTGGTTCAAAGTGATCCTCCAAGGTTAGCCTGTTGAGTAGCTAAGACTACAGGCACGTGCCACCACCAAGCCCAGCTATTTTTAAAATTTTTTTGTAGAGACCAAGTCTCACTATGTTGCCCAGGCTGGTCTCAAACTCCTGGGCTCAAGCGATCCTTCTGCCTTGGCCTCCCAAAGTGCTGGGATTACAAGCATGGGCCACTGTGCCCAGTCCCACGTTATAGTTCTATGAGACAGCTCTGGTCTGGACCGTGCCCCTCTCTGGACCTGGTCCCACAGGGCTGGTTGTCATCTCTGTCAGGCCAACACAGCCACCTGCATCCCCAGTGCCACAGGAGCCCCCTGCCCCTGTGAGGTGGTGCATGCACATTGTTGATCATGAGGTGCATGATGGTCTTGGGCATGAGACCAACCATGAGGTCCCACACGGTCTTGTTGACAACAGCCACATAGGATTCCACCAGGCTCTGGGTGGTCTCCATTTGCCGCTCCAGCTGTGGGACCATGGAGTGCATGAAGCTGTCAGAGCCATTCTCCTCGGCCTTGCTGGCCTGCCACGGAGAACACAGAGGCATCAGGGTGGCCAGGCCATGCAGCCAGGCTCCAGGCATCCCCAGGATCTCAGTCCCTCCAAGAGTACCTGGAACACTGAGGCACAGGGAGAAACAACTGGCCAGGACACACATCCAGTTCCCCACACAATCTAGAGGATTTCAGGTCTCTGCCTCTCAGGACCCCAGACTCTCCCGATTCAGCCTCGTCTTAGTTCTGACTCTACTACCCAGAATTTGCCTCCATTTCCCAATCCAGAAATTGGAAAAGAATATCTCCAGATCCCTTGCTTGAAGACCTAGCCAGAGCTGGTGCCAGGCTACGGATGCCTGGCAGGAGGCAAGAGAAGGGCATACTCACTTTCCCCTTGTCCTGGGAGACCCACACACCAACATTGCCACCACCGCTGCCACCAGGGAGCACAGCCAAAGTAGATGCACACAGGAAAAGGGGAAGGGTTGAGTGAACCTGGGACACTGCATCCCAACTTTAATGTGTTGATGAATTCAATTTGCTAATAGTTTGGGGAGGATTTTTGCATCAGTATTCATCAGTGATATTGGCCTGTAGTTCTCTGTTTTGGATGTATCTTTGGTTTTGGTATCAGGGTAATACTAGCCTTGTAGAATGAGTTTGGAATAGTTGGGTAAAGCCTCTAGTTTTGGAATAGTTTGGGTAAGGCTGGTATTAGTTCTTTAAATGTTTGGTAGAATTCAGCAGTGAAGCACCAGGTCCTAGGCTTTTCTTTGCTGGGAGAGTTTTTATTACCACTTCGATCTAATTATTTCTTATTGGTCTGTTCAGGTTTTGGATTTCATCATGGTTCAATCTTGGCAGGCTGGATGTGTCTAGAATTGTATCCATTTTTAGTAGGTTTTCCTATTTCTTTGCATACAATAGCGTATTGTATGCAAAGCTTTGCTTATAATAGCTACTAGTAAGCCTGTGAATTTTTGTGGTATCTGTCGTAATTTTCCTTTTTCATCTTTGATTTTATTCACTTGTGTCTTCTTTAAGTCTTAGTCTTACTTAGGCTACAAGTTTGTCAACATTGTTTATCTCTTCCAAAAACCAACTTTTCATTTCATTGATGCTTTTGATTGTTTTCTTCATTTCAATTCCATTTATTTCTGCTCTGATCTTTATTTCTTTTCTTCTACTAATTTTGGGTTTGCTTTGCTCTTGCTTTTCTATTTCTTTAAGATGCCTTGTTAGGTTGTTTATTTGATGCTTTTCTACTTTTTTAAAGTAGGTGTTTATAGCCATAAAGTTTCCTTAGTACTGCTTCTGTCATATCCCATAGGTTCTGGCATGTTGTGTTTCCATTATCATTTAAGAAATGTTTCAATTTCCTTCTTAATTTATTCATTGACTCACTGGTCATTCCAGAGCATATTATTAACCTCCATGTGTTCATATAGTTTCCAACATTTCTCATTACTAACTTCTAGTTTTATTGCATTGTGATCAGAGAAGATGTTTGATATTATTTCATTTTTTTCTAAAGTTTTAAGACGTGTCGTGTGACCTAAGATATGGTCTATCCTTGAGAATGATCCAAGTGCTGAGGAAAAAAATGTGTATTCTGTAGCCCAAGGGAGAAGACACCCACCCCCACTCTGCTGCAACACACAGCGCTCTGCTCAGGGATGGGGCAGTGGTGTGCCGTTGTTACACAAGGGGCGCTCTCTGTCCGGGAGGGAACAGAGGTCTGTTCTGTAGTGTTTGCCATTTTCGGTGGTGCAAATATTCCATGGCTGATTTCAAGCTGCCACCATCTTCTCAGCCTGGGCTTGTTTGTACCCACCCTTGGGAAAGCTATCCAAGTATTTGAAATGATGTGGGTGTGGTGATCTAAACTGTATCTTTATTAGGGGACACTCCAAGCCAAGTTACGCTAAGCTTCTTGCAGACTCAGAGGAACTGCCCTGATGGTCTTGGATAAGATTTAGAAGAATTATCTGGGCTACCAGGCATTAGAGACTCTTATTCTCTACCTGTAATTTTCCTCCAAAAAAACAGTCTGTCTATCTATCCGTCTGTCTGTCTCTCTCTCTCTCTCTTCCTACCTCCCTCCCTCCCTCCATTTCTCTCTCTCTGCTGGGCCACTTGGAGCTGGGGGTGGACTGTTACAACATCCCTATGGCCACCACCACTGGGACTGCACTGGCTCAGACCTAAAGCTTGAGTAAGCTCAAGGCCCACTGTCAACACTACCTGGCTATCGCCTATGTTCACTCGAGGTCCTGGGGCTCTACAGTCAGCAGGTGGCAAAGCCAGCCAGGCTTGTGTCTTTCCCTTCAGGGCAATGAGTTTCCTCAGGCCCTGGCGGGTCCAGAGATGCTGTCTGGGAGCCAGGGACTGCAGTCAAAAACCTTAGAGATTTACCTGGTGCTTCATTCTAAGGTGGCTGAGCAGACACTGAAACCATGAGACAAAGTCCTTGCCACTCTGTCTTTCCCTTTCCACAGGCAGAGGAGCCTCACCCTGTGGCCACCACCACAGGCCCACAGGGAGTGCTGCCAGGCTACTGTCAATGTTCACTTAGGGCCCAAGGGCTCTTAAGTCACTTTTGGTGAATGCTTCCAGGCCTGGGACTCACGCTTCAGGGCAGTAGGCTCCCCTCTGGCCTAGGAAAGGCCCAGAAATTCTGTTTAATAGCCAAGGCCCAAAATTAGTGACCAGAAGAGCCCATTTGGTGCTCTACCCCATTGTGGCCAGGCAGGTACCTAAGCTGCAAAACAAAGTTCCTTTTACCTTTCCCTCTGCTTTTCTCAGGCAGAAGAAGTCTCTCACCACAGCCGCCATAGCTGGGAATGTGCTGGGTCTCACCTGAAGCCAGCCAGGTCACAGGGGGAGTGATTGGCAGAGACTACTATTCAGCCATCTTGCTCTGCCCCTCCTCCCTCACTTCACTTTACCTCCTAAGAGCTCTGTTTGCAAATACAATCACATATAGGGTTAGGGCTCCAAGTATGAATTTTCAGGAGACACACTTCAGTCTATAGCATTTGGACTTGGGAAGAGGGAAAGAACACGCACAGGAAAGTCACAGTGTAAGCAACAGTATGGAGGTGGGAAAGTTCAGCTCGTGGGTAGGAAAAATTGATTCAAGTTGGCAGGGCCCACAGGGAGATGTGGTGGGGTAGTGAGAGGTGGCCACATCAAAAGAACCTTGAATGCCAGGCTGAGGTGGGAGGCATTTCCTGTTGTGTAGAAGGTGCCATGAGGTGGTGGGGAGGGTAACATGATGAAAGGATATTTGGGAGGATGGATCTGACATCAGTATGGGTAGGGGTAAGGAGTGAACAAAGCTGAAGGCCAGGAAACTGGACACATGGCCCAGAGTTCAGGCTTAGGCTGTTCAAATGTAGTTTCTACACTGAGTTCCCATGTGGAGCCAAGCATACAGGGGGTAGATGATTTGGAAAAGCAAAACAATTCTCTTCCCATTACCACAGAGTTTTCCAGCTGAGTTCATCACCAGAGTCCTACACATCAGACAGTCGACCTGCCCCAAACTCTGTCCCTAGAAGCTGTGACCCAGAGGGAGCCCTTGTCCAACTGTAGCCCAGGGACACTGCAGCCTGAGCAGGACTGCACCTGTTCCCTCTCAGGAGCCTTATCTCTGTCTAGCCAGGCTTTGGCTTCAAATGCCCTCAGCTTTGGCTTCAAAACCTGCTGGGTCAGATTCATGAGAAATTTGGTCTTCTTTGGTTTAGGGATTTTTAAATAGCTTTTTCAAGCAGGCAGTAGATCAACTCTTCTTGGTTACCTCTAAGAACTGGCTACAACTCACAGAAATCTATTATACTCATAGCTGTGGTTTGATTACATGGAAAGGATATAGATTAAAATCAGCCAGGGGAAGAAAGGCATAGGGCTGAGTCCAGTAGGGCACCAGGCATGGAGGGTCCATTATCCCTTCCCCATGCAGTCAGAGTGCATTACCCTCCCAGCTTTGCTATGTGCCAATACGCATGGAGTATTCCCAGCCAGTGAGGCTCCCTCAAGCCTTGGTGTTCAGGGTTTTTACTGGAACTTCATCACAGAGGCATGCTTGATTGTCCATGTGGCTGCTCTCAGTTTCCAGTCTCCTGTCCTTCCAGGGATGACCTAAAGCCCAGACTCTAAATCATGTAGTCACTTTTCCTGGCCTGGCTAGTCCCCATCCTAAATATTATTATTAGACCAGCCATCATGAGTCAAGATCCCCAGGCAAAGATATTCCTATCAGGTATTACATGTTGACGGTTACCTCCCAGGAGTCTAGGACAAAGGCTAGACCTCTTTTTGGTCAATGTTAACTTTTATTTGAAACTATACAACATGCCATCACTCTGTTATCCTTTCTATCTTCAAAATAACCCTAATTGGTGGGTAAGGATGTTTATTATTATAAACAAGATCTCAAGAGGGAAGACGCTTGGGCAAGGTTGCACAGTTGATCCTGGACTCATGGTACAAGACTCTTTCCACTCTCTGAGAGCCCTGAGTCCTGAGAAGATGATGGAAACAAGGTGTGTATATGTGTGTGTGCACATGTGTGTCTGTGTAAATGTATATCTAATGAGTATGTGTGGATATGTGTATGTCTCTGTGTGTGTGTATACATGTGGATGTCTGTGTGCCTATATGCATGTGTGTGTTGTGTGTGTACAGTGGTGCACAGCTGTAATGCCAGCTACTCAGGAGGCAGACAGGGGGAGATCACTTGAACCCAGGAGTTTGAGAGAGAAAATTCCAATGATCTTTTTCTTGCAGTTAGAAGGAAAAACCTGGGGCTGGGCATAAAGAGACAAAGCACAGTGTACAGAGGCAGAGAAATGTCTAATAAAAACAAGTGACCAAGAATTAATTAGTTCATCTATAATGAAAGATAGCACTTAAGCACCAGATTAAAACTGGAAGATAATTTCCTCTAGAACCCTGATATCTTTGTGAGAAAACTGTTGGCCACATATGTTAATTGCCAAAACTCACAGGGCCCTGTGCAACAGAATTGGGGAGTAAAACCTTTTTTTTTAAACTCGCTATGCTACAAGTAGCATTCAATTCTTTCTCAATTAAGATTTCACAAACCTACCTCCAGCTTCCAGATGGTGAGGGAAAGTGTGATGAGATTTTATGGTAAATTGTGCCTGTCTCTGAGCCCATCTCCTCCCATTGAAGAGAAGGAAAATGAGGTGAGCGCGTTACAGCCCTGCCGACAAAAGTCACAAGGGACGCAAATGATTATTTGAAACCAGAGAGTCCTATAATTTATTCATGAATGCCACACATTCTATATCAGATCTTCCATTTCGATTTACTTGTATTCTTTGAAGCAAATTTATAAGATTCAAATTATGCAGAAAATGCTCCCAAGTAAATAGAAGAAAATGCTTTAACCACATGAAGCATCATGCTACACAATATGGTGTGGTGGTGAAGGGTGCAGGCTCTAAAACCAGAAAACACAGGTTCAAGTCCTGGCTCTACCATCTTGGGAAAGTTACATGGTCTCTCTGTGCCTCCATTTCCCCATCTAAAATATGAGGATGACAAAATAGTGTCTATTTCACAGAGTTGTTTTGATGAAAATAATGTACGTAAAGCACTTTGAACAGCAGTCAGTGCTATGTGTTTGCTATAGTTATTTTAACATTTCAGATTATAAATATCTACCGTGTTATTCAGATGACAAGCATCCCTAAGCTGATAACATGATGAAGAGCTTTTGGGTTTCTTAATTTCCATCAGTTTTGTGAGGGAAAAAATACCACATGAAGAAGAGCAACTGAAGCAGGCGTGAGAAGGAAACTTGGCTTAAGATTGGGGGGCTTGGGTTTATTAGGCTTTCATCTTCTAAAAATGTCCTAAGCTCCATTGATAAGAAGATGATTAATATCAATCTAGCTAAAAAGGACCAACAGACCCCACAAGACACTGAGTTAGAGACAAAAACAGAAGGGTAATAAATGAAATATGGAAAACTACACAACCAGAAAAATAAACAACTACCAGTACCCAAAATATGGCTAAATCGCACAGGATTATGTTGAATGAAAGATGCCAGCCACATATGTGCACATATTGAATGATTCCATTTATATGAAGTTCAAGAACAGGTGAAACTAATCCATGGTGACAGAGGTCAGGATCCTGGTTAACTTTGAGGGAACAGCAACTGAGAAGGGGCAAGAGGGAGCCCTCTGTGCTGATGGGAACATTCTGTATCTTGAGCTGAGTGGTGGTTACATGAGTGTGCACATATGTAAATACTATGGAGTTGACCGGGCGCGGTGACTCACACCTGTAATCCCAGCACTTTAGGAGGCCTAGGCAGGTGGATCACTTGAGGTCAGGAGTTCAAAGACCAGCCTGGTCAACATGGTGAAACCCCATCTCTACTACCATACAAAAATTAGCCAGGCGTGGTGGCAGGCGCCTATAATCCCAGCTACTCAGGAGGCTGAGGCCGGAGAACCGCTTCAACCCGGGAGGCAGAGGTTTCAGTGAGCCAAGATCTTGCCACTGCACTCCAGTCTGGGCAACAGAGCAAGACTCCATCTCAAAAACAAAAAACACACCAAAAAACGATAGTACAAAGTTGTAACTTAAGGTATATGACTCTCACTGTATGTAAGATACTGTCTTACTCCATTTGTGGTGTTATAACAAAATATCTGAGACTGGGTAATGGGTAAAGAATAAAAATGTGTTTCTCACAGTTCTGGTGTCTGGGAAGTCCAAGATCAAGGGGCCAGCAGGTTTGTAGTCTCACAAGGGCTGCTCCTGCTTCCAAGATGGCACCTTGAACACTGTGTCCTGACATGGTGGAAAGGACAGAAAAGCAAAAGAAGAAAACCGAGCTAGGTAGCTCCCTCAAGCCCTTTCGTAAGGTCACTAATCCCATTCATGAGGGAGCTCCTCCCTTACGGCTTAGTCATCTCCTAAAGACTCCACCTCCTAATGCTATTACACTGGGGTTTAAGTTCCAGTATGAATTTTAAAGGAGACACAATCATTCCAACCATAACAAATATGCTTTACTAAAAACAAAAAAAAAAAAAAAGGAAAATCTTGTCTCTAAACATAATATTTTAAGAGTTTATATATTTACAGCCCAATTTTCCACTTGCTTAATGACCATGAGTGTCATTCTTAGCTGAGAAAAGTTTCAGCAAATTATTTTTCTCACATTATCTATTAATATCTTATTCAGATAAAACCAAATTTCTAACCTGGATTTTAGGTTAAGACAGGAACCCATGGTCATTTGCTGCAATGTGAGAATGACAGAGAGAGAGATATTAACTAGCAGAATCCAACTATAGAACTAAATTTAAGGGCACAGTTCTCTACTAATGACTCCCCCAGACAAATCATTACTTGGATATCAATGAATCAACTAAAAATGGAAGTGAGAACAGTTCAAGTCCTTTTTGCAATGAATGGATGTTTACAAGACTATTGAGTGAAGAAGGTTCAGAAACAAGGGGATAAATGGCATGCTAACTTGGGGTTGAATGGAGTAACGAGATGATCTTGGAAATATAAGAATCCTGCTTAATGGGACTTGTCTACTTGCAATTCAATAAACCAATATACACAAATTCAAAGAGACAAAGGAAATGAGCACTCAGAACAAAATTACAGGAATAGGGCCGGGCGCAGTGGCTCATGCCTGAAATCCCAGCACTTTGGGAAGCTGAGGTGGGAAAATCACCCAAGGTCAGGAGTTTCTGACCAGCCTGGCCAACCGGGTGAAGCCCCGTCTCTACTAAAAATACAAAAATTAACCAGGCATGGTGGTGCGCGCCTATAATACCAGCTACTTGGAAGGCTGAGGCAGGAGAATGGCGTGAACCTGGGAGATGGAGCTTGCAGTGAACCGAGATTGCACCATTGCACTCCAGCCTGTGCAACAGAGCAAGACCATCTCAAAAAAAAAAAAAAAGAAAAGAAAAAAAAAATTACAGGAACACCTTTAGCAAAGAAGCACCAAAGTTGAGATAAGGGCCACTGTCCCACCTCTGACATCTTTAATTCTTGAGTCATGGGGGTTGCAAGCCAGGGAACAGAGTCTTCTAACTGAAAGCTAAAACCAGGTTTTGGGGTAGGGTCAGAGACTGTTCAGACTCAAGATGCATGTTGCCAGGTCGAAAATATCCCGATTGCAAGAGCATTTGCAAAGACAATGGCGCTCATGGAAAGATAATGCTGTGTGTTTAAAAGGAAAAAAAAATTAAAAGAATGGAAACAAGGAAGAAAAAGTGACCGGAGAGTAGGGTGACCATATGTTCTGGTTTGCAAGGTACAGCTAAGGTTATGTCTGCTGTCCTGATGCAATTATTAATAGCGCCCCTTTCACTCTCAAGTGTCTGGATTTGGATGATAAAGCATATGATCACCCTGCCAAAGCCAGAAGACCCATGTGTCCATTTTAAATGGTGTGGCCCAATCCGTAGTTGCGCTCCTGCTGCTGCCTAGCTGAGCGCTCTGCACCACCTCTGCCTCGCCCTACCCCGCCCTGCCTGTGTCTTCGGGAAGGCTGGAGTGGAACCCTCGGCTCCCCGCGCTGCTCTAGTGCCACCTGCAGGTTATATGGGGGAACTGCTTCTCCACCCCCACCCCACTATCCTCCACCCCGCCTCCCCACCCCAACCCTGAACAGCCTTGGACTTGGCCAAGAGACATTCAGAGCAAGTGAAGCCCTGACTGGGGAGTTGGCTGTACCCGACACTAAAGCCTGCGTTACGCAATCAGACCAGCCCAGTTTAAACTAACAAAGCCAAGCTCCTCCTCTTCCTACCCACTCCTGTCCTGTCTCATTTTGTAGACGGAAAACTGAAGCCTAATACAATTTTCATTGGTAGTGCGTGTGGAATTGGTGGGTTTTTGGTCTCACTGACCTTCTGGAATGAAGCCGCGGAGCTTGGCAGTGAGTGTTACAGTTCTTAAAGGCGGCTTGTCCAGAGTTTGTTCCTTCTGGTGTTCGGAATTTTTTCTTTCTGGTGGCTTCATGGTCTCCCTGACTCGGGAGTGAAGCTGCAGACCTTTACCGCGAGTGCTACAGCTCTTAAGGTGGCGCTTCTGGAGTTGTTCGTTCCTCCCGGTGGGTTCGTGATCTCGCTGATTTACAAGAGTTCATTCAGCTGCAGATCTTCGCAGTGAGTGTTACAGTTCATAAAGTCAGTGTGGACCCCAAGCATGAGCAGTAGCAAAAATTACTACAAAGAGCAAAAAAAAAAAAAAAAAAAACAAAACAAAACAAAACAAACAAACAAAAAAAACAACGCTTCCACAACGTGGAAATGGACCCAAGCATGTTGCCACTGCTTTTTGAGGCAGCCTGCTTTTATTCTCTTATCTGGCCCTACCCACATCCTGCTGATTGGTCCCTTTTACAGAGAGCCGATTGGTCTGTTTTACAGAGAGCTGATTGGTCCGTTTTGACAGGGTGCTCATTGGTGCGTTTACAATCCCTGAGCTAGACACAAAAGTTCTCCACCTCCCCACTAGAGTAGCTAGATACAGAGTGTGGATTGCTGTATTTACAAACCCTGAGCTAGACACAGAGTGCTGATTGGTGCATTTACAAACCTTGAGCTAGATACAGAGTGCCAATTGGTGCATTCACAATCCGTTAGCTAGACATAAAGGTTCTGCAAGTCCCCACCAGAGTAACTAGATACAGAGTGCCAATTGGTCCTTTCACAAACCCTGAGCTAGACACAGGGTGCTGATTGGTGTGTTTACAAACCTTGAGCTAGAGACAGGGTGCTGATTGGTGTATTTACAATCCCTTAGCTAGACATAAAGATTCTCCAAGTCCCCACCAGACTCAGGAGGCCAGCTGGCTTCACCCAGTGGATCCCACACTGGGGCTGCAGGTGGAGCTGCCTGCCAGTCCCGCACCCTGTGCCCGCACTCCTCAGCCCTTGGATGGTTGATAGGACTGGGCGCCATGGAGCAGGGGACGGCGCTTGTCCTGGAGGCTTGGGCCGCACAGGAGCCCACGGCGGGGCGTGGGGGAGGCTCAGGCATGGAGGGCCGCAGGTCCCGATCCCTGCCCGGCGGGGAGGCAGCTAAGGCCTGGCGAGAAGTCGAGCACAGCAGCTGCTGGCCCAGGTGCTAAGCCTCTCACTGCCCGGGGCCGGCAGGGCCCGCTGGCCGCTCCCAGTGCGGGGCCCACCGAGCCCGCCCACCCGGAACTCGCACTGGCCCGCAAGCGCGGCGCAGCCCTGGTTCCCGCCTGCGCCTCTCCCTCCACACCTCCCCACAAGCTGCGAGAGTCGGCTCCGGCCTTGGCCAGCCCAGGAAGGGGCTCCCACCATGCAGCGGCGGGCTGAAGGGCTCCTCAAGTGCCACCAAAGTGGGAGCCCAGGCAGAGGAAGCCGGAGAGCGAGCCAGGGCTGCCAGCACGCTGTCACCTCTCAGTAGGACTGTGAAGCATACAGCTGGAGCCTCCCAGGTACCATTCCCCACATCTGTCTTTCCCCTAACACTTTAGGGTAGTGGGGAAGCAGGAGAGCTTAAGCTTACTAAGCACCTACTGTGTACTGGCCAGAGTGGGCACTTTTCTCTCCAGCCTTGCAATTGATGGGAAATAGGTGATTGTACAACTAGGATACAGGATCAGAGTGGGCTAGTGATGTGCTCACAGTCTCTCAGCTGAAACTGGAATCCAGGGGTCTTTGACTCTAAAGCTAGTGCTCGTTTTGGGTCCCCAGCTTGAGCAATAGTTGCAAAATGCAAAGAGCACCATGAAAATCTAATATCGATCCGTGTAAGACTGTATTGCAAACAGAAACATGGAGTGTCTTCGTGGGGGGGTGACGGCGAGGTGGGGAGATTATCTCAGTTCTGTGTAACCTGGGAACTGTCCGAGGAAAATGAATGAAGCATGACTAAGTGCAATTTGTCTGATAAACAAAATCTGTCAGAACGTGGGGCCTTGTGGGTCCTGAGTGAAGGTAAGAACCCATAGTGCTGGATATTTGCTAAGGTGCTCTTTATAAAATTACTCAGGGCCTCAGTGCCTCCACCTTCTTCATGACAGTAGGTCCACTTGCCTCGGCCTCCCAAAGTGCTGGGATTACAGGCATGAGCCACTGCGCCCAGCTGGTTGGTCTGACTTAACTGTGCACTCAATCCACCCTGGGGTCAGCCAGGGCTTTAAGGCTCTAGAACTGTAGGAGATAGTCAGTACTCCTAAATTCCACCCGCAGGCCCTCTGAATCAGTCTGAGATGAATGATTTCAGGAAATCAGACAAGCAACACAGGATTTCACAATATCTCATACTTGTCTGACTGGCTAGCGTTTTGGAAAATTTCTGTGGTTAGCTAGCTAGCTTTTGTAATCTGCTTGGCTATCAAGTTTGGGATATTTATAATATTTATAAACTGAATTTAGCACAGTCCAGGCAGCTGGTCTTAGTTTAAGGAAGTTCCTTGAGCCAAGAATGAAGGAATTTTCCCCTCACTTGACAGCAAATGCATTTTGTAAGGGTGAATAGAGACGTCCAAACTTCCTGTTTTTTGTTTTTGTTTGTTTAGTTGTTTCATTTTGTTTTTGTTTGTTTGCTTTTAGTATGGGGAGAATCTGTTGAAATTCTAGACTCTTCTCTCAACAGAGGGTCTCCACAGGTATTTGCTTTATTCAGGTCCAGCGGGTCTGGAGCTGACATCTGGATTCAGAGACAAAAATAAATGATGGTACTGGCCCCATTCCTCCCCCAGCCCCAGGCTCAGCCTGTGCCTGTGCCTGGGACCAGGACCAAGGCCACTACAGGCGAATGTGTCCTCAGAAACCTGGATCTCCATTCCCTTCCATCTCCCTCCACCTGGCCCACCTAGTCTCCACCCACATAGAGGTGCAGCCCGCATCCCACCCACTCCTTCCCGTGACCACTTCTTACCTACATTATAACGGGGTGGGGCCTTACCCTAAATCATGCATTCTCAACAGAGGCATTATCACCCCACAGAGGATGAAAAGGCAGGGGAGGAAGGGCAGTTGACCATCTTAGCTATTACCATGGTTCTGACCCTCCAAAGGCTCACAGTCCATACATATGTCCATGTAAGGAAGCAGTAAAACCATCTCTATTTGCAGATGATGCGATCTTGTATCTAGAAAATCCTATGGAATGTATAGTGTATCTATGGTATTAAAATTTCATACAGGGAGGCACAATTGGGGAAAAATGCTAAAAATGCTCCTTAAGAGGACAATAATAATAATTATAAAAAGGTCCAGAAACACTGCCCTAAACGAAAAAATTAAAATGAAAGTTCAAGCACAGGGACGAGAAGGTGGGGGTAGCTTCCAGGGACCTGCCTTCTGCATCACCTGAGACTGACAGCTCAGGAGAGCACGGAAAGGAGAGAAGGAGAGACCAGGCAGCCTGTCCCCCAACACGTGGCCATGCACTCCATGGTGTGGGCCACAGATGGTGCCAGTCTAGACACAGGCTCCCCGCAGGCAAATCCCAGCTCTGCCACATACAAGTTTAATGACCCTGACAAGGTACTCAGCCTTGCTGCCCTGCTGTGCTCCTCTGTAGGAGGAAGACGGGCTGTAACCACATAGGACAGTTGGGAAGATTAAAGAAGGTTACTTGTGCTAAATGGTGAAATCATGTCTGGTACCCAGTTATCTTACCTGGTTGTCCCATGCTCTCCCTCCTGGGCCGGATTGCCCACTTCTTGGTCCTTCCAATCTGATTGGTGTACATTGACCTTGTTGGAGTTGTGAGCTCAGGCAGAGCCCCTGCCAGGTGCTTCTAGAAGAGGATTTGGGGGAAAAGGCAGATTGTACTTGGGGTGCCTATTAGGGGGTCAAGAAGCTCCTGCCCATCTGTTCACAGTTCCATGGACTTTTCAGTTGCTTAAGTCACAAAGACTTGTGGCCTGAAGAGTGACTTGAACTCCATTTCTAACTAAATTCCTAACTCACCCCAATTCTAACTCAATTCCTAATTCCTAAGGTTTGTTCTCAACCTTAAGCACCAAATGTGCCCCTCCATCTGATCTAATCCCAAATCCTAACCTGGGGCCTCCCCTGAACTTCAGCTCTAACCCTCACCCTGATTCTAAGCCCACCCCATCCTTACCCCAGTTCTAACTTGGGCCCTATCCTTAGCTGTAGAGCTCACCCTAAGTCCACTGGTAACCCAGTATTTCCTCATATTAACAGGCCATTCACTTTCACAGTCATAAGTTTTGCTCTACCTGCGTCCCTTCCGAGTGTGGAGTTACTTACTATTCGTCCTAAGTGGATCTTTAAAGAATTCCACTTCAGCGTCATTCTGAGCAACTAGATCCCAGAAATCACATTTTTTTTTTTTGAGATGGAGTCTCACTCTGTTGCCCAGGCTGGAGTGCAGTGGTGCGATCTCAGCTCACTGCAGCCTCTGCCTCTCAGGTTCAAACAATTCTCCTGCCTCAGCCTCCCGAGTAGCTGGGCCTACAGGTGCGCACCACCACACCCGGCTAATTTTTTGTATTTTTAGTAGAGAGAGGGTTTCACTGTGTTAGCCAGGATGATCTTGATCTCCCGACCTCATGATCCACCTGCCTCGGCCTCCCAAAGTGCTGGGATTACAAGCGTGAGCCATCACACCCGGCCAGAAATCACACTTTCGATGAGCTGCTTGTATTGTTTCTTTTTTTCTTTTTCCTTCTTCTTTTTTTTTTTTTTGAGACGGAATTTCACTCTTGTCACCTAGGCTGGAGTGCAGTGGCACAATCGCAGCTCACTGCAACCTCCTCTTCCCAGGTTCAAGCAATTCTCCTGCTTCAGAGCCTCCTGAATAGCTGGGATTGCAGGCACGGGCCACCACACCCAGCAAATTTTTGTATTTTTAGTAGAGACAGGTTTCACCATGTTGGCCAGGCTGGTCTCGAACTCCTGACTTCAAGTGATCCACCCGCCTCGGCCTCCCAAAGTGAGTGCTGGGATTACAGGTGTGAGCCACCACACATGGCCTGGTTGTATGGTTTCTAACAGATGTTAAAATAAATATAAAAGGTTTAACATTTTAAAAAAAATGTTTCTCCACGTGCCTCGTATCTACAGTTATCTCCCATACCACAGGAAGCACGCACAGCACTTTAGAAAGGACTGAGCTGCCTGAGCTTAAACCGCCAGCACCACCAGCACCACTGTGGCCCACGCCTGTTGCCAGGCACCGTGGTGGGGGCTGCAGCGCCCTCTGCTGGCAGAGTCCGGGAGCAGCCCTAGCTCAGCTCCCCTTCTCACCAGGTAGAGTCCCCCCAGTGTCCTACCCCCTTTGACTTGACATTTGGTGCATCCCAGCCTGGGTGGTATGCACACTAGCCATGGAGTTTCCTTAATTGTGAGGAGTGAGGAAAGATGAGAAGGGAGCCCCTTACTCTAGGCTTAGGTGCTGGAGACACCTGGGGTGTGAGGCGGAGACAAGGCTGAGGTCAGAGGAGGAGATGGGGCCTGCTGGCAGGGCTGGGCTGAGGGTGAGACTCTGAGGCATGGAGAATGGTCAGGGTTGGGGCCAGGAGTCAGAGTGAGGCTGGGATAGGGAGAAGGGTGGACACGGGCCAGGACAAGGGGAAGTGGAGGGTGGGAGAACAGCCTGACCGGGCTCTGTGACAGCTGCTGGAGCTAAGAGCTAGGTTGGGGTTGGGGGCAAAGCAGATTTTTAGATGACTTCAGGCCTCAGAAGGAGACCCTGGAGCAGGGCTTCGCTGAGCTGCCACACAGAAAGCTTGTTCTCTACTCCGGGCCCCAGTGACTGAAATGTCCCATCTGGGTGTGCTGGGAGCACAGTGCCATCTCCTGCCCAGCCCCTCCATGGTTGGCCCCTTGATCTTGGCTCCCTCAGACCCCAGGACCCCCACAATTGTTTGTTCATCCCAGATCTTGTTCTTTACTACCCTGAAGACAAGCCCATGTTTTTTTGTTTTTTTCTAAGATCTAAAATGTGTTTATTTTCCTATAATTCATAAAGCACTTTATAAAGCAGTAAGATCTTAAATTTGTACACTTTCAAAATATACCCAAAAGCTATCTTCACACACATTTTCTCATTGGTTCCCACAAAGATCCCTTGAAGTCAAAAGGAGCCGCATTCTCCCGTTTGACAGAGGCGCAGCCTGAGGATCAAGGAGGGAGATAAATGTGCCAAAGAGGGCCACAGACTACTAAGTGAGGATTGAAACTCAGTGTCCTGACTTCTAATCCAGTGAGCTCCCATTAGTTGACATGTAAACACCTGAGATATAGTCCAAAGATGAAGCACAGGTGACACATTGGGACTGGATCTTCTTGGTCAAAGGATCAAGCTGAGAGAATAAAGCTCCAGGACTGGAATCTGGGCATCTGGGATGGTAGTTGGGGTCAAGGGTGGTGGCACTGGTCAATTCTCATTGCCTGGCTGCTCACCCACGCCAGTGGTGGACTAATTCCTATAATGCTTGTGCCATGGGACTCCCTCGGGTTCTAACTGAAGTTCCATCTGTGATGGCCAAGACAACACTTTCATCACCTGTTACCAAAGTCCTGGGCCTCCCACACCTCCCTTTTTAAGGGTTTTACCACCTGTCACTCAAGGAACACAGAGAGAAGTATAGGATTAGCCAGTGAAGGGCAGTGGCAAAGTTCCTGCAGACTCTGGTCTCTAGTTCCTGACTTTCTCTAGGAAGTAATTCTTGAAATCGGTGCTGCTTTCCCTCCACGTGGCACTCCCATTTGGAGATGATCCAAAGGCAAGCCTACCCTGGGTCGCCCCACTTGTCATGTGGGGGGGTTCACATGCTTAAGGCTCACAGCATTGAGCAACAAAGGGCTCTCAGCTCTGCTAAGTCCTAAAAGATGCCCCACAAAACACAGTTGTGCTGGGCAAGTGGCCATAAGCCTATGCCTGGGAGAGCCCCCTCCTATTCAGGCAAAAGGCTTCTCAGTGGTTCCTCTGGGGGTGCTGAGCAGAGTCTGTGATTGGAGCATCAGGCTTTCAAGATTCACATCTTTATTAAAGGCTGTGACAGTGGAGGCAGGACAGAACACCCCTCAATCACATCTGAAAACAGCACACATGGTGGGGCTGGAAATCAGTGGGCCCAGTCTCCCTTCCTCCTTCCATCTGCATCAATCTGTTTCCATCGATGCTTCAGAACCAGCGCCTGCTTTAACAGTCTGGCATCAGAATCTTATTTTAAATGCATCAAAATTCACTGTGAGAGCCAGCACTCCGGTAGCGGGAACAAGACCCTACGGAATTCCTCAGTGGGTCTTCAGGGCCCCCATGGGATGGGGCTGCAGTATGGGTACACAGATTTCACCAGTGTGAAAGCTGAGGTCATCAGCCATGGAGGCTAGAGGCCTGGGCTGTTTGGGAAGCATCCCAGGAGCAGGGAGCCAATGAGAAGGGATGGGAAGGAGGGAGGAGGAGGAAGGGTCCGTCGTTCTGCTAATCAGAGCGGACAACCCTGACCTGCCTGTGTTCTGCTGTTGACCTCTGATGTGACCACAAGGTTGGGGACTAACAGTTTGGAATGGGAGTTAGAATTCAAGGATGAGAAATCTTCCTGTCCACTGCCTCAGAGGCCTGCTTTCCATTCCTAAAAATGCAGGATGGCACAGCCAGATGGCAGCTCTGACCATGGAGGCCAATCAGCCCATTTTACAGATGGGGACACGAGCTTAGGAAGGGGCCTGTTCCTAGGCCACACTCACTGCACAGTCAGAGATAGGGACGGGACTTTCTCTGCTGTTCCACACTGCTTCCCCTTGGACGAGCAGTCTATGAGAGCAGCGGTTCTCAAACTTGAGCATGCACCAGCATCACCGGGACCTGTTAAAACACAGGCTGCTGGGCTCCATCCTGAAGATTCTGATTCCAGAGGCCTGCGGTAGAGCCCACGGGTCTGCATTTCTAAGAAGCTCCCAGGGGATGCTGATGCTGCAGATCCTAGACTACACGCTGAGTAGTGCTGGGCACTCCTTGGGACGGCTGAGGGTGAGGGCAGTGCAGGAAGAGCCAAGGGCCATGCTGTGAGGGGTCTGGTGGCCTGAGGACCAAAGAGCAAAGCTGTGGCCAAGCAGAGGTGTCTGTGCAGCCAGGAGGAAGGAAGCAAGCTTTGGAAGGTCAGGCTTTGGAAGCAGGGACATGCATGGAACATCAGTTTCTGTCTTTGCTGATGAGGCCCCTCTGGGATGAAAGGAGAAGGGAACAGAGTTGGCCTCTGGGCAGGTGGAGGGTGGGGGACCCTAACCTCATGAGGGGCAGTTTGGTTTGGAAGGCACTTTGAGTCGCCATGGGCTGCCAGGGCTGTAGCCAGCATCACCTCAGACTGTTCTGTGTGGGAGCTGTCAGCAGGTGTCCTGGGGCAGGGGCTGGGGTCAAGGCAGAGCTGTAAGGACACCCAAGGTAGTGGCAGGTGGGATGGATGGGGCAAGACCAGGGCCACCTAGAGAGCCCAGAGGTCATGCCTGCCTCATTCAGGACCTCCCTGGTTCTAGCTCCTGGAAGGAGGGGCTAATAGGGGTCTGGTGCGCACCTAGGGTGATGGGTGCTCAGCTTTAGAACCTTCTCTGTAGGATGTTTAGAGAAGGGAAATTTGGTCCCAGAGAAAGGGAACTGATTCTCAACCAAATGACAACTGAGGGCTGGGTACCAGGATCTGGGAATGCTGTGATGGGTGGGGCCTGGCTCAGGGACCCCATGCCTCTCTGCCCACCAGAGACTCCAAGCTGGTCACCCCCTCCTCTCAGCTCTGCTGGGAGGCCCTCTCTGCCAAGTCATGGCCAACAAGAGGGGTGGAGACTCCTTCTGCCCGTGCCAGCGCCGGACCCTCCAACAGGCCTTCGAAGTAGGTGCCCAGAGCCTGTAGGTTGAAAGCAGGCTGGGCAGGGGGCAACGCGGTAGTCTGCAGGCTTAGGTAGCGGCTGTACTTCTTCAGGCCCCCCTGCCGGTCACGGCGGTGTGCACTCAGCAGCTCCATGAAGCTCACGTTGTGTAGGGCCAGGAGGCGGGCCTCGGCCCGGGGCAGCACAGCCGCCTGCACCAGGGGCTGCAGAGAGGCAAAGCACTGCAGGCTACTGAAGGGGTAGACATGCTGGGCCAGCTGGGGGCCCGGGGAGACCTCGAGGAGGCGGCACAGGTCACGCATGGCCAGCACGGCAGCCATGGCGCTGCGCTCGCTCATGTTTCTCGCCAGGTAGGTCTGGGCCAGGTTCTTGAGTTTGAAGCTGCTGGCCCCGGGCACACGCTCCCGGATGAGAGGCAGGGCAGCCAGGAAGCCTGAGATGGCCTCCTGGAATTCCCACAGCCTGTTAATGTCCTCCAGGGCCCGGAAGAAGTTTGGGAGGCCAGGCCCCCACAGCTTGTAGCAGGCCAAGATAGGGCGCCGCATGGAGCTCAGAAAGCTGAGGAAGTGCTGCAGCCCCACCTCCAGGGACACAGCCTTGGAGTAGATGCTGAAGAAGGCTTCAGGCTGGATGACCACGCGGAACTTGCTTTCCCGGTTCACCGCAGCCAGCTGGCTAATCTTCTGGGCTGGGCAGGAGAGAAGGGCAGGGTGAGGACCCAGGGGCACAGAGAGCTCTGGGGTGGGAGCAGGGGGTCCTCTAGGGCTGCTGACCCACCATCTAGAGACTTCACCTTGGGGCCTGCTGGCAGTAGCCACACATCAGCCCCCAAATGCAGCTCTGACCCTGGTTGTGATGGGATAGCAGTCAGAAGGGGAGGCTCGGCTGCCCTCCAAACACTTTGTTCACCAGCTGGGGATCCAGCTCTCCCCTCCTTCACTACCAGCCCCAGAGTTGGCCAAACCCCATGGATACAGGTCCCTCCTGTCTTCTATCAGCCTCAGCCACCTGCACTAGAGATCCCAGGCTGTTTGAACTTAGCTCTCCATCCCATGCTCCTTCCTCCAATCCCCTCAAGGACTCCAGCCCAGTCAGAGCCCTGGGACATAGACAGCACTCCACTCAGAGCAAGGCCAAGAGCCTCCCACTGAGGTCTGAAAATGACTTTCCTGTACCATGAAAACACTTGCTGTTTCTGTCTTGCTGGGCTAGCCCCAATGTTGAGTCCATGCCACAGGGTAGGGCCTGGGGCTCTGGCTCAAGGAGGGGCATTTGCAGAGCCAGGGCAAGTACTGGAGGAAGTCGAGGGGCTTCCAGGATAAGGGGTCTGATCCCTCTGTGACCTTGGATCTGTGGGCAGCCCTGTGCAGCCACCTGTGGGATTGGCCCTCTACTCAGAAACGTGTAGCACAGCCAGAGGCCTTACTCGGATGACAGGGCTCACAGCAATGAGCTCACGCATTGTGTTTCTGTCTAGGAGTGTGTTCCCCAGGCTCTCTGTCTAAGAGAAGAACTGGTCAGAGGTGCACTTGTGGAGGCATCTGCCTCCCTCGCACACTCAGGCACTGGATAAAGTGGACATCTTTATTCAAGCCAGCAAATGACACGCCAGGAGCCCAGGTGAGCCGGAGTGCTCTGCCCAGCCTGGCTGCAGTTGTTGGCCAGAGCTCAGAGCTCTCCTGGGCCTGGCAGATGGCTCTGCCTGCACTTCTTTCTGGGACTCAGAGACTAAGTTAGAAAGGGGTGGGGGTAGCCCCAGGAGAACCCACTTTCATTGTCAATCTTGAGGTCAAAGAAAACCAGAGGTCTGTCTTCTGCTCGGGGGTCAGCAAGGTTCTCGTCCAGGACCCTGAGGGTGCTGGGGCCTTCCAGCTGGAGGTCACTGGACTCACTGCTGCTGTCATCCAGCTCTCGGGAGGACTGCAACACAGAAAAACCAAGCGTCAGGGATTCAGAGGGCCAAGGCAAGCACCTGTGCAGAACACTAGCAAGCTGGTATAGCTGGGGGCATCTGCATGCACATGAAGGAGGGTGTACCACTGGGAAAGGGGACATGTGTGCACAAGAGAAGATATGTGTGCATGAATGGGTGTGAACTGGGTGTGTCACATGTGAGGGTTACATGTGTGAACCAGGGCATACACCCTCATGAGTAGGGGAGGGAGGGTGACACACACAGGTTGTGAACGTGCATGCGTGGGAATGAATCCAAGTGCTAAGTTTGTGTGTGCATGCACAGTTGAGTGTGAGCTGTGAACCTGCGATGACACAAGCATATGGAAGTGTGAGAGAAAATGCCAGTGGGTGTGTGCATGAGTGTGTTGTGCTGCTTATGGAGGCTCAGGGAAGGAGCTATCTGCTATGGCAGGCAGGACCTGAGATGTCTGCTCCTAATTTCATCTTTCTGAGCAGACTCAGAAGAAACACCAAAAACTTGGGACGGGAGAAAGAAGCCTCATCTTGAACCCCAGATGATTCTTTGGAAGGGGTCGGGAGCCTGCCTTTTCTTGTCCCCGAAGTCAGCTGAGGTGCCAATGTCCTACACAAAGGCGAGGGGAAGGACTGCTTGGCCTCCTGAAGGCCCCATCTAGGTGGACACCCAAGTCCTTGGCAGTGAGAGAGCAGTGGAGGCTCTTGGCAACTGACCCAGCAGCTTAGAGAAACCTGAGTTTTGGGAGTCCTTCAGGTGAGGCATTCTCTCCTGCCCCAAGGTCCTGGTGGGAACACTGTTCGAGAAGCCATGGGGTGGGGAGCCAGAGGATGAGGGAAGGGCTCCAGCTCTGAGATTTCCCCAAGGGACTGGGACTACAGAGGAAGGTGGAGCCTCTGATGGTAATACAGAGTTAATTACTTATCATCTGCTCAGCTGCCAAGCCCAGATGTTTAGTTTTTGGTGACCAACTTGGAACCTCCCGTGAATGCCACCTGTTAGCCAGAAACCAGCAAGGAAGAGACATGGCCAGGATCACAGGGCCAATTGGGAGCATGGCTGGGACAGAGTCCAGAGCAGGCCTTGGGTTTTTCCTCTTTATGGACTGCTTCTGGACACCAATGAAGCTGGTGTCACCTGGTGCTAAAGCCTCAGTTAATTCTGGCCTCTGGCTAATGTCCCTGGCCTAGGAGACAGCACATTTCCCCAGACCCTTCCAATGCCCAAGTGAAACATCTGCTTCCAACCAAGCTTCAACTGAGAGAAAAAGCATTTCCGCCCACGAGTAACCTAAGATGTGGTGGGTTTTCCTAGGAGTGGCTGGATTTCACTTGATTTGCATTTCACAGCCCTGCTCCAGGCTCGTTAACTTTCTGCCAGTTATTGTCAGAAGCAGACACGCACTATGAATCCCTCTAGAGCTGGCTTTGCCTCTTCGTATCCAGGGTTCTAGTCAGAGTCTGCCCAGTGCCTCGCATCTCCAGATCCTCATTCAGCCACGCTGTCAAAGGCTGATTTCACACGTCTTGCTCCGGGTGAGCCCACACTGCTGCCTCGCCTTTCCGACTCGGTTTCCTCCCTGTAAGGAGCCTTCTACAAGGTGTCTTCCTAGCTTGTAGCTGGGTGGCTGGAGACTCCACCTTCTCCCGCTTTGGGAGAATCCAGTTGTTTCCTCTCTCCAGGCTTCACCGGGCAGCAGCGCTCTCCCACAAGCTGGCGGAGGGGCTGGGCTCCCCTTCTGGGTCCTCCCTGGTTCAGATCCCTTGTGCCAATAGCTGAGGCTGAGTCCATGCTGCCACCCACTGACACAGCACACAGGACTTTCTCTTTTTCGTTCTTCTTCCTGCTCCAAACCCAACTGCAAATGCCCCTTTGTGTTCCTGAGTGCCTCCACAAAGCTCGGGGCAATGTCCTCGGCCTTAGAACCAGTCTTCTCGCCTTCAGATCTGCTCTTCCAAGAGGAGAGCTCCCTGGAGAGCCACAGTGCTGTCTCTTTAGGCGACCTCTCCCATCGACCTCCCATCGTTACAGCAGGGTCATTTATGGCAGCCACTAGAACCTCATTTTTAGAGCCTTCCATTGTCCCGGGGCCAGGGAAATGTCCTTTGTCCTAAACTTACTTGAGCTGCCTTCTCTAAGAAACCTCTCCTGGCTCCCTTAATAAAAGGACACCCCCTTTCCACCAAGCTTGTTAATGGAGGAGAGGCTGGATCTTTCAGCCCTGACTCACTTCCTCCAAAATTCCTCTTGCCCTTGGGGACTTCCATAAAGTATGGCCACCCATGGAGCTGGTCTCACTGGAACTCCAGCCAGCTGTAAACTCAGGATTCTCCCCTGCCCGGCCTTAAACTCCAACATCACAGCTGGGGAGTGCTGACGCATTTAAACAAGACTTTCCGAAAGACTCAAGTTTGCCAGCAGGGCCATCAGACATAGTGGCCTGGTGCAGGACATACATACTCCCCTCCCTGCTCACTAGGGGAGACTCTCCCATTCTGCCCCCAGGCCCCACACCTTGGCCTTATTCCGCAAATTAGGATAACTGGGTGTCGGGGGAGCATAGAGAGGGACAGTCACTGGAAAAGGCTTAGATTTGCTTGGAAGAGAAGAGGAAGGGGGACAGAAGAAAGAAGATGGGAAACAGAGCCTTGAGCCTGCGTGTGAGGACTGGGAATGAAGGGGGAAAGCTTTGCTATGCAGTGAGAGATGCCAGGTGCCAAAGAAAAGGGGAAGAAGGACTGAAGAGGTGCTGCTGGGGTTATGAGCTGGATTCCCTTTAACGTTCTTTTAAAAGATGCAAGTAAATACTGGGATTTATTTCTTTATTATACTTGGTTAATGGACATTGTTTCTTTGAATGCAAAACTGTGTTCAGGCTGAGCCTCGTGAGAGCCAGGATTTTTTCAGGATATACATGCAACTTGGATACACCTGCAATCTGGCTCATGAGCTACATCCATCTCACTCCCCTTCCTCATAGATCTCACGGCCTGAGCAGGTCAACTGCATTCTAACTCAACACAGCAGGTCTAACAGTCATCCCAAGCATGCTCAGAGGAAGTGGCTGGATTGGCATTGTAATCACATTCCAAAAGTCCAGGAGGTGCATCAGGGAAGATCCAGCCTCTCCCCTCCTCTGCTGTATTACACTCTGGTATGAAAATGTCACCTGCATTCAAGGCTGCCACATCTATAAACAAATGAGCAGCATTCCTCTACCACACACATGCAATGAATCCCCCTATTCAGTGGTTCTTGACTTTGGCTAGGCATGCATAGCTTTAAGAGAAAACTCTTGAGGCCCAGGCTGCACCCAAGACTGATTCAATTAGAATCTCGGGGCGTGGGACCTAAGAATCTGTAGTTGGGAAAACTCCCCAATATACAGCCAGCTTGAGAACAATTGTCCTTATCGCTGATTCATTCCAGGTTTGCTCATCAGCCAAACACAAGCCAAACTCTGATAGTCAGCATCCAGCGTCTGGAAGATACAGAGCATCTGACATTCATGCTTATCAAGAGCCCTCAAGCTCCTGAAGAACTTTCTGAGCACTTAAGCATCAGCTACAGCTGGGATCAGTTTGGCAAGACACATGCATTGCTATCTTTCTGCAGACACAAACCCTCAGCTCTTGCAAAGCCTCAAAGACCCCAGGAATACTGCACATGTTATCAGTGAACTGGACCATAAACTCAGCCAGCCTGTGGCCTCTGTTGCCCTTCTGCCTAGCTCCAGCCTCTTGGCCAGCACCTCCATTTCATTCTCTCAGATGCACACTCACCAGTGCCATGGCCCCTCCCCTGGATCAGCCATTCCCCACAGGCCTCCCTTCCTCCGCCGTCACCACTGCCACTTCTGCCACAGGCTGCTCTCTCGCCTTGGCCCCCCCCCCCCGTTGCTGCTGCCACCAAGGCACCGGAGCCAGTAATCTATCACAAAAGTGGGTGACAACACCTATCTTTTCCACTTTGGATCCTAAAGCAGGGACCCCAGGGCAGGCGCATTGCTGACCCACTCTGGCAGTTTTTAAGCAAAGTCCTCACCCCAGGTACTCCACAACCAGGCCTAGGGGACTCACTGCTCCACCCCATGACTATGCCCTGCTGCCTCTCGCTCCTCCTTGCACAGTCTCTCATTGAATCCCTAGGACACAGCTGAAGCTCAAGGGAGGGGTCCCTAAATGCCCTGATACACTTGGAAAATGTAATATTGTAGCAGACCAGTATTCTGAAACTTTCCTCACTGCAAGGCTGGATACAAGCTGCAGAGCTGGGGAGGATGGGTTAGGTGGGAGCCAGGATCACCTTGGGAATATCATCCCACCCCCTCCAAGCTGGGGAGTAGGAGTGTGCAGTGGTGGTGCTGGGTGTACTCTAGGGGCACCAGGGATCTGGAAAGGGCCCAAAAGTTGGGTGAGAAATGCATAGGGGGGACCTAATTTGTTGGGGTTTTAAAATATATATTTTCTAAAGTTTGGGACTCCTCTAACAATTTTTAAAACCTGTGTCTTAAAGCTACATACACAAAAGCAGCGGTCCTCTGGCTCTCTCCCCATGTCTCCAGGCCTGCTCTCTAATGTGAGCTCCTAGGTATTTAATTCATCGTCACCTGAAATGTGCTTTTACCCCCTCCCTTAATTCACTGGATAGCCCCTAATGACTCCTTGCTGCTAGGCAAGCATTACATACTCCCCACCCCACCCCCAATATTGCTGGGGTCCCTCTACTTGATTCTCCATGACATCTGGGGAGACTGTTGGCATTCTAAACCTGTTCTCCACCTTTCCTTCCCAGGCTTCTGCCTCTACCCAGGGTCAGTGGTAGCTTTAATTTTACCAAGATTATGGGATGCAAAGAAGTGCCCAGATTTCAGAGGAATTTACACCCTAGAAAGACAAGACTCAATAACTGGTTGGATGTGAGGAATAATCAAAAGGGGGGTGCCCTGGGTGGCTATGAGGTCTTGGCTTGTGCAACCGGGCAGAGAGTGGGGCGAGCCAGTGAGACGGGAGGAGAAGGTGCTGAGTTTGAGGTACCTATGGGCATCCATGCGGAGCTGTTGGAAGGTCACTGGCCATGCTGGTCTGGCAGGCAGGTGCGAGTGTTGGGTATCAGCTACCCCTGGGCGGTAACTGAAGTCAGGGGCATGGCTGAGAGCACCTGGGAGAATACACAGATTGAAAAGAGGACAGGGCCCAGCAGCAAAGCTGCAGGAGCACCACACCCAAGACAAAACAGAGCCTGCAGAGGAGAGGGAGGAGTGCCCAGAGCTGCATCCGAGCAGGCGATCTTTCCAGGAAAGACCGGGCCTGGCGCCGGTCAAGAATAATAACGACTAAACGCAACACTGCACCTAGAGGCACGGAGGCCACCCTGGTACTGGCGGGGAAGTGCAGGAGGTGGGGTGAAGAAGGGGCAAGGAGGGGGCTGAAGTGTAAACAAGGAGAGCAGAGGAAGGGGAGCCGACAGCTGGAGAGAGAAGTGGGTGGAGTTTTCTGAGATGAGAAAGACCTCATTCAGGGTGTTTAGTTCAGAAGGCAGTGGATACATTAGAAGATGCAAGAGAGATGAGGAGGAGGAGCAGTGAGGCTCCCAGGGGGTCAAGGGCTGGGGCCAGGACACAGGGTGAGTCCTGGAGGCAGGCGGACATCCCTTCCACCCTAACGAGGACAGGGAAGGGGTGCGATGGGGATCTGTAAATAGAGAGCAAGATGTCAACTGTCCCTATGCCATTGGAGAGCTCCTGTCTTCTCCCTGGAGCAGAAGGTGCCGCCATCAGCTGAGGGTGAGGCTGGGACAAGGGCCCAGTGAGGAAAGGCAGGCGGGGGCTGCCCTGCAGAGCGAAAGGACATGCTGGGCAGAGCACCAAGGAGCCCTTAGCAGTCACAGGTAACCATCATAGTTTTCCCAGGCCTTTCTCCTGCAGATCTCGGTCTCCAGGTGGCAGCACAGAGGCGACAATCTCCTGAGTGCCTCCAGGATTTTCTGCTGGGCAGGGAGCTGCAATTCTGATGAAAGATGGGATGAAATGGGGAGTGCGCGGGGCTGGAGGGAGGCGAAGGTAGGACTGAGAGCTCAAGGAACAGGAGGCTGCGGTCAGAGTCTGAGAGGACCGGCTGAGGGACCGACAGTGCTCAGTGATGGCGAGGTGCAGGGCACGGCCATGGGGCAGGCAGCTGTCTGGGGGAATGGGGTGACGACCCCTGAGAGGTTAAGGAGTGGCGGGCAGGTCGGTGGATGTAGAAGTCACTCAGGAGGAAGGCAGGACCTGAGCAGGGAGAAGAAATCTGGGAGGTGAATGCTCACGTCTGCCCTCAGTGAGGGTGGGCAGGTGGGTGTCTATGAGATGAGCTGGGGAGCATGGGGCCCGCCCTGAGAGGGACAGAGGATCTTACCAGACGGCCAGGAGGGGGCTGGAACAGTCCAGGAAGCAGGGGGCCTTGACCCTACCTCCCACCTCTGATGCCCATGAGTGTGGGAGGAAGAGGGGACATGGTATCCCCAGAGGAGAACCAAGTTCCAGCGTGGGGAAGACAGAACAGCCTGCAGGGAGGAGCTGGATCCATCGGAGAACATGATGGTCGTGGAATAAGGGTTCGCAAGGGTGATGGTTCAACAAGTGTTTATTGAGCAGCCACATCTGCCAGGTCTTGGGATAGCCAGTCCCTGTGCTCATGGGCTTAGATCCTGGCAGAGGCCTGGTGGAGAGGCTTGGGGTGGGGGTTGGGGCATGGAAGGCTGTGCTATTGGCCAGGGACTCAGAACACAGGAGGGTGCCAAGGGTGACAGAAGTTTCTTTCTTGGGCAAAGAGGCCTGGAATGGTGGCTTGAATCTCAGCCATGCCTTAGCCTTCCCCTCTCAGCCAGAGAAGACCCAGGTCTCCCTACCCAGAGGTCCATGCATAGCCATTCATTCATTGATTCATTCCTTAACCAAGAATTAATGAGTGCCTACTCTGTGCAGGGCCTGTAAGAGCATGGGCTGAAGGAGGCAGCTCAGGGGCAGGGCAGGGGTGTACACGGCTGCAAGGTTACAGGAGAAGGGTAGCACTCTCAGAGGCCTGCTTGATGGGGGCCTGGGACTGGGCTGATGGGGGGCCTTTCTGGGGGACAGGGTGGTGGGAATGTAATTGGAGAGGCTTCCAGAGGCACTTGGACTTGAGAGGCCTCCATGGAACCTCTGACAGAATCCCCAGGGGGAACACCTGCTCCAGGAGTCTGGGCTCTGCCTTCCCCTGCCCCCACCATGGAAGAGATGTCAAGCTGGGAGGCCATGGAGGAGAGGGGGAGGGTAAAAAAGTTGTTGAGCCACTGGGATAAATGGGAGGAGCCCCGGAGGGAGCGGCTGCGGGATCGCACAGCCCCTCGTATCCGGTGGGGTGGGCTGATGCCCCTTTGCAGGTGGCCAGGATGTTCCTGGGCATTGGCAGGATGGTTGAGGGGCCCTGTGGTGGCAGGAGTGCTGGCTTGGACCACGTGGGGAGACCAAGTCCGAATAGGGGCCCGATGCCATTGAGGGTGCAAGCGGAGGGCATGGCGAAGGCGGATGGCTCTCTGTGCTCTGTACAACAGGTAGCGGATCCCACGATGGACGGCAGGGCGCTCCTGGTGATCAGGAGGCTGGCTGTGAGGCTCAGCATCGGGGACGGCAGCCTGCTCAGCGGGCTGGTGGGGAGGCCAAGCTGGGGAGTGGTATGTGCCACGGGGCAGGCTGGAGGCTCCTTGTGCTCTCGGCAGAGACTGGGCTGGCGAGGAGTGGGCGGCCGAGGAGTGGGCTGGCGAGGACTGTGGCTCGGCGGTCTCCATGGGCTCCATGCACTTTCCAATACAGAACCTCAGACTGAGGGCTGGAAGAGACCTCAGGGGCCACCCAGTCCAACCTTTCACTCTATTCAGATCCCCTTTTCCCCTGGACAGGTGATAGTCCAGCCTCTAGTAATAAACCTCTAGGGACAGAAGGGTCACTACCCATGAGGCCACCTGTTTCACTGTGGAATGGATTTATAGTTCTTTCTACATGGATGGAGTCAAACCTCACTTGTTTGGCCCCTGTATAGCTGCCCCGTGGCCTCACACCCCTTCACTGGCCCCCACTGGCTGCAATAAACCAAGGAATGGATTCTTGTCCAGCCCTTTTCACTGAGGACTTAGAGGACAGAAAATGCATAAGGAAGCTCCAGACAAAGGCCTTGGACATTCCAGAAAAGAGACAGGGCTCTGGACACATGCTATCAGCATTTCAGAAGAGTACATATGGCTACTGAAGGCTCCTGGCCCCGGTGTAGTGGGAGGGCTGGGGTGGTCCAGGCATGCAGCTGGCATTTGGAGACTGTCCTCAGCACAGCTTGGGACTCAATGCCTCACTGGAAAATTCCCCAGGCGCAAGGCAAGTCTGAGAGTCACCTGCTGTGGCTGTGCTCCCTGGGACCTGAAATGGGGGGAGGCAGGAGTCCTGGGCTGAACTTCTGGGCCACTCACCGAGTTTTCGGCATCTGAGTCTTCCGAGCTGCTGATCACCACAACGCGTTCCTCTGAAACGGGGAAGGGGAGATGCATTATGAACTACCTAGGATGCATGCTGGGAGGGGTGTGGGTGTGCGCCTATGGGAATCCTTGCAGGCCAGTCAGCTGGGGGCAACGGATGCCCTGCAGGGGGATGGGAACAGCCACTGTGTGTGCCAATGTGACTCTGCTTTGCATTTGGATTTGAGTAATTCACAAATGGGTTTCCATAATTTCTTGCTGTGCCTTATCTATGAATATTCAATTAAGTTATTTGCCCAGAATTCAGAATTTGCCCCATGTACAGGAGGCCTGACAACCGCTACCTGGTCTGGAACCTTCTGCAATCCTAAAGAAGCACACTGTCCCCATTCTCAGCTCCATGAGCTGGGATGTCTAGAGTTAAAAGATGCTTCATTTAGTTAATCCAAACCCATCGATTACCAATAGCATTTGTGGGTAAGGAATATCAGTCAGTGCTCAGTGTGTGACCAGGGCTAGGGCTCAGTCAGAATGAAGAACAAAGCTGTACTCTGGGTGAAGCAGATCCTTAGAACAACTCTCTTGTTCCAGATTTCTCTGGGTTGACCTCAACTCCTGCCCAACTGACTACCTGCCTGGCAGTGTTCACAGAAGATAACTCTGACAAATGAGATACTTAGGTAGGTGGCCTTTGCAGAAACACTTGGGGAAACGATGGGTGTAGACTGAGAGAGCAGAGTTAAGGTCACAGGGAGGCCAGTTTCCTGTGATGGTATGCCCAAGCCCTCTCTGGGAGTATGCTAGGCATCAGCCAACAAACTTCTTGTGGAGACCTGCCCTGTGCAAAGGCACAGTAGTGTTTGGGAGAAAGGACTCATAGAACTGTGCATTTTAGCCTGTCAGGCTCCCCACACCTCAATCATGGCAAAACACATGGTAAACTGTGTCCACTCTCACCCCCACGCACACTGTGAACTTTCCCTGTCTTATTCAGTGGGAATAAGGGACTCCTGTTGGCTTTGGGCTTTCTGGATGGGGCCAAAATACAGAAGAGGGGCCCCGCCCAGACCCTGGCGGGCAGCACCCAGACCACTGCCCTACCCACCTCCCTACCTGCCTCCCCGGCGCCACTGGCCACGTGGTTGCTGTTGGGCAGGAAGACCTCACTTCCTATGACGGGGCTCCTGGGGCTAGGCGGCCCATCCAGGTGGGGTGGTGAGACTGCCTTGGAGGTGCTGGGCCTGGGCTGCTCCGGGGAGCTCCGAGCCAACCTTGCCTCCTTCCCCTCCTCAGACTCCATCTTGATGACCTTCCTGGGGCACTGGGTCTGGCTGCACTTCCTCTTCTGGGCTGTGGTTGTATTGGAGACATCCTGCACAGAGGGAGTCACAGAGCCAAGTCAGGTGCCTCCAGGGGTGAGTGGGCAGAGCCTGCCCTGACTGCCAGGGACTTGTGGCCACCCTTTTGCTCCTGCCGTCCCCTCTCCTCTGCTCTCAACCACGCAGATTATGTCTCTCTTCAGACAGGAAGCCTTCCCAAGCTGGTACTGTCTGCTGTCCACCAGTCTCTGCTGGCCTCTGACAACCCTGGGTGTTTCAGCACCCCTGCTGGGCTGGGAGTGGGCCATGCTCATGGGGAGCTCCCTGACCATGCAGCCAAGCACAGGGGAGAGCACAGAGAAGGCGTCGAGCAAACACTTTCCCACAAAGAGCTGATCTGATGAAGGCCTGGATTCCCACCCCAGTGCCAGCTCACTTTCCTGGTGGAACTCAGGCCTTCAGGAGGGAAGGCTGGGGCTGGGGGGAACCTTACCTCTCCATAGGAAGGGCCTTTGATGGAGAAGGCGTACACTGGCACGGGGTGTGCCCCGGGCACTGACTGTACCACAGCCATAGGCTGGGCTTCAGCCAGCCCCAGGGCCTGAGCCTGAGCCTTCACTCTCTCTGCCTCCTCGGGCTGCAAAGTTGGGAAAATTGAGTCAGAAATGACTAGGCAGCAGCCCCAGGGCCAGGTACCCCAGACCTGTGGTTGGCCCAATCCCTGGGGCCTCACCAAGTCACAGGTCCGGGCTCCCTGACTCAAAGCTCAGAGCTCACTGGAGATAAGAAGTCCTCCAAACTCTCCATCACATCACCTCCTTTTTTTAAAAAAAATTTTTTTGTAGAGACAGGGTCTCACTATGTTGCCCAGGCTGGTCTTGAACTCCTGGGCTTGAGCAATTCTCCTGTTTCGGTCTCCCAGAGTGCTGGGATTACAGGCATGAGCCACCGTGCCTGGCATCACCTCCTTCTGACTCTGAGTTACTGGAGCCCAGGGACCACTTTGGTTCTTGTGTGTCCTAACAGGGCTGGAAGATACCCCAGGAATCACACTGCCCAACTCAGGACATGCTCAATAATTAGCCCAACTTATACACACACCTCCAGGGACAAAGTGCTCACTACTGGCGAAAGCGGCTCCTTTAACAGTGAGAAAATCCTCCCATTGAGCTGAAACTGGCCTCCCTGGGACCTCGCCTCTGCCCTCTCAGCCTTAACTCTACCTGGGTCAGCTACTACACAAGTTGGATGAATTGCTTAAAACTCCTCAGGCCTCAGTCCCCCTCTATAAAGTGGGAATAATAACATCTACCTCATATGGTAATGTGGATGAAATGTGTTAATACAAGTAAAATATAAAATACCTGGCACTTAGAAAATGTCATTGATGATTATAAATATTACTTATTTTATTACTACCCTGTGCCAGGCACAGTGCTAAGTGCTTCATGTACCTATCTCAAAATGAAATAGAAGCAGTTTCTTAAAAAATTAAATGTAGAATTACCATATGACCTAGCAATGCTACCCCAGGTGTGCACCCAAAAGAGGGGAAAACAGATGGTTAAACAAAAGCTTGCACGTGAATGTTCACAGCAGCACTATTCACAATAGCCAAAAGGTAAAACAAACTAAATGTGCATTAACTGATGAGTGAATAAACAAAATGTGGTATAGCCACGTGATGGAATATTATTCAGCCATAAAAAGGAATGAGGACTGAGATGTACAACATGGATGAGCCTTGAATGTATTATATTAAATGAAAGAAGCCAGCCGGGCGTGGTGGTGCACACTTGTAGTCCCAGCTACTTGGGAGGCTGAGGCACGAGAGTCGCTTGAGCCCCGAGGCAGACATTGCAGTGAGCCGAGATTGTGTCGCTGCACTCCAGCCTGGGGCACAGAGTGAGACTCTCTCTCAAACACTAATAATAATAATTATTTTTTTTAAAAAAAGAAACCAGACACAGAATACACAGTGTATGATCCTATTTACATGCAATGCCCAGAATGGATAAATCCATAGACACAGAAAGCAGATTGGTGGTTGCCAGGAGATGGGGGAGGGGGAAATGGGACTGACTGCTTCATGGGTAAGGGGTTTCCTTTTGGGGGGATAAAAATATTCTGGGGCTAGATAGGTGGCAATGACTGTGCAAGATTATGAAAGTACAGGAGGCTGAGGTGGGAGAATCGCCTGAGCCTCCCACCTAGACAACATAGCGAGACCGCATGTCTGAAAATTAAAAAGAAAAAAATTTAATCATTTGAGCTGGAGCTGCAAAGAAAAAAAAATTTAAAAATTTAAAAAATATTATGAATGTAATAAATACCACTAAATTGCACACTTCAAGAGTTAAAATGGTGAATTTTATATGAATTTTATCACCATAAAAATTATAGTTAAAAAAAAGTAGGTACCATACTATGATTATTGCCAATCTTCAGAGAAGGAGACGGAGGCAGAGAGAGGTGAAGTGATTTCCCAAGGTCCCATACCTCAGGACCCCTGGCCTGACTTGAATCTAGTGTTTTTTGTTCATTTGTTTGTTTGTTTTGAGACAGAGTCTTGCTCTGTTGCCCAGGATGGAGTGCAGTGGCACTATCTCGGCTCACTGCAACCTCCGCTTTCTGGGTTCAAGCGATTCTCCTGCCTCAGCCTCCCAAGCAGCTAGGATTACAGGCCCACACCCCCATGTCCAGCTAATTTTTGTATTTTTAGTAGAGATGGGATTTCACCATGTTGGCCAGGCTGGTCTCAAACTCCTGACCTCAGGTGATCCACCCGTCTCGGCCTCCCAAAGTGCTGGGATTACAGGCATGAGCCACCACACCTGGCCAAATCCAGTGTCTTGAAATGGAGGCCTCTTCCTGCCTGGCGTGCTCTTCATTTTCTTTACTTGATGAGTCTTTTACGTCCCTCCCCACCATCTTTCTCTCTTTTGTGAACTTTTTAAGCGTCCACTGGACCGATTGTTGAAAATGAGTGAGTGGCAGGGATACACCTTCCTCACGGGGACAAGCTCTGTCCCTCCTGTGTGGGCCTTCTGAGAACCACCCGGGCAAGCTGGGGCTGGGCAGGGAGGCTCCCCACAGAGGCTGCTGGGCGTGTGAGTTAAGGCAGGGATGGCCCCAGCACAGTGCTGGCTCCTGGGTGTGCCAGGTACCAGAACCCCACAGTGGGTCCTTCTCATGGGCTCCACACCATTGGCCATGATGGATTGACCTCCTTCCCTCCTCCCTTCCTTCCTTCCTTTCTTTTTCTCCATATCTTTAAAAAGAAGGAGGATGACCTCTCTGGATTAGAGAGTGTGAGCCTGTCTCGGGAAGGAGAGAGAACAGATGATCTCCCAGGATCTGTCTCTGCCAGGCCTCTAGGAAAGTCTAGTCACTCTTAAGGCCAGTGGTTTTCAAACTGCAGCTTGTGACCCATTAGTGGATCCAACCATGAAAGCAATTTAGTGGGGTCATGACCAACATTTTTATATCAAAAATAATAGTATAGAATAGAAATTGTCAGAGTACATCCCATGTAACAATCATAATTTATTCTGTAAAACTTTTTTCTTTTCTTTTCTTTTTTTTTTTTTTTGAGGCAGAGTCTCGCTCTTGTTGCCCAGGCTGGAGTGTAGTGGCATAATCTTGGCTCACTGCAACCTCTGCCTCCCAGGTTCAAGTGATTTTCCTGCCTCAGCCTCCTGAGTAGCTGGGATTACAGGTGTCCGCCACCACGCCTGGCTAATGTTTGTATTTTTAGAAGAGACGAGGTTTCATCATGTTGGCCAGGCTGGTCTTGAACTCCTGACCTCAGGTGATCCACTTGCCTCCGCCTCCCAAAGTGCTGGGATTACAGGTGTGAGCCACTGCACCCAGCCTATTTTATAAAACTCCTTTAGCTACGGTATGTGTGTGCATGTGTATATACTATAAGTTAAGATATAATATATATATTTTTTAATAGAGGATAGTGGTCAAAAAAGAGTTTAACCCACCTCACACACATTAGAATGACTATTATTTAAGAAAAAAAGAGAGAGACAATATAACAGATGTTGGTGAGGCTGTAGAGAAGTCAAAACTTTTACACAGTGCTGGTGGAAATGTCAAATGGTGCAAAAAAAAAATGGAAAACAGCATGGTGATTCCTCAAAAAAATTAAAAATAGAATTACCATATGATCCAGCGATTCCACTTCTGAGTAAACATGCAAAATAATTGAAAGCAAGGTCTCAAGGAGATATCTGTACACCTGTGTTTATAGCATATTCACAATAGCCAAAAAATGGAAACAAGCCCAGTGTCCATCAACAGACGAATGGATCAACACAATGTGACATATACACATAATGGGATATTATTATTCAGCTTTAAAAAGAAAGGAAATTTTGACACATGCTACATGGATGAACCTTGAGAACATTGTGCTAAGTGAAACTGGCCAGTCACAAAAGGACAAATACTGTGTGATTCCACTTATAGGAGGTACCTAGAGTGGTGAAAATCATAGAGACAGAAAGTAGACAAGGGTCACAGGGCTGAGGGGAGGCAGCATGGGGAGTGACTGTTTTACAGGGACAGAGTTCCAGCTTGGGAAGATGAAAATCCTTCTGGAACAGGTGGTGGTGATGGCTGCATAGCAGTGTGAATGTACTGAATGCTAAAGAACTGTACACTCAGTGTACACTGAACTGAACATTTTGAAATGGTTAAGATGATGTATTTTATGTTATGTGTATTTTACCAAAATTAAACTTTTTTTTTTTTTGAAAAAGGAGTTTAAAAGGTCCTGCTCTATCGTTCTGTGTCTGCCTCTGCAAACTGCTGGTATGTAAAAGACCCTCTTTCCAGACAGGCCACGAACTCCCCAAAGGCTGGGCTGGCCTCCTCTCTGCCTCTGTCCCAACCTCCCTGATACACCCTCCATCCACGTTAATAAAACAGGGAACACACCAGAGGGCTCAGTAGAGAAAAACACATCATAATGACTGATTTATAATTTTTATAGCTTTAAAATAATAAATTTATTTTTTTCCATTAAAGTATTATAACACGATTACAAACAGCCTATGAGAAACAGAGGAGGGAAAATATCTGAGCTGCTGCTGCCCCACCCAAACAATCCTAGTGAAGCCTGCTGAGCTTTCTCTTCATCTCTTCCAGGCATATAGTTGCAGTGAAAGTAAACAAACCAGCAGTTTCAAGAGGGATGAGCGCTGGACCTAGATGCCCAACTCCTGCCTTCTAAGGCAGAAACACGGACCCAAGAGCTGCTTCTCTCCTGGCACAGCTGATGGAGCACTTTCCCTTGGGACAGCCATCTGTGCCTGCCTCACCTGTCCTTGCACTCACACTGTGTTCCCCACTGCCTTCCCTCAGCTCCACTGCCATCCCCAGGCAAGGACTGAAGCCAGAGGCTTTGCAAAAAGAGCAACCCTCTGATACTGCAAGTTCAAACTGCTTCCTAGCTGATAGTGAGAGGCCATATCTATCCTGATTTTATCAAGACAAAGACCCAAAATACCTAGACCTTCACACAAGACAGTGCAGGCTCTCTTGCTGTTCATTCACCAATGACTAGCATCTGGAAGACAGCTGAGTCTGTGGACCAAGAGCATTTCCCTATTATTATTTTGATTTTATTTGTTTGTTTGTTTTTTGAGACAGGGTCTCACTCTGTCACTCAGGCTACAATGCAGTGGTGTGATCACAGCTTACTGCAACCTCAAACTCCCTGGGCTCAGGTGATCCTCCCACCTCAGCCTCCTGAGTACCTGGGATTATAGGCACGTGCCACCACACCTGGCTGATTTTTAAACTTTTTGTAGAAACAGGGTCTCACCATGTTGCCGAGGCTGGTCTCAAATTCCTGGACTCAAGCAATCTGCTCGCCTCAGTGTCCCAAGGTCCTGGGTTTACAGGTGTGAGCCACCACACCTGGCCTTATTATTTTATATTATTTATTTGCAAACATCATCCATTGTAGCATTGTTTGTAATAGCAAAACAACCTAAATATGCAGCAACAAGGAACTGGCTAAATAAAGCCTGCCATATCCATTTAACGGTCCATTATGCAGCTGCAAAAAGGTATCAGGAAGCTCTCTACCTATTGATAGGATAAGAATTCTTGTATGATACTATGCGTACCTGGTATTATCCTACCTTTGTGAAACACAGAAGGCAAAAGGCAAATATCTATAATAATATTTGCTTGTAATTACATAAATAAATTCTGGAAGGATATATAAGAAATGAAAAAAGAGGTGGGGCACGGTGGCTTATGCCTGTAATCCCAGCACTTTTGGGAGGCTGAGGTGGGTGGATCACTTGAGGCCAGGAGTTTGAGAGTATCCTGGCTAACATAGCAAAACCCCATCTCTCCTAAAAATGCAAAAAATTAGCTGGGTGTGGTAGTGCGTGCCTATAATCCCAGATACTCAGGAGGCTGAGGCATGAGAATCGCTTGAACCCAGGAGGCAGAAGTTGCAGTGAGCAGAGATTGTGTCACTGCACTCCAGCCTGGGTGACAGAGCAAGACTGTCTCAAAAGAAATTTTTAAAAGATAGTTATATGGGCATAAGAACTGGGGTCTGAAGTGGGAGTAAGACACTATTGATCACTTTCTATGTTTTTATTTCTGACTGTGATTATATTATGTACACATATATTAAAAAATTCCTCTTTTTACTTGAGATTGTGTATATAGGAATGCAGTACCCAAGGCAGTTAAGAGTCACCTTTTAGGCTGGGCACAGTGGCTCACGCCTGTAATCCCAGCACTTTGGGAGGCCGAGGTGGGCAGATCATGAGGTCAGGAGTTCAAGACCAGCCTGGCCAATATGATGAAACCCCATCTCTACTAAAAAATACAAAAATTAGCCGAGTGTAGTGGTGCGCGCCTATAGTCCCAGCTACTCAGGAGGCTGAGGCAGGAGAATGGCTTGAACCCCGGAAGTGGAGGGTGCAGTGAGCTGAGATCACGCCACTACACTCCAGCCTGAACAACAGAGCGAGACTTCGTCTAAAAAACAAACAAACAAACAAAAAACAGAGTCAGCTTTTAATCTGGCCCCTAATTTGCTGTGTGTAGCTTTGGGTAAGTCACATCCTTTCTGGGTCTTAGCTTCGTCCTCTGTAAAAAAAAGGGGGTTAGACTCCATGCTCTTGCCTGGCTCTAAAACTCTGAGACTCTTAAGTCCTGTCTCTTCCAGGAAGCCTCTCCTGATTGCCTCAACCTACAGCACTCTCTCTCTCCTATGGGTCATGCCATGGCAAAAGCTAGGCCCCTACCCACCACTAGAAGACCTGCTGTCCATGAAGGACTGGCCAGTCCTGGGCCAGATCCTTAATAGGCTAGGTGCATGCAAACCTGAGTGACTAGGCTGGGGAAAAGACCAGATGCCAGGTCCAGGAAGAAACCGAGGATGCTTATTCTGGTGGAAAGGAGCCATACTTGTGAGTGCCAAAGGGGGCAAGTCAAAGGGACACCACTGCATTTCCACTCGGAAAAGCACTTTCTAAGTCAGAGCAGCCCAGAGTTGGGAGCAGCTGCCTCTAGAATGAGCAAGCTTCCTGTCCCTGGAGATGTGTACATGAAGGCTGGACAGCCACAGGTCAGGGGTGCTGCAGAAGGAATGTCAGCATTAGATGGGACATGGATACCTTCCAACCCTGAGACACTCTGGTTTGTTACATGTATGATGGCCCTGGAATCACACCAGCAGAACCCGGGCAACTGGGATCGAAATCTGACTCCTGGCACCATTCCCCATTCCTTTCCAAGAACCATCTGTGGGGAAAGAGCAGGGGAGGGCCCACCTATTCTGACTCCAAGAGAAGGCTCACACATTGGGGGTAGGGTGTAGGAGGGGAGAGGACATCTGCCACATCCCTCAGGGCTGCTGACCCTACATCTAACCATACATCTGACAACCATAGTTTCTCATGGCTGGAAGGCACTCATATGCCATCTAATGCTGGAATTCCCTCTGCAGCAGCCCTGATCTGTGGCTGACTGTCTACCCCACATCTAACCCCCACTGAACCTGGCTCATGGCCCATCAAGAGCAACTTTGGCATTTAGGAGCCTAGAGTCAGAGCCAGCTAGCCAGCCAACCCTTCTTTAATGTCTTCCTTTATTTCCTCTCACTGAAATTTCCAGCCCAGCCACTTGCTGTCGCTCACTCAGACACTCTCCCTGCACACACAGGGACAGCAGGACTCACAACCTGCCTGACCTGCTGGGCCCCACCACCTCCCCTTCAGACCTCAAACCCATCTCACCAGGTCAACGTCAATAGGGTCCCTGGGAGTGCTGGCAGCCTCTGGGCTGGCTTTCTTGGATACAGCTGCATCTGTAGAACACAAAGGTCACAGGCAGGTCAAGGACATGCTGGTAAGGGACATCCTGACCTGGGACAGTGATAGAGAGGAGGTCCCTGTTGCTTTTCCGGGATACCTATTTTGCAGGGCATCCCACAGCACTGGACAACTCCCTGGAGGGGCAGCTGGAAGGAGAGCTCTCTCGAATGCAGTGGGCAGGAACCCAGCCAGAAGGGAAAGAGAGGTGGCATTAGAGTGCTTGCTTTTGGCTCCAAACCCCAAGTGCACCTCTCTCCATCTCTGAGCCACCAGCAAGGCTAAGTGTGCGCAATCATAAAGCCATCACTACCGGCTCACTGACTCTCTGCATATAGTGAGAGCCCCATGATCTTCCTTATCTGCAGGCTGGTTTTTATTAAATCTAAATCTCTTATGCTTCAGAATAAAATAACCCTTCTCTCTGCTATTGCCCAGTTATAACACCCAAGGCAAGCTGTGTAAACTCTGTGGGGTCATTTCCTTAATATGGGTGACATTCACTGCCTAGGTGGAGAAAGCACAGGTCCAGGCCTTCTAAGATTATCCTTCATGATCCATGTCCAGCTCCAGGAGAAGTAAATAAGCTCTTTGTCACTGGCACCCTACCCAGGTGCCTTCAGATTCCATAGCCTCCCTCCCCTTTCCCAGTAAGGGCATCCTATACTAGCTGCTCAGAGCTCACATTCCAGCTTGGAGATTTAGTCAAAGAGTCCTGGAGACTCTCTGGCGCACTCCCCCTACCTCTTATTTTGAAAGCCCCCCTGTTCCAGCTAATACACAGCTGCTACATCTCCCGGATTTGGATTGCAGAGCTGAGCACTGTCTCATTCTCCAGCTATGTGAAATGGCTCTGGCTCCTTGAGATCTGAAACTAGTTTGTGTCTCCTTACCTCTCAAATGTCCAACACTAGGCAGGGCGCACAAAGGTTGGCAGACAGCAGGTCATCCTGCAGACAAGGGATCTCCTCCACTGAGCCACTGTATGGTTTTGGGTAAGCATCCAACCATCCCCAGGAGGTTTTCTTAGCCCCCTTCTACCATAACCCCAGGTCCCAATTGACTTCTCTGTTCCGAGACACTGGTGGCTTAAGAGAACCTCCTGAAGTGGTTGGTCCCTCTGGCGCCAAAATGATACTGGGTCTGATTCTCAGCTTTGCAGTTTTTCAACTTTCACGTGTTCCCCGTGAGTCATCGCTAGGTCAATCCATACAGTCTTGTAAATTAGTAAAACGTGTCCCCTCTGGGTGGCTGCAGCCCTTTGTCAGGGCCTCATCTCCCCCTTATCCTGTGCCCTGGAACCTAAGACCTTACCAACCCCCAAAGACTGAATAAACACCCAGTTTTCTTTTCTGTCAAATGGAGATGATCTCTTCTGACTCGCCTTCCCTAGGGTGCAGCGGAGGCACAGGCCGCCCAGGAAGGTGGCGTGCGTGCTTACCTTTCCCCTGCGTGATGCAAGAGCTGAGGTCCTGCAGGCGCACCTTGAACTCGTCGAAGCCGTCCGTGCGCACGGCGGCTTGCAGGCTCTGGGGCTCCTCCTGGCGCAGGCGGCAGAGCGCCTGGCGCAGGAAACCGTGCATGTCCAGCACCTCCTGGTCCGAGGCGTAGCACTTCATCCTCTGCACCAGCGCGCTGCCCGTGCGGATGCGCTGCAGCACAGCATCCAGGCGGCCCAGCCGACTGGCCATCTCCTCATAGTCGCGCTGGTATCGCGCATCCACCGCCTCCAGCAGCTCGCGCTCCTGAGCCCGCACGTGAGCTACCACCTGGCGCACGCGCTCGCGGATCAGCTCCTCGGTCTCGGCACGCGCGCGGCCCAGCTGGCCGACGGCCGCGTGCATCTGCGCGTGGACCGCGCCAAAGGCACTATCCTGCTCCTGCAGCGCCTGCGTCATGGCGTCCAGCTCCTCCTGTCGCTGCTGGATCTCTGCGCTGATGTCGCACTTGAGCTCACTGTGGCTGCTGTCAAGGAGTGCGCACGAGCAGCACAGCGGCTTGGAACATCCTCGGCAGTAGATGCTGTGGACACACAAGGTTGGCCTGGGTTAGGACTCTCCTGACTTTTTCCTCTTAAAAAACGTTCGTTATTAAATTCCTCTTCCAAAAATACCAGACTTTGAATCATGGCATGTTTCTAGGTTTCTGCTTTTCCTAATTCGGTGTTTGTGGTTATGGTGATAGTATCCAAAATACCAATAACACATGAGTATAAAAGGTTACTACAGTAACAATTTCAACATCCGGGAAACAATACAAAGATATACGAAACGACAATCATCTCCTTCCACCACTTCTGAACTTCCCTTCCCCACCGAGGAAGCACCAGGTGAGCATCGTGGGGTGCATCCTTCCACACCTCTCTCCACCGAAACCGCCTTACACAAATGCCAGACTGGGCTGCTGCTTGCAGGATGGTACAGACTTGACACATGTCAGCCATGCCACTTAACCTTTGCAAGAGCCCCTTGGGTGAGAATTATTGTTATACATATTTCCCAGAGGAAGAAACAACGTGTTAAATGACTGACCTAGATATCTACAACAATTTTGGGGGCTGTTTGTTCAAGAAAAAAAAAGAAAGAAAGAAATCGGCCGGGCGCGGTGGCTCACGCCTGTAATCCCAGCACTTTGGGAGGCCGAGGCGGGTGGATCACCTGAGGTCGGGAGTTCAAGACCCGCCTGACCAACATGGAGAAATCCCGTCTCTACTAAAAATACAAAATTAGCCGGGTGTGGTGCCACATGCCTGTAATCCCAGCTACTCAGGAGGCTGAGGCAGGAGAATTGCTTGAACCCGGGAGGGGGAGGTTGCGGTGAGCCCAGATGGTGCATTGCACTCCAGCCTGGGCAACAAGAGCGAAACTCCGTCTCAAGAAAAAAAGAAACAAATAAATCAAGTCATATAATTACTTTGTAACTTCCTCCTCTTAACGAACTTTCACTCAGAGCATTCCTCTAGGTGCGTAGGCACAGATCAGATGTATTCTCTTTAATAGCTCTGGTATATCCCAGATGGGCCACAATTGATTCAATCACTCTCGTTTTGCTGGCATTCAGGTAATTTCCTGTTTGTGCATTTTCTTTCTTTGCTTTTCCTTTCCTTTTTTTTTCTTCTGGTGCCAATATGGACAACACTTTAGTAATATCCAAGTTATATAGCCTAATCATGGAAGCTTTTGTTCCTATGAAATAGATTATAAATATAGGCTTGCTAGATCAAAGTGTTTGTATTTTAATATTTTTATTTGGTTACTTTTTTTTTTTTTGAGACCGAGTTTCACTCTTGTTGTCCAGGCTGGAGTGCAATGGCACCATCTCAGCTCACCGCAACCTCTGCCTCCCGGGTTCAAGCAATTCTCCTGCCTCAGCCTCCCGAGTAGCTGGGATTACAAGCATGCGCCACCACCCCGGCTAATTTTGTATTTTTAGTAGAGACGAGGTTTCTCCATGTTGGTCAGGCTGGTCTTGAACTCCCGACCTCAGGTGATCCACCCGCCTCGGCCTCCCAAAGCGCTGGGATTACAGGCGTGAGCTACCGCGCCTGGCCTGGTTAATATATTTTAGCTAGCAGATACTTCCGTATCATTTATTGTGTGTCAGACACTATTATAAGCGTTGGCAAATATTAACTCATTCAATCCTCCTGACAATCCAATGGAATAGATACCATTATTATCCCCATTTTAAGGATGAGAAAACTGGCGCAAGAGGCAAAATAATTTGTTCAAGGTCACACGATTAGTAAGTGGTAGAGTCTAGATGCAAACTGTGGTAGGTAGAATAGTGGCCTCTAAAGATGTCCACGTGCAAATTCCTGGGACCTGTGAATATGTCACCTTACTATGGCAAAAGGGTCTTTGCAGGTGTTATTCAATTAAGGACCTCGAGATAAAGAGATTATTCTAGATTATCTGGGTGGGTTCAATGTAATCACGTGAATCCTTACAAAGGAAAGGGCAGGGAGGCAGGAGAATGAGAGGAGATATGATTGAATGCAGAGGTGGGAGTGTTGTGATGTTGCTGGCTTTGAAGACAGAAAGGGGCCATGCACCAAGGAATGTGCGCAGCCTCTAGAAGCTGGGAAAGGCAAGAAAACATTCTCCCTCAGAGCCTCCCAAAGGAGCAAAGCCTGCTGACACCTTTATATATCTCAGTGAGACCTGTTTCAGACTTCTTCCCTCCAGAACCATAAGAGAATACATTTGCATTGTTTTAAGCCCCTAAATTTGTGGTAATTTGTTACAGCAGCAAAAGAAAATATAAAAACCCAGGCAGTCCAGCTCAGAGTCCATGTTCTTAACCATTACAAGGCTGCTTCTTCAAATATTACCAGGGAAAATACTGTTACTTCCCCAGAAATGTTGCTGTAATTTACCCTCACCGGCGGTGATAAGAATAAGTCTTCGTGGTGTGCGCCTGTAATCCCAGTTACTCAGAGGCTGAGATGGGAGAACTGCTTGAACCCAGGAGGTGGAGGTTACAGTAAGCCAAAATTGCACCACTGTACTCCAGCCTGGCCAATAGAGCAAGACTCCATCTCAAAAAAAAAAAAAAAAAAGAAAGGAATAAGTCAGCCCATCTGAGGCCAGAAGAAAGGGTCTCATCTGGGACCATGCTGAGATCAACTTGTTCTGGAACCACCAACAGAGAGCCTACTAGCCAGCCAGACTGATACATAGTGCTCATCAATGCTATGCTTAATTAGAAATACTAAGCAATTATGAAAAGAACTAATAACTCTGCAGAAGGCAATTTGGCAATACCCATCAGAATTACAAATGCATTTAACTCATCAATCCTCTTTCTATGGATCTGCTCTGCAGCTCTATCTCCACACATAACAAGATGATATCCATACAATATATTCACTGCAGCACAGTCCACAATAGCAAAGAATTAGAAGCCACCCACGTGTCCATCACAAGGCAATTAGTTACATAAATTATGATCCACCCATACAACGTAATACTATGTAGCTGTAAGCCATTGAGGAAGCTCTTTATATACTGATAAGGAAAATTCTCCATGGAGAATTGAGGTTAATAATAGGAGTACTGGAAGGATTAAATGAGTTAATATATGGACAAAAGTTTGAAAAATGACTGGCACACAATGAGTATTCAATAAATGCTATTTGTATTATTATGATGTATATTTTAAGTTAGAAATCAAGGTGCAGAAATGTGTGTATCAGATGCTACCTTTTGTGTAAGAATGGGGAAAAATAAGAATATCTTCATATTTGATTGTATTTGAATAAATAAATCTTAAAAGGACATGCAAATTAATAAAAGTGGCTATGGGATGGGTGGAATGAGGGTAGAGTAAGACATTCACTGTATACCTTTTTAGATTATGTTTGAGCCTTGTGAATGTATTCCTTTTTTTGAAATTAAAAAACAGAATACTAATAAATGTGGGCAATTCTATAGGGTATAGGAATAAAGGGAGGAGAATAAGAAACAGTTGTTATTTTCCCCCTTTGGAACTTGGACCCTTGGGGAGAGGGGCTATGTCTGATGTTGGATCCCCTTCCTTGGAGATAGGACTCCAAGCCTGGAAGGGCACACCTCAGGCAGCCTGGCTGGATAGAGAGCAAGACGTTCTGGATGGCCATAGCCTCTGCTGGGTCCTTTTTCTAACCTTCTTTTGTCCTGAATGGGGTCTCCCTAGGGTGACTGGCCCCTGCTCCCCCTCCAGATGGAAATGGGCAGCAAGTGTCTGTGAGGTGGCTAGCCTGAATCAGACACCTGGGTCTAAAAGCCCCCAGCCCTCTGGTAAGACTGAGGTGCAGACCTGAATCAAAGGGCTGCCAACCCAGGGCCAGGAATGACCTTCTTAGCCAAGCGGTTCCTTTACCTTCATTCAGAGGACACTCACTGAGTACCTGCTGCATGCTTGGCACTTTGGAGGAGGCAGAGGTGAAGTGGGACACTGCCCAGAAGGGCTCCATGACAAGAACCCAGACTTAACTGTATCTTCAGAAAGGCAAAATAACATCTATTTGCTTCTGGAATACTCAAAACAATGAGCAAAAACACCACTAACTTAATAAGAAATTGCTCACCAAAGTGGCTAGATTACATAATAATTAAGAAAGAAAAATAGCATAATTCTATCTTAGCAAAGCAAACGAACAGAAATATGGGGAAAAATCCATCTTCCCATTCACAGCAGCTATTTAAAAAATTCTACACCATGATTGTGTGCCTATAGTCCCAGCTACTAGGGAGGCTGTGGTGAGAGGACTGCTTACACCCAGGAGTTCCAGGCCAGCCTGGGCAACTTAGCAAGAACTTCATCTCTAAAAGACTTTTTTTAAATTAAAAAAAAATGGTACAAAATACCTAGAAAATGACAAAAACCTACTAAGAGATAAAGTCTAAAAAACAGAAGACTGTATCAAGTTCCCAAAAAGAGAGACTAAATATTATAAGATTATTAATTCTCCTCGAATTAATAAACAGGTTTAAGGCAATTTAAATTATTTTTGAAACTTAACCAAAGTATTCTAAATTTCTTTTCTTTTCCTTTTTTCTTTTTTTTTTTTTTTTTTTTTGAGACTGAGTCTCACTCTGTTGCCCAGGCTGGAGTGCAGTGGCACAATCTTGGCTCACTGCAATCTCTGCCTCGCGGGTTCAAGTGATTCTTGTGCCTCAGCCTCCCAAGTAGCTGGGACTACAGGTGTGAGCCACCATGCCTGGCTAATTTTTTTTTATTTTTAGTAGAGACGCGGTTTCACCATGTTGGCCAGGCTGGTCTCGAACTGCTGATCTCAGGTGATCCTCCCGCCTCGGCCTCCCAGAAGTGCTGGGATTACAGGTGTGAGCCACCACGTCTGGCAAGCTTTCTAAATTTCATATGAAGGAACAAACAGATAAAATAGCTAAGAAAAAAATTTTTTTAATTTTATAGAGACAGAGTCTCAACATTTTGCCCAGGCGGGTCTCGAACTCCTGGGCTCAAGTGATCCTTCCACCTTGGCCTCCAAAGTGCTGGGATTTCAGGCCTAAGCCACTATGACCAGCTGCTAAGAAATGTTTGAGGAATCAGTGTAAGGAAGGGATAATACATTATAGAAATGCCATTATTAAGAGAATATGGTACTAGTTCAAGAGTCAAGAGAAGGATCAGTAGAACAGACCAGGTAGGCCTGATGTAGTCCCTGGCATCTATAGAAATGTAATATTTTATATAAGAAAGAAAGCAACCCATCTTTTTCTCTTTTTTCTTTTTGAGAGAGTCTCACTGTGTCACCCAGGCTGGAGTGCAGTGGCGTGATCTCAACTCATTGCAACTTCCACCTCCTGGGTTCAAGCGATTCTCCTGCCTCAGCCTCCCAAGCAGCTGGGACTACAGGTGTACACCACCACGCCTGGCTAATTCTTTTGTATTTGCAGTAGAGACGGGGTTTCACCATGCCGGCCAGGCTGGTCTCGATCTCCTGACCTCAGGTGACCCACCAGCCCCTGCCTCCCAAAGTGCTGGGATCACAGGCGTGAGCCACTGCGCCCAGCCAGCAGCCCAAACTGATGGACATTAAAGGGGTTTTCAACAATTGGAATCAGAGAAATTGGCTAGGGAGGAGGGTAGGAGGCAGGAATGAAGTTAGAGCCTTGCTTCTTGTTTCATACCCAGATACGCTTCCAATGAATCACAAAGTTAAACGTGTAAAATTACATCTCGAAGGAGAAAACATAGTGGACTATTTACTCTCACCATAGTAAAGACACTATAATTACTGAAGAAATGAAAGAAACCATACAATCAATACATGCCACTGCCCGGCCGGGCACGGTGGCTCACGCCTGTAATCCCAGCACTTTGGGAGGCCGAGGTGGGTGGATCACGAGGTCAGGAGATCGAGACCATCCTGGCTAACATGGTGAAACCCCATCTCTACTAAAAAATACAAAAAATTGGCCGGGCGTGGTGGCACGTGCCTGTAGTCCCAGCTACTCAGGAGGCTGAGGCAGGAGAATGGCGTGAACCCAGGAGGCGGAGCTTGCAGTGAGCCGAGATCGCGCCACTGCACTCCAGCCTGGGCGACAGAGTGAGACTCCATCTCAAAAAAAAAAACAGATGCCACTGCCTAAAAAATTCAAAACTATATATTTTTTGAAAGATATTCATGACTATTTATAAGAAAAGCAAGTTATACAACACTAAATGTTGTTCATTTTGTTTTAGATGATCACAGAGATAGCAAAAAGGAAAGGAAAAGGTCTAGAGGGATAGTAGTTTCCTCTTTCTCTCGTCCCTCCTTTTCACCTATTTAGATTTTCCTAAAGTTTCTATAATCAATTCTAAGTAAAGGAGTTTGGACTTTAAATAGGAAGCAATGGGGAACACTCAAAGAACATCCCATCTAGGTATTACAACAAAGCTCTTTCTCTTCTCTGGGATGTATTGTTTCATTTATCCCTCTATGACTCTTCAGTGAAATAGCCACACTGTTAATTTTTTTTTCAGAGACAGGGTCTTGCTATGTTGCCCAGGCTGGACTTGAATTCCTGGGCTCATGTGATCTTCTCACCTCAGCCTCCTGAGTAGTGTATTTTATTTTATTTATGTTTATTATTTATTTATTTATTTAGAGATGGAGTCTCGCTCTGTTGCCAGGCTGGAGTGCCGTGGGGCAATCTTGGCTCATTGCAACCTCTGCCTCCCAGGTTCAAGCGATTCTCCTGTCTCAGCCTCCCGAGTAGCTGGGACTATAGGCATGCACCACCACACTCAGCTGATTTTTGTATTTTTAGTAGAGACAGGGTTTCACCATGTTGGCCAGGATGGTCTCAATCTCTTGACCTCATGATCTGCCCACCTCGGTCTCCCAAAGTGCTGGGATTACAGGTGTGAGCCACCTCGCCTGGCCGAGTACTGTATTTTAATAGAAGCCTCAACATGTTTCCTGGGTTCTCAGTCTCCCCATCCTAAAGCTGTCCATGTCTAAACTGCCATGCCAAGAGTGGTATGTGTTAGCTCTTCCAAATTTCTAGCTACAAGGCCTTGAGCTAACTACCTTTTCTCTCTGAGTCTTAATTTCCCCATCTGTAGAATGGGAGTAATAATGCTTCCCTTATAGACTGTTACAAGCACAAAGACAAGCTGGTGTATGTGAAGGACTCAGCACAGTGCTATGTAGTCATTGGACATTCTGGAGCCACGAAAGAAGAGGGGGTATTACACATGGCACAGGACATCCCTGCTGTTGGGTGAACCTGTTAATATCAGATCTGGAGTGTCCCCTCCCCAGTACAGATAGGCCACGATAGCCGCACCTGTTGGTTGGGCCAGGGGAGCGTGCTACTTCTGCTGTTCTAGGAAACTGGTAGCTCTAAAATGCAAGAAGCAACAATGTTATGAAATAGGACCAGTGAAGGAGAGCTGGTACCACCTGGCTTGCCTTAATGGTGACCAAAAACTCTCCTCTACCTGTCCCATTTCCATGCAGCAACTTGGCACTTTCACTTTGGTAGAGTGGTAAAAGAGAGCTCTTTTGGAAATTCAAGTAACTACAGTTAAAAGGATCCATCAATCCTTTATACAGTAGTATGAATGCATTTCACCAGATCAGTTTCCTGCTATCTCACCATTGAAAAAACAAGATTTCTGAAACCAGGAGAGGAGATGGGTAATTCTAGACCCTGGGATATTTGAAGAGAGTGAATGCATTATTCCTGTGGACCTCCCCTCCAGTGATTTATTGGTTGAGAAGGTGGTGTTGGAGAGGGGAAAGCCTGAGGTCTTGGAGAAGAAGATACCAGAATAGAAAAGCAGCAAGGAAAGCGGTGAAAGGAAGCACTGTTTGAACTCCTGTCTGATGCTGGTGCCACACCCAGGAATGGGGAGGGGAAAGTTTGTGCTTTTTCTTCTCCACTCTTTTCTACACAGGTACCTGCTCCCAAGGAATATGGCTGGTGTATCCATGGTGGGCAGTGTTCCCCTGGATCATGTCACTCATTCATCAGGCGGCGGGTACACTGCCACGTGGGTTCCCTCTTTCTCCTGCCATCTTTATGGTGGGGAATGGCACCACCATTCAACAGCCACTCCTGGATGCCTCCCTGTCCTCTATGGCTTCAACGATTTTTTTTTTTTTTTTTTTGAGAAAGAGTCTCGCTCTGCCACCCAGGCTAGAGTGCAGTGGCATGATCTCGGCTCACTGCAACCTCTGCCTTCCAGGTTCAAGCAATTCTCCTGCCTCAGCCTACTGAGTAGCTGGGACTATAGGCACCCGCCACCACGCCCAGCTAATTTTTGTATTTTTAGTAGAGACGGGTTTTCACCATATTGGTCAGGCTGGTCTCGAACTCCTGACCTTGTGATCCACCCGCCTCGGCCTCCCGTCTCTAATAAAAATACAAAAATTAGCTGAGTGTGGTGGGGGGCGCCTGTAATCCCAGCTACTCAGGAGGCTGAGGGTAAGAGAATCACTTGAACCCAGGAGGCGGAGGTTGCAGTGAGCTGAGATCACGCCGCTGCACTCCCGCCTGGGAGACAGAGCGAGATTCCATCTCAAAAAAACCCAAAAAAACTTACTAAGTACCAAGTAGGTCTAGGCATGCGGCAAGGGTATAAAGATGATTAAGGCAGAATGCTGGCTCCTAAACCTGTCCCAGCAGTTCCCACTGCTACTGCCTCTGTTCTTGCCTCAGTTATTGCTTATCTCCTTGAGCACGATGTCCTAAGAGGCCTCCCTGCCTCTGGTCTCTCCAGCTCCAATCAGCTCTCCCCAGTGCCACCAGCATGGTATTTCTAAAATATGGTTATCCTCATATGCTGAGGTGATGGCCAGTATGCCTGTCGTAAGTACAATCCAAATAGTGTCAGTGGTGAGAAATTTTTTAAGCATCATATGTGTTATATGTTATTAAAGGAGATTCAAATTTTGGAACAAAGTACATCATGGGGGGAAATTCATTGACTTTCATAACAAAACACTACAATTATTATAGTATTGAATATTGGTGAACATTAACCAATATTCAATTTGGATTTACATGCCGGTAAATGTTGCAAGAAATAAGACAAAGTTTATCACATAAATACTGATTATCAAGCTATTTTATTTAAATCTGATCTATTTTCAGTACATGAAATGTCAAGAGATGGAAATACCTAAAATAATCAATTAATTAAAGCCATGTATAAGAAAAAAGATAATTTGATGAGTAAGGTAAAAATAACATGGCAATATATGAGTTGAGTAACATATGGTAAGAACGGGCAGCTCTTCTATTCAGTCATGCCAAATTTGAAACACCTCACCTACTGTTACAGCTTTGGCAGAACATAATCAAATTGCAAAATATGCCACAGCAGGAATTTGTTACAGAATTCAAAGAGTAAAGTTAATCATTAAATGTTAATAGAATCTGGTGACACAGAAAACAGGCAGTAACTCCTTATGTGACATAAATAATTCTGATATTCTCAAGCACTTTTATAAAAATATATATCAAGTGAATGTATATGGTGGTTCTAATCTTTGTTACTCATTCATTAAGTCATTAAGTAAATAAGTTGCCCCACCCTAAATGGTAGTAGTACTATTATATTACTAAACTGAACACACCTAAAGTTAATAAATTACAAATTGCGATACTATTGGTAATACAGCAAGAAAAAGAAGAAAATGAGAAGGAAGAAAAGGAAGATGGAGGAGAAGTAATTTAAGCAATCGAAATAAAGATAATTTTTAGATTGAAGGAGCATGCTAAGTTCCAGAATAATTTGATACAAAATGTTCAACACCAAGACAGCTTGGTTAAATTAATAAATTTCAAGAATAAAAAATATCTTTAGGCATAAAGACAGAAAAAGCAAGTCAGTTTGGCCCCAGAGCTGTCCTAATGAACATTTGATGCTGGAAGATAATGCAGCAGCGTCTACAAAATTTTGAAAGTGATTGTGACCTAAGAATATTATACCCAGCCGAGATATTATTCAAGTATCAGAGTAACCCAAAGACATTCTCAACACCAAGAGACTCAAGGAATTCAGAACAAAAAAGTCCTTCTTGAAAAAAAAATTGCTTATTGATAACATCTGTCCAACTAAGCTCAATCAAAATACAAAACTTGGGAAAAGTGATGTTAAAGTAAAAAGACCAATGGTAAACCTTATAGTCCTATTGACATGGAACCAAAACTAGAAGGATGGAAGCCAACCATCTTGATCTTTCATTGCAGAGACTCAGTTACTACCATGTAAACTAGAAGCATTTCATTAAAAACAAACGATATGAGGCTGGGCATGGTGGCTCCTGCCTGTAATCCCAGCACTTTGGGAGGCCGAGGTGAGTGGATTACCTGAAATCAGGAGTTGAAGACCAGCCTGGCGAACATGGCGAAACTCCATCTCTACTAAAAATACAAAAAAATGGCCAGGCACGGTGGCCCACGCCTGTAATCCCAGCACTTTGGGAGGCCAAAGTGGGTGGATCACGAGGTCAGGAGTTCAAGACCAGCCTGGCCAAGATGGTGAAACTCTGTCTCTACTAAAAATACAAAAATTAGCCAGGAGTGGTGGCAGGCGCCTGTAATCCCAGCTACTCGGGATGCTGAGGCAGGAGAATTACTTGAACCCGGGAGGTGGAAGTTGCAGTGAGCCAAGATTGCACCATTGCACTCCAGCCTGGGCAAGAGAGCGAGACTCTGTTTCAAAAAACAAAATGACTCCAACCTCTTAATGTCTTGGGGTTTTTTTTTCTTAATCTTAGAGGGATCTTTTAGGAAAATATTTTACGATGAAGAATTATTTCTTTGAAGTTCAGCAAGTCTAATTTCACTTTAGTTTATCTTCTGTAAAAGTCAGGGAAAATTAAGTTCAACATGCTTAAATTGCATGCTTACTTAAGATACGCTCTAAATTCTTAAGAAACAACTTCTAGAATTCTTTTTGCAACTCAGTGCAGTCGTTAGCTGTGGGCTGCCTGAATGTAGAGTCCAGCAGGAGTAGGAAAGAGGCACCCATTCTGCAATCAGGAAACCCTGCATCCTGTTCTGGCCCGGCTCTGGCAAGCTCTCCCTTTTGGGAAGCTCCTGTTAACTCTCTGGCCTCTCGCCTTGTTTGTACAAAGGGAACAGTTCTCTCTTCCTAATAATCTTACAGGAGGGTGTGGGAATTAGGAGAATAGCACAGGAAAAACATCTCAAATGGCAGGATAGTGCTCTACTTTGTCAACAGGAAAGGTTGAATGCAGCCTGAATAGCACATTCCCTAACCTGGTTGGAAAAAGGTTGGCTTTCTATTGAAGAGTTTACCCAGGCACCAAGGGGTCAGGATGTTTCACTTGAGGCTGGCTTCAAACCTGTCCCCTGCACTTCAGTTTCTGTTCCACTGCCTTCCATATACCTGGAGTGTTTTTTTCTTCTTTGCTTTCATTTACAGTGGCTATTGGACATTTTTTCTAAGATGTATTAAAGGCACATTCTTCTTTCTTCTTGTACCAATATGAAACTGGACTTTGCCTTTAGGTAGCCACACATTCCTGTTCTCAGTCCATGAGCTTTGGGGGAGCATATGACTCAGGCTTAAGCTAATCTGAGAACCCCCCTAGCCTGAGCCACCCTTGCAGGGAGAGGAACCTGACCCAATCAAAGACACACTGAGATTTAGCTTGGAATGCTGGGAGAGATTCACACTCTCTTCCCCTTGAATTTGGGGCTGAGGGTGTAACCTCTGGAGCTGCTGCAATCATCTGGCACCCATGAGGAGTAAACCCTTCTGTGAATGGACCAGTCTTGGAAGAAAGCCAGGTCACAAGAAATACAGAGAAAGTACCTCCTGGTGACACAATCTGAATATCTAATTGGTCAGGTCAGAGGCCAGCTTGACCCCGATTCACTTACATCAGCCATCAATCCAGCTTTTGCTTAAGCTACTAACTAAAGAAAAGTCACTAATTTATACAGTTTGTTTTAGATGCAACTTATAGAGACAAATAAACCCTTCAAGGTGTAGCCCAAATGCTAAAATATCAGGGTTTCCCTGACTCTCCCACATAAATACAAGTTTTCCCTTCTTAAAACTGCCACAGCGCTTGATCTGAACGTGTCTTCTGGGACCTCTGGGTTCTTGCCATAGAGTACAAGGCTGCACACACATGCAACTTATCCATAGGCTGAAACTCTCCACAAATTCAAGCTTCAAAGGCAGGCATTCTTTTTCATCTGGCAATAGCTATCATAACACCAGTCATGAAATAAATGCTCAATAAGTGATTGCTCAATGGCTGTCTGGCTGGCTGGCCGTGGTTCTATTAATAGTTTTTAATTTTATCAGTTAGCAATCAATGAGAAAAGCTTGTTAATTTCTTTTTTTTTTTTTTTTTTTTTTTTAGAGACAAGGCCTCGCTCTGTTGCCCAGGCTGGAGTGCAATATGGCATGATTATGGCTTACTGCAGCCTCAACCTCTGAGGCTCAAGTGATCCTCCCACCTCAGTCTCCCTAGTAGCTGGGACTACAGGCGTGCACCACTATGCCAAAAGCTTGTTAGTTTCAAGTCTTGTTAAAAATTATTCTAAAGGCTGGGCGCAGTGGTTCACACCTGTAATCCCAGCACTTTGGGAAGCCCAGGCAGGTGGATTGCCTGAGCTCAGTAGTTTGAGACCAGCCTAGGGAACATAGTGAAAGCCCATCTCTACAAAAAAAAAAAAAATTAGCAGGGCATGGTGGTGCATGTCTGTAGTCCCAGCTATTATACTTGGGGGTCTGAGGTGGGAGGATAACTTGCCTGGGAGGTCAAGGCTTCAGTAAGCTGTAATCGCACACTGCACTCCAGCCTGGGTGACAGAGCAAGCCCCTGTCTCAAAAAAACAAAACTAAAAAACCCCAAATTGTTCTAAAACATCCCAGGCCTCCACCCCTGAATAGCAAAGCCCACTCCCACAGCTGCAGAAAGTAGAGGAGACTGGCCTTCAGGAGAAGTGAGAATGGAGCACCAGCCCTAATCCTGATCTTGGCTTGCGCTGCTTTAAATTCCTTGCTTCCGGCTGGGCATGGTGGCTCAAGCCTGTAATCCCAGCACTTTGAGAAGCCGAGGTGGGTGGAGCCCAAGAGTTCGAGACCAACCTGGGCAACATGGTGAAAACTCGTCTCTACAAATTAGGAAGGCTAAGGTGGGAGGATCGCTTGAACCTGGGAGGTTGAGGCTGCCGCAAGCCATGACTGTGCCACTGCACTCCAGCCTGGATGTCAGATCAAGACACTGTCTCAAAAATAAACAAATAAATAAATAAACTCCTTGCTTCTTTCTCCAAAACATCAAAGGAGACCAGGAGGAAAACCCCTTTTATCTACATATTATTCTACAAATCTACCTTCAAGATAAGTTCATAGAAAAACTAGGAAATGGGTCATTTATTGTCCACATCTTTCATCATGTTGCCCAACTCCTGGCAGCAGCCTTTCTTCTGCCCATGTAATGCTCCTTGCAGGCCAGGAAGCAATCCCAATAATATTAATCCCCAATAAAATGCAATTTACCACTAACTTCACAGAGGGCATCAAGAGAGCACCAAGCAGGGATAGGTGCCAATCCTTCAATTACACCTCTTAAACTTGATTAATAGGCCTTTTGTTTCCTCCATTCAATGATAATTCAAGATCTTTTGGCTGCAGGCCTTGATGGCCCTGGATTAATTCCCCCACTCCATCCAGCAAATTTTAGGATCTGACACCCAGACACAGATAGGACTTAGCTCCACCTGCAGCCCTAGACCCACACCATGCTTGGGTGGAAGCACTCCTGAGAATGGCCGGTCAGGCAAATGCTGGCAGTGTGGGACCACAGCTGTCTCCACACCCCTCCATCTCTGCATTCTTGCAGGCCTCACCCCCACCTGGACCTAAGACCTAGTGTACTCATGAGGCTCCCTTTCCCTTGTCCAGATTCTTTGCTTCAGTTTCTATTGGATAAGTATCCCACATCTGGTGACAAATCCCCTCAAATTCTCCGTGGAATGGGGTGAAATATAAATAAGTATGCAGCCAAAGAAATACTGATCTTCCTGTTCCCAAACTTGCCCACTTTTGTCAAAGTACCAGAGTGCAGAGAGAGGCTCTGATCATCCCACCACTCCTCAATGCCCATCAATGGGTTTTCTTTTCTTTTGTTTTTTTTTTTTTTGAGACAGAGTCTCGCTCTGTCACCCAGGCTGGAGTGCAGCGGTGCAATCTCAGCTCACTGCAAGCTCCGCCTCCTGGGTTCACCCCATTCTCCCGCCTCAGCCTCCTGAGTAGCTGGGACTACAGGCACCTGCCACCACGCCCAGCTAATTTTTTTTGTATTTTTAGTAGAGACGGGGTTTCACCATGTTAGCCAGGATGGTCTCGATCTCCTGACCTCGTGATCTGCCCTCCTCAGCCTCCCAAAGTGCTGGGATTATAGGCGTGAGCCACCACGCCCGGCCCCATCAATGGGTTTTCAACAGAACCCTCCACAGGGTCCCATTCCCATTGTCTTCCAGAGGATAGTCACTGGTGAGAAGATTAGGGGGTATGAAGGCATGACAAAGGAGAAAGCTGAGCACACTGAGTGTTCTGGAAATTGTAGCATAGAGTCCTGACTCCTTCCAAGCCTGCCACATCTGACCCCAACTCACCCTTCCAGTGCCTGCCCTCACATCAACCTTCTATTGCAGTTCCTGAGATGCTGCAAACTCACTAGTGCCCCTTCCTTGCACGTGCGGTCCCTCCTGTCTGTGGCCTTTCTCTTTCCTTATAAATCACACTAAGTGTGATGGCCTCTTGGAAGCCACCTTCCCCAGCCAATCCCAGAAGGGTAAGTGGCCTTTTCTGAGCTCAGCCACCTTTGTGTTTGCCTGACTTCTTCCTTCCACAACTGACTAAGCACAAACAGGATGTCAGCCCTGTGCCAGATACGACATGTTGCTGAGGGCAAACATAATACAGAAGACAGTGTGACAAAGGCAACTATCAAAACGCAGTCACAATAGACAGCAAAGTCATGCAGCCTTCTGCATGGAACCCTGCTGTCTCAATTGTTAATGGCTGATCTGTTTACCAGGCTGTGATCTCAAGGAGGGGCTGTGTCCATTCATATTTCTACCCCACCCCCTAGTAAAGAACATGCAACACAGTAGGTGTGACATGAACATGAAAAAATGGACTCCACAGGCATGTGGAGCAAATACCAATGGCCCCAGGACAGCCACCCCAGGGCAGACACCCCGAGTCCCAGGTTTAAAGCCACCTCTGGGGCTGCTCCCCAGTGTGAGCTCTAAATCAGCTCAGTGTCAAAGAGCGAGGTGGCTGCTAACTGACTTGTGACCAGAGGAAAGTTGTGAACTCTTATTTATGGCAATGAAGTTTTGTGCAGAAAAAATAAGTTGAGGTTGTCCAGTAACCACTGGTAAATTGTGAAACAATGTGAAATGGGAGTGGGAGCACATGATTTTTCAGGTTTGTTAAGGCCATGCACCGTGCTCAAGGAATAGGAATCCTGCCCTCTTGCTGGCTGAACCTTCCCTGCACATTGTACCTGACATAAGGGATAAAAATATGCCACCCCAAAATATGCCACTTTGGCATATGATTGTTTTGAGCTGCAGGCAAATGAAAACCAACAGACGCAGAAAGGAGCCTTCTAAGAGCTTCTCTCATGACTAAAAACAGAAACTCTCTTGACTCTTAACGCTCTTTGCTCTTATGACTAAAAACAGAAACTTCTGAGAAACAAGAACTACCATAAATCTCCTCTCTCAGGAAAGTTTAACAGCCGCGAAGATGGAAAGCTGGCACCAAGTAGGCCCGCACAAACAAACCTTACTCCATTAGAGTTCCCATATATTTACCAAATCTCATGTTGAAATGTGACCTCCAATGTTGAAGGTGGGGTCTAGTGGGAGGTGTTTGGGTCATGAGGGTGGATCCCTTATGAATGGCTTTGGGCCATCCCATGGTAAAGAGTAAATTCTCTCTCTGGTAGTTCAAGGGAGAGCTGGTTATTTAAAGGCGCCTGGCATCTCCTTCTCTTGCCTCCTCCTTCTCTCTCTCTCTTGCTCCCTCTCTTGCCATGTGACACGCCTATTCCCCCTTCACCTTCCGCCATGAGTAAAACCTACCTGCAGCCTCACCCGAGGCCAAGCAGGTTTCTGGTGCCATGATTGTACAGCATGCAGAACATGAGCCAAATAAACCTCTTTTCTTTATAAATTACCCAGCCTCAGGTATTCCTTCTAGCAATGCAAAACAGAAACACAACTTCCAAAAGTTTGCCACCTTTGCAAGCCTAAAACCCCTTTCTTTTACCCTGCCACTTCTCTAAACATTTCTTTTTCTTTCATTAAGATGCTACGTAAGCTGAAGTTCTAACCAACGCTTTCAGTTACTCATCTCTGGATACTCCCAGGTATATGCACGATTCCCATGCTAGATGTGATACCCATGCTAGATGCACATGCTAAAAAGCTCCTGTTTTTCTCTTTTTTTTTTTTTTTTTGAGACAGAGTCTCGCTCTGTCACCCAGGCTGGAGTGCAGTGGTGTGATCTTGGCTCACTGCAGCCTCCACCTCCAGGGTTCAGCAATTCTCCTGCCTCAGCCTCCTGAGTAGCTGGGATTACAGGTGTGTGACACCACGCCTGGCTAATTTTTATATTTTTGGTAGAGATGGGGTTTCACCATCTTGGCCAGGCTGGTCTCGAACTCCTGACCTCAGGTGATCCACCCACCTCGGCCTCCCAAAGCGCTGGGACTACAGGTGTGAGCCACCGCGCCCAGCCTGCTTTTCTCGTGTTAATCTATATCTTGTTAGTCTAATTTACAGGGACCTAGCTGGACATCTAAAATGGGTACAGACAAAAGGTTTTTTCCATCCCTAATGGAGAGAAATCCACCTCTGACCCCCACAGTAGAGGTGGGACTGCTTACAAGCTGACACAATCTGGGGCTCGTGGGGAGCGGCCCTGTGCCACTGCAGGGATTGAATGTGGGGTATAAATTGTGCTTTACACAATTGCTGCCAGCCCACGCTAGCTACAAACACTGAACAATCTAGTTGTCAACCTTTACATGGGAGCAGATAGCACAGACCACAGGACATATGAAGAGAATCAGCAGCCAAACTGAGCAAGTCCCCACTGAAAAGGGGATCATGTAGGAAACACACACCTCTGTAAATGCCAAGTGTGTTTTTCAGGGAGACTTAAGAACATACTACAATGAGAAAACAAGAACAGGCTGCCAAGAAAAAGCATCCTGAGAGCATTAAGCTCTTTTGGCAATTAAAAAAAAAAAAAAAAAAGATTGCTGGGGGGAAAAAACCCACAACAACTCAACAGGGATAGCAGATAGAAGAGTGGAATCAGTGGCAAAAAGATGAGCTGGCGAGTTAGAAAAACAATTCAAGGAGCTCTCTAAGAATCTCGGGGAAAAAAGCAAAGCAACAGAATTAATGGGGAAAAAATTTAAAAGATGTAAAATATGTTCTTGGAGTTCCAATATCCATATAACAACAGTAGTAAAAATTTTTAAAATAAACAAATGGGCCGGGTGCAGTGGCTCACACTTGTAATCCCAGCACTTTGGGAGGCTGAGGCAGGTGGATCATGAGGTCAGGAGTTTGAGACCAGCCTGGCCAATATGGTGAAACCTCGTCTCTACTAATAATACAAAAATTAGCTGGGCATGGTGGTGCGCACCTGTAGTCCCAGCTACTCGGAAGGCTGAGGCAGGAGAATCACTTGAACCCGAGAGGCGGAGGTTGCAGTGAGCCGAGATCATGCCATTGTACTCCAGCCTGGGTGAGAGTGAGACCCTGCCTCAAAAAAAATAAATAAAAAATAAAATAAACAAATGAAGGGCTATCAGTACATTAAAAAGTATGCCAGGCACAGTGGCTCATGCCTATAATCCCAGCACTTTGGGAGGCCAAGGCGGGCAGATCACTTGAGGCCAGGAATTCAAGACCAGCCTGGCCAATATGGCAAAACCTTGCTCTACTAAAAAGAAAATGCAAAAATTAGCCAGGTGTAGTGGCGCATTCCTGTAGTCCCAGCTACTTGGGAGGCTAAACATGAGAACTGCTTGAGCCTGGGAAGCAAAGGTTGCAATGAGCCAAGATCATGCCACTATATTCCAAGAGCGAGACTCTATCTCAAAAAAAAAAAAAAAAAAAAATTAAAAAGCAGAATACAATTTCCCTGAGATGAAAAGCTGAAGAAAGACTTGAGTTTTTCAGATCAACAATGGTGATAGAACATTATTGAAAAAAGAAAAAACTATATAAAGATCTTTAGCAGGCCGGGCATGGGCTCAAGCCTGTAATCCCAGTGCTTTGGGCGGCTAAGGCAGGAGGATCACTTGAAGCCAGGAGTTTAGACCAGCCTGGGCAATATAGTGAGACCCTATCTCTATACAAAATTTTAAAAATTAGCCAGGCACGGTGGCAGGCACCTATAGTCCTAGCTACTCAAAGACTAAGGCTAGCAGACCTCTTGAGTCTAGGAGTTCGAGGTTACAGTGAGCTATGATCACACCACTGCACACCAGCCTGGGCAACAGAGCAAGACCCTATCTCTAAACAAACAAATAAACAAATGAAAACCATCCAACTATATTCATTAGCCAGGCGTGGTGGCAGGTGCCTGTAGTCCTGGCCACTTGGGAGGCCAAGGTGGGGAGGATTGCTTGAGCCCAGGAGTTTGAGGCTGCAGTGAACTCTGATTGCACCACTGCATTCCAGCTTGGGTGACAGAGTGAGACCCCATCTCTAAAAAGTAAAATAAATAAAAATAAATAAAGATCCTTAGCAAACAAAAACAGATTACTCACAGAGAAAAAATAGACCATTAGTGGACTTCTCATCTACAACACCAGAGACTAGAAATTTATGAAGCAAGGTTTATATATTCTGAGGTGAAAGCACTGTGATTGTGACCTCAGAATTTTACACCTAGCTAAACTTTCCCTCATATGTGACAGCAAAAGAAGGACATACAAGTAAAGACACTTAAGGTCTCAGAAAGTAAACTCTGGAATAATTTTTTTAATTACTTGATGGAGTATTCCTGCCAAATGGAAAATTAATCACCTTAAATAATTCAAGAAAGGAGAAGAAAAGCTATAGGAAAAATTATCATGAGCAATGAAACCAATTAAAGTATAAGGTATGGCTAACAAGTACGTTGTAATATGACCATGAAGCTTAATACCTGTTCAGAAAGGAAGTTTACAATAGGAAAAAAAAAAAAAAACATTAACAATTTGGTAGTAATCTGGAACTAAAAGTTCACATTATTTCAACTAAATCTGAAAGTGAGAGGGAAGAGGGAAGAAGAAAAACTATAAAAGTGTGCTAAATGTTTTATTTTCTCTGGAAGACTAGTTATATTCTACTCTTTGTGGTGACAGATGAGATAGGTTCTAGAGTGTGCATGTGTGTGTGTGTGGTTGTGTGTATACACTTTTTTTTTTTTTTGAGACGGAGTTTCGCTCTTGTTGCCCAGGCTGGAGTGCAGTGGCACAATCTCAGCTCACTGCAACCTCTGCCTTCCAGTTTCAAGCAATTCTCCTGCCTCAGCCTCCCGAGTAGCTGGGATTACAGGCGCCCGCCACCACGCCCAGCTAATTTTTGTATTTTTAATAGAGAAGGGGTTTCATTATGTTGGCCAAGCTGGTCTCGAACTCCTGACCTCAGGAGATCCACCCGCCTCGGCCTCCCAAAGTGCTGGGATTACAGGCGTGAGCCACCGCGCCTGGCCCATTTTTTTTTCTTTTTTTAAGGCAGAGTCTCATTCTGTCACCCAGGCTGGAGTGCAGTGGCATGATCATGGCTCACTGCATCCTTGAACTGCCAGGTTCAGGTGATCCTCTCTGAGGAATACCTCCACCTCCCGAATAGCTGGGACGAGAGGCATGTGCCACCGTGTCCAGCTAATTTTTGTATTTTTTTGTAGAGACGGGGTTTCGCCATATTGCCCAGGCTGGCCTCAAACGATCCACGGGCCTTAGCCTCCCAAAGTGTTGGGATTACAGGTGGAAGCCACCACATCTGGCCTATATATATGTTTTAATGGGGGAGTTACCACTCTGTAATTATCATTTAGAGAACTGGTGAAACAGAATGGAAGGAAAGGTAGAAAGTTTCGGCCAGACGTGTTGGCTCACGCCTGTAATCCCAGCACTTTGGGAGGCTGAGGAGGGTGGATCACAAGGTCAGGAGATCGAGACCATCCTGGCCAACACAGTGAAATCCCGTCTCTACTAAAAATACAAAAAAAAAAAAACTTAGCCAGGCATGGTGGCACGCGCCTGTAATCCCAGCTACTCAGGAGGCTGAGGCAGGAGAATCACTTGAACCCGGGAGGAGGAGGTTGCAGTGAGCCGAGATCATGCCACTGCACTCCAACCTGGGTGACAGAGCAAGACTCCATCAAAAAAAAAAAAAGAAAAGAAAGAAAGGTAGAAAGTTTCAATAGCGTGGAGATACACACACACACACACACACACAAGCACTAGAACTTACATATATGTGGATATATACACATAGATATATGCATATATACATTATATACACATATATATCATATACATATATTTGTGTATGTATATATATGTGTGTACTGTACAACAAACACAACTTTTCATCTCTAAGGATTATTGCTAGGAATATGTGAGTCCAAGGAAATATCCTAGGCCACTAAGAAAATCTCAATATAGTCTTAGATGTAGAACTCATACAAACTGTATAAACTGGCCATAGTGCAGAAATTAACAAGTATGAAATCGCACCATCACATTCCAGCCTGGGTGACAGAGCAAGAAACCAAACATCACAAACCACTTGAAAATTTTAGAAAACACTCTTCTCTGAAACTTTTCAAGAGAAAAAAAATTTTTTTTTTTTCGACTCAGGGTCTGGTTCTGATGCTCGGGTTGGAGTGAAGTGGCACCATCACAGCTCACTGTAGGCTCAAATTCTTAGGTTCAAGCAACCCTCCTGCCTCAACCTCCCAAATAACTGGGACTACCAGCATGTACCACCGACCATGCCTGGCTAATTTTTCTTATTTTTTGTAAAGATGAGGTCTTGCTATGTTGCCCAGGCTGATCTCGAACTCTTGACCTTAAGCAAGAGAACCTTTTTAAGAAAAGACTGAAATGATATTTGAGAAATGATAGACTATGAGAACACTAATAAAGTTATCAAAGTTATGGCATACAGCCAAAGCCATATACAGAGAACTTATACCTTAAAAGAGTTATTATTAGGCAGGGTATTGTAGCTCACGCCTGTAATCCCAGAACTTTGGGAGACTGAGGCGGGTGGATCACTTGAGGCCAGGAGTTCGAGACCAGCCTGGTCAACATGGGGAAACCCCGTCTCTACTAAAAATAAAAAAATTAGCCAGGCGTGGTGGTGGGCACCTGTAGTCTCAGCTACTGGGGAGGCTGAGGCAGGAGAATCACTTGAACCCAGGAGGCACAGGTTGCAGTGAGCCAAGATCTACCACTGCACTCCAGCCTGGGTGACAGAGGGAGACTCTGTCTCAAAAAAAAAAAGTTATTATTATTAAACAATAAAGATCGCAAATAAATGAATTATAAGTTCAAGAAGCTAGAAAATGAATAATGACAAAAGTTAGGAGGAAGAAAATGACAAAAATAAAATGATCAAACAGAAAGAAGGAAAACACTAAAATCAGTAAGCAATCTAAGGAAAGACTAAAAGTACAGTACTTTGAAAAGACCGCTAAACCACAAATATACAACATCAGAAATAAAAAAAGGGGGTATAGTTACAGGCATATAGGAGATTTTTAAATAATGAAAGATAACTCAGGATGAACTGGAAAATCTTCCAAAAATCTGACACAAGAGCCAAAACAGATTAATGCCATGGCAAAAATGGGAAAAGTCTCAAAAATCTACTATAAAAAAGGCACCAGTTCCAAGATGGTTTTTCAAAAAACTTTTACAAGCCTAAATTTCTCATATTCTTCAAACTGTTCTAGAGCGGAGAAATTATAATAGAATTTTAACATTCACTGAGTATTTAATATGTGCCAGGCACTACGCTAAACAATTTATATGTACAGTTGGCCCTCAGTATCTGCAGGTTACGCACCTGTGGATTCAACAAATCTTGGATCAAAAATATTCAGGGGAAAAAAAATCAATTAAAAAAAGTACAATAAAAAAATACAAATTCAAAAATATAGTAAAACAACTCTTTACACAGCATTTACATTGTATTAGGCATTATAAGTAATCTAGAGATGATTTAAAGTATACAGGAGGGGATGGGTACAGTGGCTCACACCTGTAATCCCAGCACTTTGAGAGGCCTACGGAGGGTTGTTGCTTGAGCCCGAGAGTTCTCAAGACCAGTCTGGGCAATGTGGTGAAACCCTGTCTCTACAAAAAATTTAAAAATTAGCTGAGCCTGGTGGTGCAAACCTGTAGTCCCATATAATCTGGAGGCTGAGGTGGGAGGATTGTTTGAACCCAAGAGATTGAGGCTGCAGCGAGCCACGAGTGCAGCACTGCACTCCAGCCTGGGCGACAGAGCAAGATCCTGTCTCAAAAAATAAAAATAAAATAAAAAATAAAATATACAGGAGGATATGTAGAAGTTATATACAAATACTATGCCATTTTATATCAGAGACTTGAGCATCTATGAATTTGAACCAGTCTCCCATGGATCCCGTGGGATGGCTGCATTATCATGTTCAAAACATGAAAGCTTACAAATTCATTAAGAAATTAGTATAAGGCTGGGCACGATGGCTCATGCCTGTAATCCCAGAACTTTGGCAGGCTGAGGCAGGTGGATCACCTGAGGTCAGGAGACCAGCCTGACCATTATAATGAAACCCTGTCTCTACTAAAAATGCCAAAAAATTAGCCAGGCATGATGGCGTGCACCTGTAATCACAGCTACTTGGGAGGCTGAGGCAGGAAAATGGCGTGAACCCAGGAGGTGGAGGTTGCAGTGAGCCGAGATCACGCCACTGCACTCCAGCCTGAGTGACACAGCGAGACTCCAACTCAAAAAAAGAAAAAAAAAATTAAAAAAATTTTTTTAAATCCAAAAGATATAACCAGAGATAAAGCCAATTTCTCCTAATTTATTGCAATTTCAATCAAAATCCAATAAATATGTAAGTTTTAAAACTGCATAAATTGTAAGAGCAAAAGAAATGCATACATTTTTTTCCTTCGAGGAATTTGTTCCTGAATTCTTTAATTAGTCCCTTAATTCCCCAAAGGAAACAACAACAACAACAGGCAAAGGACCTAAACAGGCCATTCACAAATGAAGAAACACAATGGCCAATAAACAAGTGGAAAGCCACTCAACCTTTACAATAAGCTAAGAAACGGTGATACCAGCTGTTGAGGAGTCGGAGGGGAAAGCTTATTCTGATAGTGTGGGAAGTTTATCCTAAAGCAGGAAACAAATCACACTCAGTTTAGCAGATATGTAGTTTAGCAGGTATGTGGTTTAGCCATATATATTTCTGAGTTGTCAAAAACCAGCGAAAAATGCTTTCATTTTGCAAGTGGATCCCTAAGAACCAAGAAGCGCCTTCTATAAACAATCTATTTCTGATGGTGAAGAGTTCACATAGTTATGCTACCTTTTTGGCTAAAAGAGGGAAAATAGGACCTGATAAGACTGCTCCTACCTGCATATATATTCATAAAGAAACTCTCAGAAGAAACATTCAAAACTAGTAACAATGGCTACCTGTGGATGGGAAGAGGGAGAAGTGGTGGGAATTAGACAGTTGAGGATGGACAGAAGATTGCACTCTCTCTCTCCTCTTTACATATTTTGTTTGTGAACTGTACGAATGTATTACCTATTAAAAAACTGAATTAAAATCTGTTTAATAAAAATAATTACAACTGGATGTGATTTTTTTCCCCATACAGACATTCTCAGATAGCGCTGCCTGGTGTTAATGGTTTCAACTTTTCAGACAGAAGCTAACTACCTGTCTCTGATCCTAGAATCCAGCCTTACTGAGATTCCGTGTCAGTGCTCTCGGAAAATTCCACTAAATTCTAAAGGGCAGTTTGGTAACATTTATCAAATGTAGAATTTCCGTCCCCCTACACCCAGCAGTGGCACTTCTAAAAATTTATCCTAAAGAAGTTACTGGATAAAGATGCAAAGATGATTCTGCAGCATTATTTATTACAGGAGGAAATTGGAAACTTACTATCCACCTGCGTGGGGACTGGCAGCATAAATTGTGGTCATCAACACGGACGCTGCATATCCGCAGACCACATTTAGAGCTGCAAGGCCCCAGAAGCTCCTTGTCCTCAGCTGTGTGACTCTTTGGATCTTTGCTCCTCTCGCCCTCTACCTGGTACTTGGATGCACCACCCCACCCTGTGCCAGCCTACTCACCTGGTCAGCGTAGGGGTGCGGTGGTTGGGGTTGGAGCAGAAGATGTTGTTGGTCTTGCGGGTGCCGTCCAGGAACTCACGCACCGACTGGTTGCGCAGCTCTGCTAGGGGCCGGGCCTCGTGCTTGAGGAACCACTGGTGTGCCTCGAAGCACTTGGCGCAGAGGAGCTGCTCGCACTCAAAGCACCAGAAGTCGGCCGACTCTTTGCAGCGGGTGCACACAGCCTGCGCGTCCACAATCTGCCGGTACACCGACAGGCGCCGCTGCAGACTCTCGAAAAAGACGTTATCCAGGGCGGGTGTGTCTGCACCTACGGGCCAGGGCGCCTGGCAGATGGGACACTGCATGCCCGACGCCTCCAGGCATCCTGAGCACAGCGTGTGCAGACAAGGCAGCAGCTTCGGGCACTTGGCTTCGGCCTGGCATTGCTGGCAGCGCAGAAACTGGAACTCCTCCTCCAAAGGGGGGGCTTGCTGGGGGACCAGAGAGGCAGGTGAGGCCTGGAGAAGTCCCAAGAGCCCCCACCTACCGGCCAATCACCCTTACAGCTGGAGACTGGAGTAGGACCTCATATTCCATTCCAGCCAGTCATTGGATGATGCAAAACCCTGGCTTATCAGCACCCCAATATTCCCATTTATTCAGGCCCTCCAGCTCTCACTGCACCATTTATTGAGCATCTACTTCTTATCGCACACAGTACTAGCCCCTGAGATATAAGAGGTGTAGGATACATTCTGCCTTCAAGGAACTCAGTTAGGAAGGTAGATACACTAAGTACCAACCTCATATAAAGTGCTTAATGCACAGTTTAGGGGTTCATCAAAGAGGTAAGCATGGAACAACAATATGACCCAGCAATTCCACTCTTAGATATATAACCAAAAGATCTAAAAACAAGGCCTAAACAGATACTTGTACAACAATGTCCACAGCAACACTATTCACAATAGACAAAATGTAGAAACAATCCAAGTATCCACCAACAGATGAATAGATAAACAAAATGTGGTCTACACATAAAATGGAATATTACTCAGTGTTAGAAAGAAATGAAATTCTGATACATGCTACAACATAGATGGACCTCAATGAAATTATGCTAAGTGAAATAAGCCAGTCACAAAAGGTCAAATACTATATGACTCTGAGGCAGGAGAATAGGGTCTGGAGGCAGGGAACCTAAGGCCGATTCCCTCTGACTTCCTAGAACTAAATCGAAAGGAAAACCGCAACTCTCCACGCCTAAGTAACAAAAGGACGAGAGGCTACTCTCTTTGCAAACCACCCCATTTCCTGCCAGGCAGATGGAAAATTGAAAGTACCTCTGGTTGGTTGCTTTCTGCAACCAATGGGGTGAACACCAAGTGGCCAATGGGAAACCTCTAGGGGGTATTTGGAACCCAGAAGATTCTGTAACTGGGGTCCTTGAGCCCTGCTCCAGCCGCTCCCACCCTGTGGGGTGTACTTTCATTTTCAATAAATCTCTGCTTTCATTGTTTCATTCTTTTCTTGCTTTGCTGTGCATTTTGTCCAATTCTTTGTTCAAAATGCCAAGAACCTGAACAATTTGCAGTCAAGACCCTCTAATGGTAACAATTCCACTTATATGAAATATCTAGAATAAGTAAGTTCATAGGGACAGAAGGTAGATTAGAAGTTACCAAGGGCTAGGCGAAGGAGAAAATGAGGAGCTATTGCATTACTGGGGCTCAGGACACACCACTTCAAAGTATGACTGCAGGAGGCTCTTGAAATATACTTCGTTGGCATATTTTAAGCTGGTTATTCTGAGAAACTGCCGATACAGGAATAGCTCTGAAAAGCTCTCCTTTTGTGAAAAAGAAAGGCATTTATATCTTTAAAGAAAATCTACATTAGTAAAATGATCTATATTAAAAGAGGGCTGCTCCAGACAACTTTTATTATCTAGGAACTTTTTATCTACATAGCAAGACAACCTCTATTCACCAAACAGCTCCTCTCCTCACCCTCCCATAACTTGTGTTATCACCACCACCCAGAAGCTCCAAGATCTTTTCCATAGCTCAGGATGTTATACAGGCTTCAATCATCTGACCTTTCTTTGAGTCTCATACTTTGTGGGACTCCTGAATATACATATGTAATTAAATATGGGTTTTCCGCTGTTAATCTATTTTATGACTATTTAATTCATGGGCTATTTAATTCATAGCCCAGCCAAGGAAACTAGAAGGGTGGAGGGAAGCCATCTTTCCCTTGCCTATGGTTTAAAGAGTACAGAGTTTCTGGAGTAATGAAAAAGTTCTGGAAATAGATGGTGGTGATGGTTACACAATATTGTGAATCTACTTAATGCCACTGAATGGTACACTTAGAAATGGTTAACATAGGAATTTATCCGTTAGGTATATTTTACCACAATTTTTAAAATACGAAAACAGGCCGGGCATGGTGGCTCGTGCCTGTAATCCCAGCACTTTGGGAGGCCGAGGTGGGCGGATCACGAGGTCAGGAGTTAGAGACCAATCTGGCCAACATAGTGAAACCCCATCTCTACTAAAAATATAAAAATTAGCCAGGTATGGTGGCGTGGCCTGTAATCCCAGCTACTCTGGAGGCTGAGGCAGGAGAATGGCTTGAACCTGGAAGGAGGAGGTTGCAGTGAGCCGAGATCGCACCATTGCACTCCAGCCTGGGCGACAGTGTGAGACTCCGTCTCAAAAACAAACAGATAAACAAAAAAAGCAAAACAAACAAACAACAACAACAACAAAAAACCAAAGTGCTTAATACAGTACCTGGCACATTTGAAGTGCTCATAAATGTTACCTAGTATTGTTAAGTAATGTTATTCTTAGTTGTAATAATGCTTATAAAAGTTACCGTAATACGGTGGCCTCCGTACTTTCATGAAGGGGAGCAAAAGGGCCTGAAAGGCAGCAGAGCAAGAAACCCAAGTAGTTCCTTTGGGGGTGGAGGTGGGAGGTGGGCAGGAGAGGTGTGGCAAGAGAAGGGTTCGTTGGGGAGGCTTCCTTAAGCAGAAACCACATGAGCTGGGAGGCCTTGGCAAAGATACCTCTTCAGTCTGAGCCACAGTTTCTCACCTCGGATCTGGGAAGTTGGTTTTAGTTTTGCCGTGCCTGGGACATGCCCCTGGCTCCAGGCCAGCGCAACAGGGGTACTACCTCCATCCTCCCTAATCTTAAGTCCTGCACCTGAGGCAGGGTTGAGGCAGGGCACGAGGGTGGGCGGAAGGGCCCAGGCCCGGAGGCCACTGACCCTTCTCACCTTGCCCAACTGCTCAGTGGAGAAACCGCAGCCCAGCGAGGCCGCCCCAACTCCTCCGTGTCCTCTTTTCTACTCTATCGTACCCTCCCTTCCCTGCCCCAGCCGAGAGGGTCAGGACCCTGGTGTCTGATCTTCCCGCTTTGTGTCACTCTCTAGGGTACTTGACCAAATCCTCCGTTAGACCCTCTCTTCCCACCTCTCCCCACCACAGCAAACCAACAAAGCCTAACCCATCATCCCCTAACCCAATAGTACCTCTGTAGGGCTGGGGCTGGGGCTGGGCTGGCGGCCTTCAGAGGGGGTCTCGGGGGGAGGCATGGTGGGCGCGTGGGGCTGGGCGGGGTCCTGCTGGGGCCTCGGAGATCGGGCGGGTGCAGGCTCCATGGACCCCAGCTTAGTTTCGATTCTCGGTTTAGATCTTGGAGGGCGTGAAGAGAAGCTGAAGTGGAGGCGTGAGCCAGTTGGCTGAGCCCCTTGAGCTGTCCGAAAGGGGAGGTGCCGGCTCAGGGCCCGCCTCTGGAGAGGAAGTGAGACAGAAGCTGGGGGCGGTTCTAGGGGCAGAGAGGCCGACTACGGGTTTTAAAGACACGCCCAGAGCGGGGAGGAGGTAGAGGCGGGAAGCTGCAGACCTACAGCTGACTTACGGTAAAGCGGGAGAGGTAGGGCAGAGCTGCAGGGGGGCAGCCCTGCTCCCGGCTTTGATCCATTCATCAGTTCACTCTGGCACTGCTTCGTGCCACCTCCTGCCAGGAGCTGGGCGTACAAAGATGAGCCACACGCAGCCCCTGCTTTCTAAGAGCCCTAGATGTAATGGAAGAGCAAGCCTGCAAACGGAGACATTCTGGAAAGGAGAGCCCTCAGCTGGGACCTGAAAAAGCAGTGGAAATTCACCAGGGATTTAGGGTTGTAGGTGGTGGGGTACAGGGGACACTTGAAACAGAAAAGATAGCTCTTGCAAAAGGCATGGAAGTTTGAAACATGATAGCCTGTTTGGGAACTAATTTTGGCCATTTTCAGATTTAAGAGGGAATTCATGAGAAATGATGCCCAAGGAGTGTGCTGGGACAAGATCCTAGCTAAGGAGATTGAACCAGTTCTGTGAGTGATGGGAAGTTGGTGAAGGATTTGGAACAAGGGAACAACACTATCAGCTGTGCATGATGGGACAGTCACTCTGACGACCTAGGAGCATGTGCCCTGGTCTAGGACAGTGGCTGTGGGATGCAGAGGAGGGACTTGAGTCAGAGATCCTGGGAAGCCAGTGACTGGAGGTGAGGGAGCAGGATGATGCCTTGAGTGACAGCTGGAAAGGCTGGTGGATCTGAGGTGGTGGGGGCAGGAGGGAGGGGGAGAGCTGGAGAGCGGGTATGAAGAGGGTGAGGGGAGAGCCAGCTAGGTCTTCGCCAATGAAAAAGCATGCCAGACTCCCAGCTGGTAAGGGGAAAGGGACACAGCTCCAGGTGACCTCACTGGGTCAGTGCCCCGGCTTCAAATTTAAACCATTGCAACCACTGTGCTGGCTCCTGTGTACCATTCTGTACTCTGTTCCAACTTAGAAACAGACTAGAAAGGATGATGATAGGGCCTGGCTCTTATAAACCTTACAGTCAGCAGGGTGGAGAGCAGGAGTTGGGCAGGTACGCAACTTCCTAGGGACTGTAAGAGGCCTCAGGAGCCTGCCCTTCCCTCCAGCCTGGTCAGTACTCCCAGGCCTTTAGAGAATCAGTCCATAAAAGCCAAATATGGTGGGCAGCCATCTGCACAAGGGACCTGGAAGTGGGCTATGGCAGGATGGGGCTTCGGAGGCCAGAGGCGATTGGCTGAGGAGGCAGAGCTGGGGAAGCTTTATTCATTTCTTTGCTTGCTTTGGAAGATAGCCTGCTCCCAGACTACCCCAAAGTCCTGTTGGAAGTTAACACTTCTCAAAGTAAATTCACAAGTTGCATTCAGGTTTTCTCAAGCCCTGGAGAGGCAAGTTAATTCCAGGTACCTGGATCAGGGGCATGCTGTTTCTGGACCTGCAGGACTGAGAGCCTCACCTCTGTGGTGCTCTGGGGCCCCTGCCCTCATGTAGCTTTGTGCTATCCCCTTTTTCCTTACACTCCCATGCTCCCCGAGGTCTGCATGTGAAACTTCTTTCTTTTTGTGCCAAATTTCAGGCCTTCCTACTCCACCTTGATCACGGTGACCTGGCTAGGCCATTACTTAAATAAGTACTGAGACCTGCCCTATGCCAGTCCCTGCTTGCTGGGCTGTGGATTCACAAAGAGGAATAATTTGCAGACTATGTCCCAGAGAAACCCAAAGTCCAGATATGGCATGTCCTGCCTCCAGTGTGAGAGAAGGAGTGCTGAGAAGGCTGATATAGCATGTCCTTGATCCTGGAGAAGATTCGCTTCCTGTAAACCCTGATGAGATCTTGCTCTCTCGCTCCGGCTGCAGTGCAGTGGCACGATCATAGCTCACTGCAGCCTCAAACTCCTGGACTCAAGAGATCCCCCCGCCTCAGCCTCCCAAGTGGCTGGGACCACAGGCAGGCATCCCACGCCAGGCTAATTTTTAAAATTTTTTTGTAGAGATGGGCTCTCACTATGTTGCTCAGGCTGGTCCTGAATTCCTGGCCTCAAGCGATCCTCCTGCCTGAGTCTCCCATATTGATGGATTATAGGCGTGAGCCACCGTGCCCAGCTTCCCCTCCAGCTTTTCTAAGGCTGAGTAGGAGAAGAGGGGAGGAGTCGATGACTCCAGCGGGCTCCCAGGAACACCGATCACACCCACTAGCCCTCGGCTGCAGTTCGGTCCTCCCAGCGCAGGGGGAGCCATGCGACGGCGGAAGCGGGCCCCGGCCGGCCTCCTCTTCCTGCGCCCGCGCCGCCGCGGGTGGCCGCGCGGGTGAAGCCGGAAGCAGCAGCCAGGAGGGCGGTGCCGCGTAGGGCCCACTGGCCAGGGAGGGCGCCGCGCGGAGGCGCGGGGCGTGTCTCCTGTCAAAAGCCATGCTCGGCAGGTCTGGGTACCGGGCGCTGCCCCTGGGGGATTTTGACCGCTTCCAGCAGTCGAGCTTCGGCTTTCTGGGCTCGCAGAAGGGCTGCTTGTCCCCGGAGCGGGGCGGCGTGGGGACGGGGGCCGGTGAGTGGCCGCCTGGCACGGCGGACCCGGGGGGGATCGGCCGGCAACCCCCAGGCCCGAATCTCTGCCTCCGAGGAGTCGGCCGGCCCGGTGCCGTCGCACCCTACGAGGGGGGACTGAGAAAGGGATACGATGTGGAGAGGGGGCTGGACCCGGCGCCTGGTACTAGCGCCGATCCGCCCTCCCTAGGGTCACTGGGCTTTGGCCCCAGAGCCAGCCAGCGTTGCTCCTATCTTCCAAAACCTCACCTCACCACATTGGTCCTCGGCTCTTATCAGCCCTTTAGGCCTGGGAAGACGTTTCAGGTTTCTATTTCGCATAGAAGAAACCGAGGTCTAGGCAGAGGAGGCCACCAGCACCCTAAAGGCACCTGCTGCAGGGAAATGGAAGAATTTTCACCCTAGGGGGCACCTCTAGAAGCCCAGGAACTAGGCATCTCCTGGATGTGCAGGCCAAAATGACAGGTCCTCAGCTGCCTGTTGGATCTGCCCTGCTTCTGTCTTGCCCTCAAAGTCTTCCGTGGCTCCTTTGGCCTACAGGCCAGATCCCACGCTGTTCAGCCTGACCGCCTAACCTTGGATTTGATCCCTCCCTGGCCTTCCTGTCCTGAAAGCTCTCCCTGTCCAGAACTCTCTTGAGAGGCCTGGTGGATCAGAGCCAGGCACAAAGTGGAGCCTCAGTGCTCTGGGAATTAGCCCAGAGGGCAGGGCTTCCTGGAAGAATGGAGCAGGGCTCCTGACTGCTTCCTGTCCAGGGTTGGGAGAAGGAAAGTGGCAAATAACCTCATCCCAGATTCTGGAGCTGTCTCGGCTTCGCTCCCATCCTGGGCTCCTGATTCTCCAGGGGCCAGGACATTTGGCTTGGATAAGCCTCATCTTTCTAGCTCTGCCCCTGACCCCGACCCCTAACAATTTTCTTGAATTGAAATAGGCAGGGGTTTTTTTTGTTTTTGTTTTTTGTTGTTTGTTGTTTTTTTGAGACGGAGTCTCGCTCTGTCCCCCAGGCTGGAGTGCAGTGGCGCAATCTCATGAAATAGGCATTTTTTAATGGTCATTAAGGCATTAAAGTAGCGTGAGGAATAGAAAATAATAATCTAATTCCTCATCTATGGCTCCTGTTGATAAGCTATTTATGCTTTATCCCTGTAGGCTAAGGCATCATCTTCATAAAGACTCCTGGAAAGCACACTTCTGGGGCTGATGGTATAGGAGGCGTGTGTTCTGCCAGCAGTATTTAGTGCATGTTTACAGATGCCCAGGTGCTCCTGGCTCCATGCCAGGTATGGGTAGGCAGTATAAATTAAACGAGAGGATTGACCCCTACTCAGTCCAGTGAGGAGAGCATCATCACCTGGACTGGATTCTGAGATTGAATGGCTGTTGTCTAGCAGAGAATAAGACCTTGTGAGGGTTGTTGGACTTGGGACAAATGAGTGTTGATGTATGGGAGGAGGGAACAGACCCTAACTCGCAGCTGCCCAAAGATACGGAGATATTAGGCAAGGAGCCAGATTGAGAGCCCTGAGAAGGAAGGAGCCTCTCGAGGGGAAGGTGGGCGTGATGTACACTTGCCCAAGTTCACTCCACTTGCAGCTGTCATGGCAGGTCCAGTTGACCACCTCTGCTCTCACCTGCAGATGCACCCCAGAGCTGGCCCTCCTGCCTCTGTCATGGCCTCATCAGTTTCCTGGGGTTCTTGCTGCTGTTGGTCACCTTCCCCATTTCCGGCTGGTTTGCCCTGAAGGTAAGGCTGGCTGGGTCAGCCCCCAGGGTGGTTGGGCCACACTGAGAGCTTTGGCATTGATGAATAAATTTGCCTATCCTCTGTCCCCTTTCTCTAAATAGTATTACCCGTTTGCGTGTTGGGTTAGGCAAGAACCATTCACTCACATTGTTCAGGGGAGGAAACTAAGGCTTGGGCTTGTCTAAAGTCATACTGGGAGCCAGTAGGGGGTAGAAACAAGTCCCAAACTCCTAAGTCCTGGGATCTGGACACTGCCTTTAAGGTGCACACAGATGTCTTTGCCAAATTATCTTCTCTTTGGGTTAGAATAAATTAGAAATGAAAACACCCAACTTAGCCCAGCAGGTAATGCATAATGGGAATTCAGACCTCGTTTTCCATAAGGGGTGGTACAGTGGGAAGCGGATGAACCATGGAGCTATAGTTCAGCATCACACGTGAAAGCTGTGGGGAAAGTGGAAGCCCAAGGAGGCCTTGCCCTTTGTGTAGCCCTAGGCAACAGTCCCTCTCTAGAAAACCTCTGGGTTTGGTGTGGTCTGCAAGGGCGTCCTTAAATGGCCTTAGATCCTAGTTCTAAAACTGCCACAGAAACAAATGCTGTGTGACCTTGAGCAGGTTTCTTTGCTTCTCTGGGCCTTCATTTCTCAATTTGGACATCACTACTTCTCTAGGAGGTCCAGGGACCTAAAGTTGACAAAGCCCTTTCCCTGGGGGTGCTGTTAGGGCAGCCCAGCCTTTTCTCCTAACTAATCCAAGGACAGACAGTTTCCTGGTATGAGTCATGTCTAGCTTCAGACCACAGAGATGAAAAGTTTCTCTAAGGATCAAGTCAATACAGTGCAGTGGTTAAGACACATGGACTTTGGAGTTATTCAGAACTGTATTCAAATCTTCCCGGTTTCACTTAGGGCTATGCAATTTTTGAGCAAGTCACTTAGCCTCCCTGAGCCTTGGTTTTCTCATCTGGAAACAGAGCTAGGGATACCTAACTGTGACCCAGGTGAGGAGGAGAGAAGTGAGGAAGGGACCTAGGCAGACGGCATTGGCCAGCCTAGGCTGACCACTTTCAACTCTTTCCCTTGCCATTGTGGACAGATTGTGCCCACCTACGAGCGGATGATCGTGTTCCGTCTGGGCCGGATCCGCACCCCCCAGGGACCTGGCATGGTTCTGCTCTTGCCCTTCATTGACTCCTTTCAGAGGGTGGATCTGAGGACACGAGCCTTCAACGTCCCTCCCTGCAAGGTGAGGGGCTTCTCAGCTGCATTGACAGAGGAACTGGGGGCCTGTCCAGAATGTATTGTGGTGCCAGGACCTTGGCCTGTGAGTCACCATCTGAGGGGGGCAGGGGGAAGAAGAGACCAGAAAATTGATGGAGGCTAGGAGGACATCCTTGCTTCATACACCTAACCCTACATACTTGGTGACACCATTTGCCCTTGAGGAGCTAGCTGCCAAGCAGGTGGGTCAAGCTGGGTGGCCCCAGTGGGCCTGACCTCCCTGCACCCCCAACCCCTCAAGTGTCTCTCTCTCATGGCCTCCCCCAACAGCTGGCCTCTAAGGACGGGGCTGTGCTGTCCGTGGGAGCCGATGTCCAGTTTCGCATCTGGGACCCGGTGCTGTCGGTGATGACTGTGAAAGACCTGAACACAGCCACACGCATGACAGCCCAGAACGCCATGACCAAGGCCCTGCTCAAGAGGCCGCTGCGGGAGATCCAGATGGAGAAGCTCAAGATCAGCGACCAGCTTCTGGTAGGCAGCCCCTCACAAGACGGAGCTTGGGGGGTGGCACCGGCCTGGCTCCACCTGCCAGGTCACCTTGAGCAAAGAGTCAGACCACTGTGGGCCTCAGTTTACCATATGTCCCAATAGTGTAACCACCTTCGAAGAGCCAGTGCCTGGGTGGGGCCATGAGTTGAGGAATGGCAGGTGGGCGTAGACCATAACGATCTTGGGCAAACTTGTCCCCGAGAAGAGGAAGTGGCCCCGGCAGACCTTCTTGGGGTCTGCCCCTTAGTTTTTACCCCTCACTGCTCTGCCATGATGACACTGGCCTCTACAGCTCTCATTCCAGGCCTGACTCATGGGGCAGGCAGGTGGGTGAAGGAGCAGGGACCCTCCCAGCCCAGTCACCTGCTGGGGAATTCCAGGCTCACCATGCAGCGTGTGCATGCTTGTGATTTTGGTTTCCTTGTTTGGAACAGAACAAAGGCACATGAGGACATTTGGATCTTTTTCCTGCCTCTTCTCCATGTATATATTGGAGTTTGCCCTAAATCTCTTCTGCTACAAGATGGGGTAGAAATAAATACACATGCAGAGTCGTGTCCCCTGCAGCCACACTCAACTTGTGCTTCCTCTTGTGTCCTGACAGGGGAATGTAAGTGATGTTTCTCCCCATTCCTCTTGGCTCTGCTTTGCCCTGGGGAATCAAGGTTAGAGGACAGGCAGGGGAATGGGATAAATGCCAGTCCTGCAGGTCCCACTGGAAGCAGCGAGGGGAAATCCCTGAGGAAATACTATTTGAGATCCTAACAATAGCTCTCATGTGCTTAGCAGTTTATGGTTTACAAAGTCCTTTTGTCTAGCCCAGCATTTCTGAGCTTCACATTTTTGCTGCAAGTTGGTACTACTGTTTTATTTTGGAGGGAGGAAACTAAAGCTAAGAGATAATTTGACTTGCCTCTGAGAGCTATGGTCAAGGGCAGAGCTGAGCCATAGCCAGACCACCTGCCTCCATCCCACCATCCCCCCTCAATCCAGTGCTTGATCTAACACAACTCAGATAGCAAGTGGATAACAACTTTTATTCATAAAACCATGTCCCGTGTTAATTCACCTTTAGGAAGAGAAAATTGATCTTGGACTTGTTGCACATTGTTTTGATGTGAGACAGGCAGTTTGGGGAAGTCAGTCCCACACCAGGATGTGAGAGTCATTTAGGCCCCATTTCCTAGACTGAGTGAGAACCTGGTAGAGTGAGAGCTGTGCCTGTGGTTGAGACAGAACCTCAGGAAGTCCAGCACACTGCCCTCAGGCCCTGGTACAGGCATACACTTATTCACATGCCCCTTTTTGCCTGATTTTCTTCTAGAGAAATCAGAGTCCCCACCTCTCACCTGCTGGACCCTCCTTAGCCAGTTACCACTCCTTACCTGCCAGTGCTCCAGGCCAGCTGCCTCAGCCCTTCGCTGCCTTCCTCCAGCCCCACCACTGCCCATTGCTCTCTGCAGCAGGCCTTGCCTCCTAACACTCAGGAGAAAGACTCTAGGATGAGCACTCTGCTTCCTCCAGTTTCACCCCTTCAAACCCACCTGCCTCTGTGCTGCTTTCCTGCCTCCTTGCCTTGCTGCCTCCCCTCTCTGAGGCTCATCTCTGTACTGCGCAGTGCTGTGGGCCCCCTGCTGTCCCAGGATGCCTTACCTCCACTCCGTGCACTCTCTTTCTGTCACCTCTCCTTTCTGTGTAGAAATGTGCCCTCCCTTTGCCCCAGTGCCCTCTAGCTCCCACTCCCTTTCTCCCCTTTTCTTCTGCAAGACTTTCATCCAAGCTCCCAGCCCCTGCCCCCACATCCTTCATCCTGGCCTCCTTGGGCTCCCAAGACAGCGCTGGCCAACATCACAGTGACCTCCCACATGCCAGCCCAGTGGGCACCTCTCAGCCCTTCCCTTATATCACCTGATGGCAGCATTTGACATGGTCGACCCAGCCCCCAGCCCCCAGAACCCCCTGCATTTCCTCCTTCCCTGTCACCCCTGGTTGCTGCCACTTATTCTCCTGCCCTTGAGTTTCCAGGGTTTCATCACTGGCCTCTTCTCATCTGTGACCTCCCTGGGAGAGCTCATCCATCTGGGCTGTCTGCTGCCTATGGACGCTGATTATTCACAATGACCTGCCCTAGCCCTGATGCTTCTGTACTCTGGGCCATTTCTCCAGCTGCCTACTGGACAGTTGACTGCCCCACAGACACCTCAAGCTTACAGTAGTAAAAAAAAAAAAAGTTGCCATCCCTCCCTTCCCACCCCCGTGTGTCCTCTCTAGTGAATGCCACACTCATCCATTCAGGAGCCTGACTCCTCCCCACTCCCACCCCCTCTCATATCATTGCACACATCGAGGCAGCCCCTAGCCTGGTGCTTGCACTTCTCTAGTGCCCTGTTGTGGCTCAGTAGAGTTGATAGAGGCATGCCTCCCTCAGTGGCTCTTGGCTTCACAGCTCCCCTCCACCCTCGCCAGAGCTGCATCATTCCTTGGCTGTATTTTGAAACAATGTCTTCCTTGGTCTCCATCCCTCCCCTCAGCCCCCTATAATCCAGCATCCACAGCAGCCAGGAGGATCTTGCCTTAAAGCAAGTCTGCTCTGTCACCTCCCTGCTCAAACTCCTCCCTGGGGCTCTTTGTTGCCTCAGAATAAATCAAAGTAAGCAGAAACACCCTACCTCTGACCCCTCAGCTGTCTCCAGTCCTCAGCCGAAATGTGAGGGTCCAGCTAAATGGAACTCTGGTTCCTCGCAGCTCCACAAACATGCCAGGTTTTCTTGCCTGGGGTTTTGCACATGCTGTATCTGTTGCCTGGAAGGGTCCTCCTGCACCTGAGGACTCCCTCCTGCTGGCACCACCCTCCTCTGCTGGGGGCTCACCACCGGCCTTGCTTCTGTCTTGGCACTTACCACAGCTGAGAAGTCATTGCCCTCTGCCTGTGTTCCCAGGCTAGGAGCGTCTTAAGGGCGGTGTGGTGCCACCATGTCCATGCACGGCCACACAGTCTGCCCAGAGAAGGTGCTCAGGAAAGGTTTGTTGAATTAATTACGTTTCTCCCCACACTGTCCTCCAGCTGGAGATCAACGATGTGACCAGGGCCTGGGGGCTGGAGGTAGACCGCGTGGAGCTGGCGGTGGAGGCCGTGCTCCAGCCGCCCCAGGACAGCCCAGCTGGGCCCAACCTGGACAGCACCCTCCAGCACCTGGCCCTGCACTTCCTGGGAGGAAGCATGAACTCAGTGGCAGGAGGTGCCCCATCCCCGGGGCCAGGTGAGGAGCCCTGGGGAGGAGGGCGGGGGTGTTTACCAGCTTGATGCCAGCACAGATTTTGCTCGCTATCCCAGCAGCTCTATGCAGTACACACTCTGCACAGATGTTCAGCCCACACTGACCACAGCCAAGGCAGTGAGAGGAGGCCAGGTGTCTGAGTGTGTAGAGGCCATTGGCAGCCTCCATGGGAGGAGGCGACATCACCAGAAGGGCAGCTGAAAGGAGTTTTATATCTGAGGCTGGAGTAGTTTAGAAACTGAGTTTGAGGTTTAGGCTGAAAACTCAGGGGCACCTTTCTGGTAGAGAAGGAAGTTGAACAGAGGCCTGAAGGGGATGTAAGAGGAAACTGCCACAAAAGGTGCAGAGGCCACAGTGAGTGGTCCTGATCTTGGCAACACGATGACCTCCTCTCTGCCTCCTTCCCCAACCCTGTTGGCCACCCCCAGCAGACACCGTGGAGATGGTGAGTGAAGTTGAGCCACCTGCCCCTCAAGTTGGTGCCAGGTCCAGTCCGAAGCAGCCTCTGGCAGAGGGGCTACTGACTGCTCTACAGCCCTTCCTGTCTGAGGCCCTGGTCAGCCAAGTCGGGGCCTGCTACCAGTTCAATGTCGTCCTGCCCAGCGGCACCCAGAGCACCTACTTCCTGGACCTCACTACAGGTGCCGCTGCCCTCCTTGCCTCTACTTCCCATCCAGCTTGCTAGGTTGCTTGTTACCTACCCCAGTGGTGCTCTTGTAGACTGCCCCCTGCTCCTGCCAATAATTTGGGGTGAACCCATGGCAGGCAGGGGCTCAGACACCATTTCCGGGCATTAACTATGCCCTGATCTCCCTGCCATCCGCAGGACAATGCAGCCAGGCTTCCAATACCAAGCGGTCTGCCCGTGTTACAGGCCTGCTCCCTGTCAGGCTCTGTGCCAAGTACTTTTTGTGCATTATCTCACCCACTTCTCACCATGAGCCTATGCTTTAGGAATTGTCATCTCTAAAGGAATTATCATCACAGATTTGGAAACTGAGGCTCCAAGAGTTCACACAGCCAATAAGACTCAAACCCAGGGTATTAGAACCCGAACTCTTAACCAGTACTCTCCTCCCAATGGGAAATGCCAGCCCCTCCCACCCCCATAGCTCTCCTTCACGTTCCTCCATTCCCCTACTGACACTCGGTTTTCTTTTGCCCCACAGGACGAGGAAGAGTGGGACACGGGGTGCCTGATGGCATCCCTGATGTGGTGGTGGAGATGGCTGAGGCAGACCTGCAGGCCCTGCTGTGCAGAGAGCTGCGGCCCCTGGGGGCCTACATGAGCGGACGGCTGAAGGTGAAGGGCGACCTGGCTATGGCCATGAAGCTGGAGGCTGTCCTCAGGGCCCTGAAGTAGCAGCCTTGACTGACTTTCCAGAGCCCGGTCCCAAGCCTGGCACCAAGCCCGAGGGGCCTCTTGGAGGAGGAGGTGTTCATCTGCACCATGGAGAGTTGAGGCCCTAACAAGTTTCAGGCCCAGCCAAGAGCCCATGGATGGAGGCTGGGGGAGGCTGAGTCCGGCTGCAATGCACGTCTCCCCTACAGTGGTTCTCTGGACAAGTCTTTGTCCATCCCGGTCCCCAGCTGAGCGCCCAGCGCTGAGCTGGGTGCACGGTGTGATTCCAGGAGGAGAGCCAGGCCTGCCCTGCCCTGCCCTGCTGCCTTCCTGACTGGAGAGACAGGACCCACAGAAACAGCCTGACAGCAGCTGGTTTGGTCCTTGTGTGAGGGACCAAGCATGTGGCCCAGGCTCTAAGCTCTGCGGGGATTGGAGAGGGATGGGGAGGGAAGGGAAGGCAGCCTCCGAGAAGAGGTCCTTGTGGCGAAGTTACCTGGGGATCCTGGCTGGCCCACCTTCCTGGCTGCAGTCCAGGCCCGTGCTAGCGGGATTGGACATGTGAAGGAGCAGGGCCTGCTGCTTCCTTGGCGCTGCTCCCAAAGATGTCTGACTCATCTGCCAGCTCCGTCCTGCATGCCTGGCTAGCTGGGGCCCAGGGCAGCATGAAGGAGAGCCCTGCGTTCTGTGCTTCCTACCAGACGTTTGCAAGCCTCAGACAAATAAATGTGGTGTTTACAATGTGTAAAAGAGAAGAAGCCAAGCGGGGCTCCTGAGGGCATGGGGTGGGCTAGGAGGGTCCACAAGGTCCCTGCTGCCAGCCCAGGCAGGGATTGACATCCTGGTGGCTGACAAAGACAGACCCTCACAGTATTTGAAGCTCCTTCTCCTGAGTGTCTCAAAGCCCCTGGAAGCAGGGGTGGGGCTGGGTGGGGAGTTCTGTTCCTCTTTGTAGTGGGATACAGGTTCACCAGGAAAGGAAGGCATGAGTGTGCCAGAGTGTGCTGCAAATACTGAGGGGCAGACGGGGTGGTCATATCCCATTCAAGAGAGGAGTTGGGGCCACCGTCAGCTTCCCCTCCTGGTACACTCTGTCACTGCTTCTCCGCTGGCTGACGGGAAGGAAACAGTCATCGAGGCCTGGCCCCAGGCCCAGCCCAGCCCTGTTTTCTGCTCCAGTACTCTCGCCCAAACCCCAGGGGCCCCAGAGAAGGGGGCCTCTGACTTCTTGAGTCCTGAGAAAGGAATCTTACTCCTTGGAGAGACTTCTGGGAAAAACAAAACCACAAAAATCAGAGCCTCCCCTTAAGAACAGCCCCAGCCTGTCCTGTGGCACCGCAACTTCCCTTTCCCCCCAGGGGTCTCTGCCCTTCCTGGGTGCCTGGCTCTGTCTTGTTTGCTGTCTGTCCCTGCCTTTGCCAGACGCTGCCTTGTCCCTCCTCGTGGAGGTCATCCACATTGCCTGAGGCACCTCCCTAAAGCCCAGCACAGACCCCTCTGTCACTGCCATGGCCATTGAGGTTCAAGTTTCCAAGGCTCCTTCCTAGAGTCCCAGGCTGCTGCACCTGCTGTTGCCCCTTTGCCTACTTGGAGGCCTCTCATGGGCCCTCCCAGGGCTTTCTAGCTGAGGCTGTCTGTTCCAAAGCCTGCCCTCCAATCCCTGCAGCCACACTGCGGCCACCCTTTGAGGCCCAGTGAGACTTGTCCTCTATGCCCTTGCCTGGCTCTCTGCACCCATTCCACATTGTGTGTTTCTGCTTCTTGCATATATGGCTGCCCTCCCTGCTGGACTGGGAGCTTCCCGCATCAGTGTTCACCTGTGGATTCCTTCCATTGCTATTACACAGTATATGAAGGGCTGCCCAGGAAACCCCAGGCATCTTCACCATGAAAGCTGGCACTGCCCCTTGGCTGGGGTAGGGAAGACAGGAAAAATGAGATCACAACTTAGGGGAAACCTAAACTCTTCTTTGTGAGCATGGGAAGATTAACATAACGTTTAGGGGAAACCGAAACTTTTCTGGATGTCTGTGTGGGTGGAGAGTAAGGCCTGCCCCTGCCATGAATCCCCGCCCTGTGGAGGGGAGCTCGATCCTTGGCCAGCACTCCAGGACTACAGAGGACTGAGCAGACCCTGCAGTCCACAGGGGAGGGAGGACAAGGGCCACCTAAAGGGTTGGTGTGAAGAGGGAGGAGGAGGGTGTGTGTCAATCAGAGAAGGCTTTCCTGAGGAAGTGATGTTCTCCACATCCCAGCTACCAAGTAGGTGGACAATAAGAAGAGACAGGGAAAATCATTCAGCAGAGGAGAAGTCCCTGCAAGGGCACAGCTGGAAGAAGTAGCCAGGCAACTGGGCTTCGGAGAACTAGAACCTGAAGTACGAGACAGGTTGTGTGCGGGCATTTGAGAGGCAGGATATAGAAATAGTAACCATTACTGTGTGCCAAATATGTCCTTATACTGGACTAGACACTTCTTATGTATTATATTTTTCTTCAGGATAACCTGGTGAATAATGATAATAGTTATAGTATCCTAGTTAATATATTAATATATAATGTGTTTTGATGTTATTGAAAAGTATTTTTTTTTTTTTTTGAAACAAGAGTCTTACTCTGTCGCCCATGTTGGTGTACAGTACAATCTCAGCTCACTGCAACCTCTACCTCCCAGATTCAAGTGATTCTCCTGCCTCAGACACCCGAGTAGCCAGGATTACAGGCGCACACCACCACACCTGGTTAATTTTTGTATTTTTAGTAGAGATGGGATTTCACCATGTTGGCCAGGCTGGTCTGAAACTCCTGACCTCAAGTGATCTGCCTGCCTAGGCCTCCCAAAGTGCTGGGATTATAGGTGTGAGCCACCGCACCTGGCCTTATTTTTAAGCATTAAAAAAAAAATTTTTTTAGATGGTCTTGCTTTATCACCCAGGCTGGAGTGCAGTGGCACGAACATAGCTCACTGTAGCCTTGATCTCTGGGGCTCAAGCAATCCTCTTGCCTCAGCTTCCTGAGTAGCTGGGACCACAGGTTGTGCCACCACAACCGGCTAATTTTTAAAATCTCTTTTGTAGAGATGAGGATGTCTCCCCATGTTGCTCAGGCTGGTCTTGAACTCCTGAGCTCGCAGGATCCTCCCACTACAGCCTCCCAAAGTGCTGGGATTACAGGTGTGAGCCACTGTACCCAGCCAATATTTAAATTTTGGTTGGCTAAACATTTAAAAAGATAGGAAAGCATATTATGAAAATTCTCCCTCCACACATATTTCCCATGCCTTCCCCCATTCCCTGCGATTAGTTTCTTGGTAATTCTTCCTGAAGGTTTTGTTTTTTTAAAAAATACATATGCAAGAAAATCCAAATATGTATCTTCTGGGTTTTTGTTGTTCCTGATTTTATACAAATGGCAACATAGAAACACAATGTTGCCTTTTTCACTTAACATCACCCACTGAGGATCTTTCCATGTTACCACAGACAGCCTTTCCCTGTGCTTTCTTGTAGTTACATAGGATTCCATAGTATGGATGTATCATAAATTATTCAACCTGTCCTGGACTGATAGGCATTTCGATTATTTCTTGTGTTTTGCTATTTTAAATGCTTTTGCAATGAATAACCTTTAACATGTGCTATTTGTGGTAGAGTTTATCTATAAGATAAAATCCTAGAAGTGGAATTGCTAAATCAAAGCGTTTATAATTTAGTAAATATTGCCAGAATACCCTCTCTGGGGATTATACCAATTTACACTCCCATTGTCAGTGGTGTTTTTTTCTCATAGTCATGTCAATACACTGTGTTATTAAACTTTTGGATCTTTTGACATTCTGGAAAGTGAAAATTTGTATCTCAGTGTAATCTTTTTGTTTATTGTTCAAGTTTTTTTTTTGTTTGTTTTTTGTTTGTTTGTTTTGAGACAGGGTCTCACTCTGTCACCCAGGCTGGAGTGCAGTACAGCCATCATGGCTCACTGCAGCCTCAACCTCCCAGGCTTAAAGGATCACCATGCCTGGCTTTTTTTTTTTTTTTTTTTTTTTTGTAGAGACAGGGCCTTCTCAAGCTGGTCTCTAACTCCTGGCCTCAAGTGATCCTCCCACGTGGCCCCGGCCCCGCTAACTGCTAGGATTACAGGCATGAGCCACCTAGCCAGCCTGTTTATTGTCCAATTGTTTATTGCTTTGTAAGTCTTGGATTTCTAGCTCCAGCAAAGAACAGGGTTTGGTTTGGTTTCTCTCTTCCCCTAGCATTTACATATTTTTTAAAGGTGTAATTTACATACAACAAACACCCTTTTAAAATGTATTATTTTGCTGGCTCGTGCCTGTAATCCCAGCACTTTGGGAGGCCGAGGCAGGTGGATCACCTGAGGTTAGGAGTTTGAGACCAGCCTGACCGATATGGTGAAACCCCACCTCTACTAAAAATACAAAAGTTAGCCAGGCATGGTGGTACACGGCTGTAGTCCCAGCTACTCGGGAGGCTGAAACAGGAGAATTGCTTGAACCCAGGAGGCAGAAGTTGCAGTGAGTTGAGATGATGCCACTGCACCCTAGCCTAGGTAACAGAGCGAAACTCCATCTCAAAATTAAATAAATAAAGATAAAATAAAAATAAGATGTATCATTTGAGGTGCTTTGACACATGTGAACACCTGAGTAACCACCACCCCCTACAATCAAATACAGACCATTCCCAACCACTCACGAAGTTCTCCACATCACTTCCCGTCAGTGTTCGCCACCTCCAGCCTTGAGCAGCCACTGACCTTTCCATAACCACTGATCACATTTCACTTTTCTAGCATTTCATATGAATGAAATGAGTACACAGTATGTACTCTTTTGCGTCTAGCTTTTTGCCCTCACTGTAATGGTTTTGAGAGTAATACATGTTATTCTGTGTATCTGTAGTTTGTTGTATTCCCAACACATTCCATTGTCTAGATAGAGGCACAATGTATTCATTCATCCATTGATGAACATTTGAGTAGTTTTCAGGTTTGGTTATTAAATAAAGCTCCTCCAGAAATCTGTGTACAAGTCTTTGTTTGGACATATATTTTCATCTGGGTAAATACCTAGAAGTAGAATTGCTGGATTGAAAAACTGTCAAACATTTCCAAAGTGGTCCTGTCAACATGTGGTATAGTCAGTCTTTTAAACTTTAGCCACTCTAACAGGTGTGACTGACAATGTTGAGCCACTTTTAATTTGCTTATTGGGCACATGTCTTCTTTTGTGAACTATCTGTTCAATATTTTGCTTATTTAAGAAATGGGCTATTAATATTGTTGAGCTTTAAAAGTTCTTAGTAAAGCTGGATGCAGTGACACATGCCTGTATTCCCAGGTACTTGGGAGGCTGAGGGAGGATCACTTGAGCCCAGAAGTTCGAGGCCAGCCTGGACAACACAGCAAGACCTGATCTCTTAAAAGAAGAAGAAAGAAAGAAAAGAGAGAGAGAGAGTCTCGATATGTTGCCTAGGCTGAGTGCAGTGGCACAATCCTGGCTCACTGCAGCCTCAACCTCCTGGACTCAAGCAATCCTCCCCACTCAGCCTCCCAAGTAGTTGGCATTATAGGTATACATTACCAAACCTGGCTAATTTTTATATTTTTTGTAGAAACAGGGTTTTGCCACATTGCCCAGGCTGGTCTCAAACACCTGAGCTCAAGTTATATACCTGCCTTGGCCTCTCAAAGTGCTGGAATTATAGGCATGAGACACTTTGCCTGACCTGTGATCCATTTTTGAATTAATTTTTGATATGGTATGAAGTAAAAGTTGACGTTCTTTTTTTTTTTTTGGTGATATCCGATTGTTCCAGCACTTTTTGTTTAAAGGTATCTTTTCCCCATTGAATTACCTAGAAACCTTTTCATTTGCTTCTGTGTTATTTTGAGTGAGGTTGAGCATCTTCTAATATGTTTAAGAGCCATGTGTCTCCTTTTCTACAAACTGTTATTTTATCTACTTTGTTCATTTTTCTAGTGCTGGTTGTTTCTATTTCTGTTTTTGACATTTGGGAGCTCTTTAAATATTAGGAAGATTAGCCATTTTTGATATGAGCTGTAAATTTTTTTTTCACTCAATTTGTTGGTTTGTATTTTGACTTTGCTTATAATATTTTCTCATGAAATTTTAAAAATGTATTTGAATTGATAAATATTTTATGACTTCTGGATTTTGAGTCATAAGTAAAAAAATCTCCATTCTGAGATCATAACAGAATTTAATGTAATCTCATTATTTTATTTTTTACTTGTAAAATTGTAAACTCATTTGGAATTTAAATAAGTACAAAGTATAAAATATTGATCCCCCTTTTTTCAACACCATGAATTTTTTGTGTTGAGGTCTATAGTTGCACTTTCTGCTCTGTTCCATTGGGCTAATGTTTATCCATTCTCTAGGACCACTTTGTTTTAATTATTGAGGTGCCATAAAATGTTAAATATCTATAGGAGTAATTCTTTTTAATGCTTCTTAAGAAAGATCTTCTGCCTTTTTTTGTTTTAAGAGACAGAGTCTTGCTATGTTGCCCAGGCTGGAGTGTAGTGGCTATTCACAGGTGTGATCATAGCTTACTGCAGCCTCAAATTCCTGGGTTCAAGTGATCCTCCTACCTTGGCCTCCCAAGTAGCTGGGACTACAGATGCAAGCCAGTTACCATGGCTGACTAGTGTTTGTTTTTTCAATGAACTTTAGAATTACCTGGTGTAGTTTTTTAAAAAGAATATTGTCAGTATCTTTATCTGACTAGTGTTTGTTTTTTCAATGAACTTTAGAATTACCTGGTGTAGTTTTTAAAAAAGAATATTGTCAGTATCTTTATTTGGATTATATTAAATGTGTCAAGTAACTCATAGAAAATTGCAATCTTTGGCCGAGCATGGTGGCTCAGGCCTGTAATCCCAGCACTTTGGAAGGCTGAGGCAGGTGGATCACGAGGTCAAGAGATTGAGACCATCCTGGCCAACACGGGTGAAACTCCGTCTTTACTGAAGATACGAAAATTAGCTGGGTGTGGTGGCATGCACCTGTAGTCCCAGCTACTTGAGAGGCTGAGGCAGGAGAATCGCTTGCATCCGGGAGTTGGAGGTTGCAGTGAGCCGAGATTGAGTCACTGCACTCCATCCAGTCTGGCAACAGAGCGAGACTCCATCTCAAAAAAAAAAAAAAGAAAATGACAATCTGTATGATATTGAGTCTTCCTATCCTTGAACATGGTGTGTTTTTATGTCTTCTTTTGTGTCCTTTAGAAGTTTTGAAATGTCCTTTATATTGTCTGAACATTTATTCTTAGGTACTTTATCCTTTTTGGTACTACCATAAATGGAATATTTCTTCCACTATATTATCTGAACAGAATACAATTTGGTGCTCTTTAGTGATTTTGTTTCTCTGTATATGAGTAGAAAACAAACTCAATTTCTCCTACTATACTCCAGAAACACACTTCTGATACCACATGTGTGGGGTTCCCCCACCCACCCATATCAAGCAAGGAGCCAGTTCTGCAGTGGCCACCAGCTGGGTGTTCTTAATTCAATTCCAACACTATCTACCTGGAGATAGCATCAGATCCCAGTCCCACAAGACTGTCCCCCACTTCCAGTGCCAATTACAAGCCCCAGGTTGTGTTACCTGTACTTCTGGCCAACTGGCTATAAATCGGGATTCCCATGACCCTCTTCTTCGGTTTGATTAATTTGCTAGAGCAGCTCACAGAATGCAGGGAAGCATTTGCTTACGTTTAGCAGTTTATTATAAACCGTATTTTAAAGGATACAAATGAAAAGCCAGATGAAGAGATAAATGGGGCACACTCCGGAAGGGCCTCGAATACAAAAGCTTCCATCCCCGAATACAAAATCTTCCATACAACACCACCTTCCTGGAAAACCCCTGAACTCAGTCGTTACGGGTTTTTATGGCGATTTCATTATGTAGGCATGATCGATTACATCATTGCCCACTGGTGATCAACCTTCGGTTCATCTCCCCTCCCCGAAGGTGGAGGGTGGGGTTCTGAGCAGATGGTTGGTTCCCCTGGCAAGCAGCCATCCATCTTGTGGTTATGAACATAAGCTCAGTTGTGGCTCTAAAGAACAACCCCGTCTTTCACTTTTTTTTTTTTTTGAGATGGAGTTTTGCTGTGTTGCCCAGGCTGGAGTGCAGTGGTGAGCTCAGCTCACTGCAACCTCCGCCTCCCGAGTTCATGCAATTCTCCTGCTTCAGCCTCCTGAGCAGCTGGGATTACAGGTATGCACCACCACGCCCAGCTAATTTTTGTATTTTTAGTAGAGACAGAGTTTAACCATGTTGGTCAAGCTGGTCTCGAACTCCTGACCTCGTGATCTGTCACCTTGGCCTCCCAAAGTGCTGGGATTACAAACGTGAGCCACTGCGCCCAGCCCATCTTTCACATTTATGCTTACTCTGGAGCTGCTCCAGAGCTGTTTCAGGAACGAAGGATGAAAGGCCAAATATTTTAAGGAAAGATACTCTTATCACACTCTAGTCTCTTAGGAAATTACAAGGCTTATATATGGGCTGTCGGCCAGGAACTATAGACAAAAACAAAAAATAGATATATTATCACAGTAACTTCTGTAAAACAGAATAAGCGTCTCATTGAGCTGAGCAGAGGATGCACGCTTTATAGACAGAATAGGCGGAAGAAGCCAGCAACAAACAACGGATCGGTCATTTCGAAGTTACTTTTTTCAAGTAAGGCAGGAACAGGGAAACAGAACAATTGAAAAAGAACTGGGACCGCGGGGACTCACGCCTGTAATCTCAGCACTTTAGGAGGCCGAGGCGGGTGGAACACGAGGTCAGATCGAGACCGTCCTGCCTAACACAGCAAAACCCCATCTCTACTACAAATACAAAGAAAAATTAGCCAGGCATGGGGGTTGGCGCCTGTAGTCCCAGCTACTCGAAAGGCTGAGAAAGGAGAATTTGAGCCCAGGGTGTCCGGCATTGGTGGATTCTCGGTCTCACTGACTTCAACAATGAAGCCACGCACCCTCTCGGTGAGTGTTATAGTTCTTAAAGGCGATGTGTCCGGAGTTTGTTCCTTTTCATGTTCGCATGTGTACCGAGTTTCTTCCTTCTGCTGGGTTTGTGGTCTCACCGGCTCAGGAGTGAAGCCACAGACCTTCCCAGTGAGTGTTACAGCTCTTAAGGCGGCGCGTCTGGAGTTGTTTTTTTTTCTGGTGGGTTCGTGGTCTCTTTGGTTTCAGGAGTGAAGCTGCAGACCTTTGTGGTGAGTGTTACAGCTCATAAAGACAGCGTGGCCCTAAACAATAAGCAGCTACAAGACTGCTGGCAAAAGGTGAAAAGACAAACCTACCCCCAGCATAAAAGAGGAACTCCAGCCTGTTATCACCAGTGGCTTGGGCAAGCCTGCTTTTATTCTCTTGTCTGGCCCCACCCACATCCTGCTGATTGGCCCATTTTACAGAGAGCCGATTGGTCCATTTTACAGAGAGCTGATTGGTCCATTTTGACAGGGTGCTGATTGCTGCGTTCACAATCCCTGAACTAGACACAAAAGTTCTCCACGTCCCCACTAGATTAGTTAGATACAGAGTGTAGACACGAAAGTTCTCCAAGTCCCCACCAGAGTAGCTAGATACAGAGTGTGGATTGGTGCATTCACAAACCCTGAGCTAGGCACAGGGTGCTGATTGGTGTGTTTACAAACCTTGAGCTAGATACAGAGTGCCCATTGGTGTATTTACAATCCCTTAGCTAGACATAAAGGTTCTCCAAGTCCCCAACAGACTCAGCAGCCCAGCTGGCTTCACCCAGTGGCTCCCACACGGGTGCCGCAGGTGGAGCTGCCTGCCAGTCCCCCGCTATGCGCCCGCACTCCTCAGTCCTTGGGTGGTCGATGGGACTGGGCGCCATGGAGCAGGGGGCGGCGCTTGTCGGGGAGGCTTGGGCCGCAAAGGAGCCCACGGAGCTGGGGGGAGGCTCAGGCATGGCGGGCTGCAGGTCCTGAGCCCTGTCCCGCGGGAAGGCAGCTAAGGCCCGGCAAGAAATCGAGCGCAGCAGCTGCTGGCCCAGGTGCTAAGCCCCTCACTGCCCGGGGCTTGCGGGCCAGCCGGCTGGCCGCTCCGAGTGCGGGGCCCGCCGAGCCCACGCCCACCCGGAACTCGCGCTGGCCCGCAAGCGCCGAGCGCAGCCCCGGTTCCCGCCCGCGCCTCTCTCTCCACACCTCCCCGCAAGCTAAGGGAGCCGGCTCCGGCCTTGGCCAGCCCAGAAAGGGGCTCCCACAGTGCAGCGGTGGGCTGAAGGGCTCCGCAAGCGCGGCCAGAGTGGGCACCAAGGCCGAGGAGGCGCCGAGAGCGAGGGCTGTGAGGGCTGCAGGCACGCTGTCACCTCTCACCAGGAGGTCGAGGCTGCAGTGAGCCATAATTGCATCACTGCACTCCCGCCTGGGCGACAGAGCAAGAACCTGTCTTAGAAAGAAAGAAGCAGGGACTGAGCTGGGGAGGAAGGCTGGTGCCTGTGCCGTGGGAAGAAGGGCAAGGTGCTCTCAGAGTTGCTCTGGGAACAGGGACTCTGCCCCACGTTCAGAATTCATCCCAACTTTGGTCTGCATGCTGGGTATGAGGAGAAAAGTGGCCCAAGAGAAGCCCTAAGTCTCCATACTGGCTTCTGGACCCCATGGGAGCCCGAACCACAAAGCCATGCAGGTCACTCCAGAGGGCCCAAGTCGCCCCGAGGAGGAGAAGCAGCCCGGGTAGTGGCGTCCAGAGGTCTCCCTGGGAGCCTCGGCTCCTAGGTCAGAGCTCTCGTTTTTTTTTTCTGACCGGAACGCAGAGAAAGCCAGTCCCGAGCTTGTGGTGCCATCTTGTGGCGACACGGGAGATAGCTGGTTTCCTCTTTCCAGAGGCTGCTTTCCAGGGCCGGGGAGGGGCGGGGCAGGACAGTGAGCTGCTGTGGTAGAGTGACGGTGAAGAGCGGGGTCTAGGGAATATTCACCCAGCCTAGCCTTTCCCAAATGCATTGACACACACACTCACACTCACACACACACCCCTGTTGTACCTGGTCCAGGTGCGCTTGACAGGGTTGTGGGGGTAGAGAGGAAAGTGGGAGGCTTTGGCCAGGAGAAACTGGGGGAGACGGACTACTGCGTCGCCAGAAACTGCAGATTCTGGATTAAATCTACAAAATGAGGCATTCTGAAATCAAACGGCGTTTTAAGACCTTCCTAGGACCAGGTGCTATTACCTTTGGAAGTTCCTTCCCACACCTTATTAAATATTAAAATACACAGAATTCCTACGTTGAATATAACATAGCACTGTAAGATAACACGAGGTGATTTTTGTATGTTTGCCTTGGAAATTACTTGGCTAAGAGTAATTCATTTATGGTATAATTACCTACGCGTTCTCAGCCCTCCCTGGGTATTCATTTGCATTCTTAAAGTACAGTCACACCCCAAATAACGACGTCTCAGGTCAGTGATGGGCTGCGTATACGATGGCGGTCCCATAAGATTATAATGGAGCTGACAAATTCCTATCACCTAGTTACGTCATAGCGGAGCTAACATTTTAGCTGACACAAAGCATTACTCATGCAAATCTATGACGGAAGAAAGAAACAAACTCGGCAAACCACCATGGACATACTTCTGAAAAGACGGACACTTCTTCAAGAAGTGCCTCAGGCAGGTCCTTTAGGAGAGATTCCAGAAGAAAGCACTGTCCGCTGGGTGCGGTGGCTCACGCCTGTAATCCCAGCACTTTGGGAGGCCAAGGCAGGTGGATCGCCTGAGGTCAGGAGTTCGAAACCAGCTTGGCCAATACGGCGAAACCCCGTCTCTGGGCATGGTAGCGCGTGCCTGTACTCCCGGCTACTTGGGAGGCTGAGGCTTGAGGATCCCTTGAACCTTGGAGGTGGAGGCTGCAGTGAGCTGAGATCGTGCCACTGCACTCCAGCCTGGGCGACAGAGTAAGACTCTGTCTCAAAAAAAAAAAAAAAAAAAAAAGACAGAAAGAAAGGAAAAGAAAAAAAGCATTGTTGCAATAGCAGGTGACAGTTCCATGCGTGTTGTTGCCTATGAAGAACTTCCAGTGGGACAAGGTGTAGAGGTGAAAGACAGTGATATTGATGGTCCTGACCCTATGTAGGTTTAGGCTAATGTGTATATTTGTGTCTTAGTTTTTAACAATAAGGTTTTAAAAGTAAAAATAAAATAATTGAAAAAAAGTTTATAGAATAAGGATACAAAGAAAGAAAATATTTTTGTATAGCTGTATAATGTGTTTGTGTTTTAAGCTAAGTGTTATTATAAAAAGTCAAAAAGTTTAAAAAATTTTAAAGTTCATAAAGTTGTAGAAAGCTAAGGCTAATTTATTACTGAAGAAAAACTTTTTTTTTTGAGACAGAGTTTTGCTCTTGTTGCCTAGACTGGAGTGCAATGGCACGATCTTGGCTCACTACCACCTCCGCCTGTCAGGTTCAAGTGATTCTCCTGCTTCAGTCTCCTGGGTAGCTGGGATTACAGGTGCCCACCACCATGCCTGGCTAATTTTTTGTATTTTTAGTAGAGATGGGATTTCACCATGTTGGCCAGGCAGGTCTCGAGCCCCTGACCTCAGGCGATTCACCCACCTCGGCCTCCCAAAGTGCAGGGATTACAGGCGTGAGCCACCACGCCCTGCCGAAGAAAAATATTTTTAATAAACTTAGTGTAGTAGCCTAGGTTACAGTGTCTTTAAAGTCTACGGTAGTGTACAGTATTGTCCTAGGCCTCCACATTCATTCACCACTCACTCACGGACTCACCCAGAGCAACTTCCAGTCCTGCGAGCTCCATTCATGGTAAGTACCCTAGACAGGTGTACATTTTAAATATTTTATATGATATTTTTACTGTGCCTTTTCTATGTTTAGCTATGTTTAGATACACAAATACTTATTATTGTATTATAATTGCCTACAGTATTCAGTACAGTCACATGCTGTACAGGTTTGTAGCCTAGGAGCAATAGTCTATCTCATATAGCCTAAGTGTGTAGCAGGCTACACATCCCAGAGTGTGTAAGGACACACTCTGATGTTTGCACAACATTGAAATCACCTAATGACGCATTTTTCTGATGGTATTCTTGTGGTTAACAGATACATGACTGTGCTGCAAGAGTTAACATCTAGTCTACAAATTCTTTTCAAAAGTAATGAAATTCTTATGAACACTACATTTAATAATTAAAGAGGCCAATAGAGAATTAATGACATAAATTAACAATCGATGACACTTTGTAGACATTTGATTAAACATTTATTAATTTGGATGATTCTGTAGTTTTTACATTTTGGAGCCAAGACTTTTCTCAGGTTTTAAACATTTATTTAGGTCCCTGAGAAGCTCATGGGCTCTCAGCATGTCCTTTGAGACCACTTCACCTGAAAGATAACTGAAAGATAACACCTACCCATAGGAAAGCTATGAAGAATAAAAATTGGATACTAGATGAAAGCACTTAGCATAGTGTCTAGTAAACACTGAGCACCTAATTAAAAGTAGTAGATGTTAGTAAATGAATCTGCACACACATACTCACAAACTCATTGATTCACTCGAACATTTTTTATTGGGCACTCACTATGTGCTGCACAAGGCAATGTTCTAGGTGCCAAGGATATAGTAGGGAACAAACCCACCAAGAACCCTGTCCTTGTGGAATTTACATTCTAGTTGGGAGAGCTAGACATAAGCAATAAGCATTAAAAATCAGAAAGGAGGCCGAGTGCATTGACTCCTGCTTGTAATCCCAGCTCTTTGGGAGGCTGAGGTGGGAGGATCGCTTGAGCCCGGGAGTTTGAGGCTGCAGTGAGCTAGGACCACACAACTGCACTCCAGCCTGGGCAACAGAGTGAGTCTCTGTCTCAAAATATATATATATATCTGTGTGTGTATATATATATGTGTGTGTGTGTGTATATATATGTATACATATAGGTATATATGTGTGTATATATATGTATACATATAGGTATATATGTGTGTATATACATATATATAGAGAGAGTGAGAAACAGAGAGAGAGAAAAATAAGAAAGGCATACAGTATGTTAGAAGGCCATGAATGCCTTGGGAGAGGGCCTAGCATGTTCTAGAACAGCAAGGAGGCCATTGTGGCTGGGATGGAGAGAGGGAGGAGAGTGGCAGAAGACCAGGCCAGAGGGGAAATGGGGCCAGCTCGTGTAGGACCTGGTAGCCACAGGAAGGGCTGTGTGCAGTGGGAGCTCCTGCAGGGTTCTAAGCAGAGGAACATGAGGGACTGAACATACATGTGTATCATGGCCAGACCCTGTGGAAACTAGAACTCTAAGCCTAACCTGCAGCAAGCTGCCCAGGAAACAAACTCCCTCATCTGGAATCCACAGCCCAGGATGCCAGTCTGCTGTAAGTCAGACGTGTAGGAAGCCAGATCACTATCTCCAGTAGCCTTCCAGGAAGCAAAACAATAACTTCTCTAACAATCAGCCCTCAAAGGCCAGGACTTGATTGAAAACTGGCAGCTTCCCTAATTTTTGTCCCAGCTTCCAACTTAGGGTCAGCAAGAGAAAGCCAAATATGCACCCACCCCTCCCCAGCCAATCTCAGAATCCCCTCCAAATTATCCCACCCAGCTTCTCCAGGCCAATAGCCTCCAGTCAGGGCACACCCCAAGCCTTCCCCCACCTCCTCCCCCCCCACCTCCCCCACTATAAGGCTCAGCCTGACTTTGAGTCCCTACAAAAATGCAAGTGATGCTGGCTGACTCCCTTGCTATAGCAAGTTCTGAATAAGTAGCCTTCATGTTTCTCATTTGATTGGTTTTTTTTTTTATTTCTACAAATGGTAGGATCTGTCTTACGAAGCTTCTTTATTGAGAATAGACTATGTAAAAGCAGGGAGACCCATTAAGAAGCTGTTGCAAGACTCCATCTCAAAAAAAAAAAAAAAAAAAAAAGAAGCTGTTGCAATAATCCAGGCAAGAGAAGAGGGTGGTGTGGACCAGGCTGGTAGCAGGGCAGGAGTTGGACTCTGGTTATTTGTATTCTAAGTTGTTAATTTTGAAATAATTGTAGGGTCACAGAAGGTCACAAGGAATGTAGAGAGAAGTCCCATGTTCCCTACCGCTCATATGAACAACTCACATAACCAGAGTACAGTATCTAAATGAAGAAATGGAACATCGGCACAATCCATTGAGTTTATTCAGATCTAACCAGTTATGCACGCACCCATTTGTGTGTGTGTTTGTGTGTGCCTGTAGGAAATGGGAAATCATGTATACAGTGAGAAAAATAGAGTTGACTTTTGTCCGTGGTTCTTGGCACAGCTTTTAAAACCCTCCGAAAATTTTCTGAGTTACAGTAATGTCTTGTTATTCATAACAAACCCCTTTCAACCATATCTGAGCTTATGCTAATGAGGACCCTAAATAGTTTCTGGATGCAGGCTGCTCATCAGAAAGACTAAGCCATGATTGGTGATGAGAGGGTTGGAACTTTCAGCTGCACTCTCTGACCTCCAGGGAGTGGATAGTGGCTAGGGATGGAGTTCAGTCACCAATGACCAATGATTTCATCAATCATGCCTCTGTAATGGAACCTTCATAAAGTTCCAAAACAATGGAGTTTGGAGAGCTTCTGGGTTGGAACACATGGAGATGCTGGAGGGGTGATGCCCAGAGCAGGCAGGGAGGCTCTGCACACCCATCCCACAATACCCAGTCCTATGCATCTCTTCACTTGGCTGTTCCTGAGTTGTATCTTTTACAATAGACCAGTAATGGTTAAGTAATGTGATTTTCTGAGTTCTGTGAGCCATTCTAGCAAATTATCAAACCTGAGGAATGGGGGTCACGGGAACCTCCAAATTTGTAGTTGGCTGGACAGAAGTGTGGGTAACCTGGGGACCTGGCACTTGTGACTGGCATGTGAAATGGGGGTTGTCTTTTTTTTTTTTTTGGAGACGGATTCACACTCTGTCACCCAGGCTGGAGTGCGGTGGCACAATCTCGGCTCACACAACCTCCGCCTCTGGGTTCAAGCGATTATCCTGTCTCAGCCCCCCAAGCAGCTGGGATTACAGGCACTCACCACCAGTCCCGGCTAATTTTTGTACTTTTAGTAGAGATGAGGTTTCACCATGTTGGCCAGGCTAGTCTCGAATTCCTGACCTCAGGTGATCCTCCCACCTCAGCCTCCGAAAGTTTTGGGATTACAGGCATGAGCCACGTCACCCGGCCATTTATTTTTGAGATGGAGTTTCACTCTTGTTGCCCAGGCTGGAGTGCAATGGCATGATCTCGGCTCACTGCAACCTCCGCCTCCTGGGTTCAAGCAATTCTTCTGCCTCAGCCTCCCGAGTAGCTGGGATTACAGGTGCCTGCCACCAGGCCTGGCTAATTTTTGTATTTTTAGTAGAGACAGGGTTTCACCATGTTGGCCAGGCTGGTCTCAAACTCCTGACCTCAGGTGATCCGCCCGCCTTGGCCTCCCAAAGTGCTGGGATTACAGGTGTGAGCCACCGCACCTGGCAGAAATGGGGATAGTCTTATGGGACTGAGCCCTTCAGCCTATGGAGTCTGACACTAACCCCACGTAGTTAGTATCGGAATAGAATTGAATTATTGAACACCCAATTGGTATCACAGAATCAGAAAATGGATTGGTGTTGGAAATGATACCACTTATACTTATCTGATATCAGCACAAAGACCACAAAAAAGTTTTTTTTTTTTTTCTTTTTTTGAGACGGAGTCTCACTCTGTTGCCAGGCTGGAGTGCAGTGGTGCAATCTTGGCTCACTGCAACCGCCTCCTGCCAGGTTAAAGCAATTCTCCTGCCTCAGCCTCCTGAGTAGCTGGGATTACAGGCACACACTGCCACACCCAGCTAAATTTTGTATTTTTAATAGAGACGGGGTTTCACCGTGTTGGCCAGGATGGTCTCGACCTCCTGACCTCATGACCCTCCCACCTCAGCCTCCCAAAGTGCTGGGATTACAGACATGCGCCATCGTGCCCAGCCAACCACAAAGTAACTCTATGTAAATTTGCCCCATGTGTAGCCTGGAGTAGCCACTGGAATGATCGAGGTGCTCAACTGTACCATCACCACAAAGCCTCTCGTGTTACCCCTTTACAGCCACACCCTCCCCTCCCATTCTGATATGGTACTAATCTGTGTCCCCACCAAACCCGGCGGAGTTCTCATGAATGGATTAGCACCATGAGATCTGGTTGTTCAAAAGTGTGTGGCACCTCCCGTCTCTCTTCCTCCTGCTCTGGCCATGTAAGTGGTGCCTGCCTCCTCCTTTGCCCTCTCCATGATTGTAAGTTCCCTGAGGCCTCTCCAGAAGCTGAAGCCACCATGCTTCCTGTACAGCCTGCAGAACCATGAGCCAATTAAACCTTTTGTCCTTATAAATTACCCAGTCTCAGGTATTTCTTTATAGCAAGAGGAGAACGGACTAATACACATTCCTAACTCCTGACAACCACTAGTCTATTCCCTCTCTAATTATAATATTTGCTATGTAAATAGAATCATGCAGTGATGTATCCTTTTGAGGCTGGCTTTTTCACTCAGCAAAAGTTCATCCAAGTTGTTCACTCAGCAAAAGTTCATCCAAGTTGCTGCTTGTATCAATAGTTCATTCCTTCTACAGCAAAATAGTATCCTGTGGTATCAATATACCATAGTTGTGAGTATTTTCTGGTTTAGGGCTATTATAAATAAAGCTTCTATGAACATTTGTGTACAAGTTCCACCATGAAAATAAGTTTTCATTTCTCTGGGAAAAATGCATGAGAGTGCAATTGCAGGGTTCTATGATAAGTCCATTTTTATTTTTGAAAGGAACTGGTTATATTTTGAACATAGGGCCAACAGGATTATCTGACAAATTGAACGTGGGTTTGAGAGAAAAGAGGAGTCAGGGATGGTTCTAAATGAAACTGTGCTGGAACACAGTAAGGGCTTGGTAAATGTCAGCTGCACAAGTGGTAGCAAATACAACTGCAATCATGAAAGAAAGGAGAAAAATCACGAGGTACTATAAGCAATGAGACATTGCCCTAGAAGGCATTTAGAGTCACTCATTTGCATATGTTAAAAGTGAAAGAGAAGAGTGTTTTATTTCCTCTTAGGATGTAGAAAATCACAAGGGAACATTATTCCCATTCTTTTTTCGGGGGGCTCCAGTGATCCTCCCACCTCAGCCTCCTGAGTAGCTGGGACTACAGGCTCCTGTCACCATGTCTGGCTAATTTTTTTTTTTTTGGTAGAGACAGGGTTTCGCCATGTTGCTCAGGCTGGCTGGTCTTGAACTCCAGGGCTCAAAGGGTCCACCCACCTCAGCCCCCGAAAGTGCTGGGAGTACAGGAATAAACCACCCCGGCCCCCGACTCTAACAATAACAAAACACCAGATAATTTGCAAAACCATAATTTCTTAAACCAGTCAGAGAGCTGAGGTGGCAGGCAACCAAGAGAACTGAATTCCAAAGAGTGACAAGCCCCTCCAAGGAAAGGCAGGACCAACTGTCTTGTGCAGAGCATGTGGTGGGCAGGAAGGGGTCTGCCCTGCCTTCTGAGCTTTTTGCACAGGCCTTCACCGCAGGAAAAAGACTGGAGGCAGAGGGGGAGCCGGCAGAGACCCCTCCTCTCTTGCTGGTGGCACAAGCACGCAAGCAGTGATTGGCTGCTGTGCAGCGACCCCCACCTGCTTCCCCAGGACAATTCTCTCTGGGCAAAGCCACGTGGGAGGCTGCACTCTCTGGCTCTAGGGCTGCTGCGGGAGAGGCAGAAACGAAGATCCACTGCATCTGGGACAGGATCAAAGTAAACAGCACTTGCCCCTGTGGGAGGGGCAGGACGCACTCTCCTGTGTTAAACCCACAGGAGATAGAAGGCACGAGAGGAGGGACAGGAGCACTTCGAAGACTCCACCTTCTAAGATCCTAGTACACAGGCTCTGCGGAGGCTGGGCCGGGAGAATGGAGCAACATCCCACCGCCCGGAAACCCTTTAACACACATCCACAAACTGCCTCCACTACCAGCCCAACCAAGAGTAGCAGCAACGGCATTTACCACCAGAGGGCGGGCAAGAGCACACAGAGGCATTTACCACCAGGAGGCGGGCAAGACCACACATCCCCTAGGTGGTGCAGGTGAGCAGGGGCTGCTGAGAGCTGAGGGTGGAGCCGCAACTTCGAGAAAATTTCCGGGACCCCCAGGCTGTCTGTGAGAAACACACTTTAAATATAGAGACCTAGGGCTGGGGCTGTGGCTCACACCTGTAATCCCAGCACTTTGGGAGGCTGAGACGGGCTGATCGCCTGAGGTCAGGAGTTCGAGACCAGCCTGGCCAACATTGTGAAATCCCATCTCTACTAAAAATACAAAAATTAGTCGGTTGTGGTGGCACGTGCCTGTAATCCCAACTACTTGGGAGGCCGAGGCACGAGAATCGTTTGAACTCGGGAGGTGGAGGTTGCAGTGAGCTGAGATCACGCCATTGCACTCCAGCCTGGGCAACAGAGTGAGACTGTCTCAAAAGAAATAAAAAATAATAATAAAGACGTAGATAGCCTAACAAAAGGAATGGAAAAAAGACATGCCATGTAAACACTAATCCAAAGAAAGCTCAAGTGTCTATATTAATGTCAGATGAAGTAGAAACAGAGAATATTTCCAGGAATAAAGAAGGACTGTATATAAAGGGGTTGATTCATCAAGAGGACATCATAACTGTCCGTGCATGTGCACTGGAGAACACAGTCAGGATATATGCAATCGAGACCGTTAGAGCTGAAAGGAGAAATAGACAAATCCACTCTTCTCTCAGTATTTGGTAGAGCGAGTACACAGAAAATCAGGCTGGGTATGGGTAACTTGAATAACACTAATAACCAACTTAATCTGATTGACATTTATAGGACATTCCGCACAACAACAGCAGAATACACATTCTTTTTGAGTGCCCATGGAACTTTAGCAAGACAGACCATATTCTGGGCCATAAAGCAAATCTTAACAAATTAAAAATAATTGAAATCATACAAAGTATGTTCTCTCACCATAATGAAATTAAACTATAAATCAGTAACAGAAAGATATCTGGAAAGTCCCCAAATGTTTGGAAATCAAACAACACACTTTTAGACAACTTATGGTTCCAATAAGAAACCATGAGGATAATTAGAAATGTTGTAATGGAAATAAAAATACAACATATCAAAAGTGTCGACGAAAAGAGTTAAACTCTGTAAAATATTTTAGGAGATTTATTCTGAGCCAAATATGAGTGACCATGGCCCGTGACACAGCCCTCCAGAGATCCTGAAAACATGTGCCCAAGATGGTCAGGGTGCAGCTTAGTTTTATGTATTTTAGGAAGGCATGAGACATCAATCAAATACATTTAAGAAATACATTGGTTTGGTTCAGAAAGGAGGGACAACTCAAAGCGGGGACTTCCAGGCTATAGGTAAATTTAAACATTTTCTGGTTGACAATTGGTTGAGTTTGTCTGAAGATCTGGGATCAATAGAAAGGAAATGTTCAGGTTAAAATAAAGGATTGTGGAAACCAAGTTTTATTGTGCAGAGGAATCTCTCAGATAGCAGACTTCAGAGAAAGAGAGAGAGAACAGGTTGTAAAATGTTTCTTATTAGACCTAAAAGGGTGCCTGGCTCTTAGTTGATTATCTCCTGGATCTGGAAAGGAAGGAAGAAAAACAAAGGGGAAGGGGATTCTCTGTAGAATGTGGATTTTTCCCACAAGAGACTTGCAGGGCAATTTCAAGGTATGGCAAGGAAATATATTTTGGGGTTAAATATTTTTTCCTTGTCTCATAATGTTATACCAGAGTCAGATTGAAAAGTAAGTCACAATATATAAATAAAACCCATCTGATTAGAATATATGATTTGTAGGGCATGACTCCCTAGACCCCTTAGATAGAAATTTGGGCAAAATAAAAAATTAGAACTTAGTCCTAAAAACTCATGGGATACCATTTATTGCAGTGCTTACAGAAAATCTTTGTGACATTGTTTAAGTTAAGATTTAGATAGGACAAAAAACACAGCCCATAAAAGGAAAAAAAAACTGATAAATTGGCTCTTATCAAAATTAAAAACTTCTGCTCTTTAGAAGGTACTAGTAAAAAATGAAAAGACAAACTACAGATTGGGAAAAAATATTTGCAAAACATATAACTGATGAAGAACTTGTATCCACAATAAATAAAGAATTCTTCCAACTCAATAATAAGACAAACAAGCCAATTAAAAATAGGCAAAGGATCTGAACAGAAACTTCATCAAAGAGATATCCTGGCAAACAACCACATGAACACATGCTCAACATTATTAGTCACTAGGGAAATGAAAATTTAAACCAGAATGAAATACAGTCAGCCCTCAGTATCTACCGGTTCCACGTCCATGGATTCAACCAACTGCACAGTGAACACACAGATAAAAGATATTGAAAAAAATAACAATACAACAATAAAAACAACACAGCATAACAACGATTTACATAGCATTTAAATTATATTAGGGATCATAAGTAATCTAGAGATAAAGTAGAGCAGGGGATGTGCATGGGTTATATGCAAATGCTACACTATTTTATATCAGGGACTTGAGCATCCCCGGACTTTCCTATATTCAGGAGTCCTGGAATCAGTCCCCAGGAATATGGAAAGATGACTGCCACTGGGTACCTACTAAAAATGGCTTTAAAAAAGAGGATACAGGCCAGGCACAGTGGCTCATGCCTGTAATCCCAGCATTTTGGGAGATTGAGGCAGGCGGATCATAAGGTCAAGAGATTGAGACAATCCTGGCCAACATGGTGAAACCCTGTCTCTACTAAAACTACAAAAACTAGCCAGGTGTGGTGACACGTGTCTATAGTCCCAGCTACTTGGGAGGCTGAGGCAGGAGAATCGCTTGAACCCAGGGGGCAGAAGTTGCACTGAGCCAAGATCGCACCACTGTACTCTAGCCTGGCGACAGAGCGAGACTCCATCTCAAAAAAAAAAAAAAAAAAAGAGGATATAATGTGTCTGGTGAGGTGAGCATGTAGCCACTTTGTTTTTGTTTTTTTTTTTGAGACAAGATCTCCCTCTGTCACCCAAGTTGGAGTGCAGTGGCTGGACCATAAATCACTGCAGTCTCAAACTCCTGGGCTCAGGTGATCCTCCCATCCCTGCCTTCTGAGCAGCTGGGACTACAAGTGCCCACCACCATCCCTGGCTAATTATTGTGTTTTTTGTAGAGACAGTGTTTCACTAGGTTGCCTAGGCTGGTCTTGAACTCCTGGGCTCAAGTGATCTGCCTGCCTTGGCTTCCCAAAGTGTTGGGATTACAGGCATGTGCCACCACCCCTGGTCAAATATCTTAAATAATGTACATTTCAAAATTATCAACAGAATAAATTCCAAATGTTCTTACTACAAAAAATAAGAACAGTATTTGAGGTGATGGATATGTTAATTAGCTCAATTTGATTATTCAACATCATATTAATACATCATAACATCACTTCATACTCCATAGATACAGCTGTTATTTGTCAGTTTACAATTAAAAATAAGATTAGGCCAGGTGCAGAGGCCCATGCCTGTAATCCTAGTACTTTGGAGGCTGAGGCGGGCCTATCACTTGAGAGACCAGCCTGGCAAACATGGAGAAAACCCATCTCTACTAAAAATACAGAAATTAGCCAGGCGTGGTGGTGGGCACCTGTAATCTCAGCTACTCAGGAGGCTGAGGCAGGAGAATTTTTTGAACCTGGGAGACAGAGTTTGCAGTGAGCTAAGATTGCACCACTGCACTTCAGCCTGGGCAACAGGGTGAGACTGTCTCAAAAATGAAAAATAGTCCTGGCACGGTGGCTCCTGCCTGTAATCCTAGCACTTTGAGAGGCCAAGGCAGGCAGATCACGAGGTCAAGAGTTCAAGACCAGACTGGCCAGCATGGTGAAACCCCGTCTCTACTAAAAATATAAAAAATTAGCCGGGCATGGTGGTGTGTGCCTGTAATCCCAGCTACTTGGGAGGCTGAGACAGGAGAATTGCTTGAACCTGGCAGGCGGAGGTTGCAGTGAGCCAAGATCACGCCACTGCACTCCAGCCTGGGCGACAAAGCGAGACTCCGTCTCAAAAATAAATAAATAAAAATAAAATTTAAATTAAAAAAAGCATTATGTTAAGTGAAGCAAGCCAGATACAGAAGGCCACATACCATATGATTCCACAAATTTGAGATTCTGGAAAAGACAAAACTACAGAAACAGAAGACAGCTTAGTGGTTGCCAAGGGCTGGGGGTGGGAGGTAGAAAACGGACCACAAAGAGGCATGAGGAAAGTCCTGAGTGATTGAGGTATTACACCTTCATTGTGGGGGTATTTATATTACTGCATATATTTGTCAAAACTCATCAAACTGTTCACCTAAAAAGGGTAAATTTTGCTGTATGCAGATTATTTCTTGGCCAGACACTGTGGCTCATGCCTGTAATCCCAGCATTTTGGGAGGCAGAGGCAGGAGGATTACTTGAGCTCAGAAGTTTGAGACCAGACTGGGTGACATGGCGAAACCCTGTCTCCACAAAAAAATACAAAAAATAAATAAATAAAATTAGCCAGGCATGGTGACACGTGCCTCTAGTTCCAGCCACTTGGGAGGCTGAGGTGGGAGGATTGCCTGAGCCCAGGGAGGTCGAGGCTGCAGTGAGCCATGATCTGCACTCCAGCCTGGGTGACAGAGTGAGACCTCGTCTCAAAAAAATATATATTTCTTAATATACTTGAATTTTAGTGAAGAAGTGGAAGGGGCAATGGCTGTGAATTAGAAATGAGATGGCCTCTGATGTCACATATCTGAAATAGGGTGTCCTCCAGCTGCAGCGACGATCTGTTCCCTGGTTGAGAAGCTCCCAGGCTGCTGCAACTCCAGCAGAGGGCAAGGTCTCTTTTTCTCACCTGGCACAGGGGCCCTACCAGCTGGATCATGTCCCTTGGGCCCAGGATTCGGTTTCCCAGGGCACCACAGGCACTGTTTCCCAAGTTTTCGGGGGTATGCATGTTGATACAGCAAAGAGGGCATTTATTAGGACTTGCTTATTCAATCATGTTATCAAACCGTGCAGGGAAAAGGTAGAGAAGGTAGCCACCTACCAAAAAAAGAAAAAAAAGCACAAAAAATACTTAAGAACTTCTCAGCAAGGAAAAGAAATAACAGCCGGGCATGATGGTCCACACCTATAATCCCAGCACCTTGGGAGGCCGAGGCGGGTGGATCATTTGAGGTCAGGAGTTCGAGACCAGCCTGGCCAACATGGTGAAGCCCCGTCTCTACTAAAAATAAAAAAATTAGCTGAGCATGGCAGCAGGCACCTGTAGTCCCAGCTACTCAGGAGGCTGAGGCAGGAGAATTGCTTGAACCCAGGAGGTGGAGGTTGCAGTGAGTCGAGATAGCGCCACTGCACTCCAGCCTGGCGACAGAACGAGACTCCGTCTCAAAAAAAAAAAAAAAGAAAGAAATGATGAATGATCACTCTAACAGGATATTGTGGTTAACTATGTTGCCAGTCAACAGCAGTAATCCAAGCTGTAGCCTTTCTGCATATTTGCAAGCTTTGGACACCTGCTTCATTTTACTCTTTGCTTCCTGAGAGGGGGCAGTTAGGACCACAGAAGTGAATGTTGTGTCCAAATTGCCTGGACTCAGATATCAGGTTCCAGTTTTGCCCTAGCACACATCTGGCGGAGGGGAAAGCATGCCAAACACGGGCTGCATCTGGTATTACAATGGTACAGGATTCCACTGGTGGCATTTTATCCAGGACTTCTGTATTCACAGCCAGGAGTAAAATTGGTCTGTGGTTATCAGCGTGAGGGTGGGTGGCACAGGATAGCAATCTTTATCAGAGTTTGGTGTTAGGATTAGCTTCATAAAATCAATTCAGAAGCATAAAATCAATTCAGAAGCATAAAATCAATTCAGCATTTTCCCCATATGCTCTGGAAGAGTTTAAATAACATAGAAATTCACTGTTCTTCCAGTTTGAAATAACTCATGCTAAAACTCTCTAGGGCTGGTGTCTTTCTTAGAGATGATAATTTTTAAATTTTCTTCTGTGGTAATTGGTCTTTTTGTGCTTTTCCCTCGAGTCAATTTTGGCAATTTAGGAATACTAGAAAATTATTATTTAATGTTGGGACACTCCAATTTATAAGCATGCACTAGTTTCTTCAATTTGAAAAGTCATCTCCATGGCTGTGTTCTTATCCCTTCTAATCCCATATTTTTCTATTAATATTTTGTTGACTAGCTGATGATTTATTTATTTTTGAGACACGGATTCACTCTGTTGCCCAGGCTGGAGTACGGCAGCACCATCTCAACTCACTGCAACCTCCACCTCCTGAGCTCAAGCAATCCTCCCACCTCAGCCTCCCAGATAGCTGAGACTATAGGCATGCACCACCACGCCCCGCTAATTTTTGTATATTTTGTAGAGACAGGGTTTCACCATGTTTCCCAGGCTGATCTCAGACTCCTGGGCTCAAATGATCCACCCACCTCAGGCTCCCAAAGTGCTGAGATTACAGGCATGAGCCACGGCACCCAGCCGGTTAATCTATTGTAATTTGCCCTCTCTCACACCCATAAAGAACAATCTAAGTCTGAATTACACTACCACACTACTTCTAGGAGGAATTAGGCTTCTCACCAATCCTTTTCAAGCTGCGGTTTCCAGGAGCCACGCATGATTCTAGAGGGCTCATGGAGGAAGGAGATGACGGGATGGTTTGAACAGTGCTCTGGCTATGTTTCAGAGCACAGACCTATGGCTTCTTTGCTGGTCCCAGATGGCTTTGAGGATCTGGAGGAACCCATGCCCTGTCTCCAGAAATGTGCCTCTGTTGGAATTCTCGCTCTCCCATTCACTAGCTGATGGAACTGGGGCAAGTCACATGACTTCTCTGTGCCTCAGCTTGTCCATCTGCAAAATGGGAATGACAGTGTCTCCCTCATAGAGTTCTTGTGAGGATTAAATGGCCTTAACCTTTGTAGAGCATTTAGACCAGGGCCTGGCCCATGGCTAAGTGTTGAAGAAGTTAGTGAGTATCACTAATATTATTGGCATTCCCCTGCTAGGTCTTTTCCTCTTTCTCATTCCTAGGAGGTACTTGTGACTCCTCATCTCAAGGGCCAGAATCCAAAGCTGATTCCATGAACCAAGGCACATGGCAGGGATGATGGAAGGTTGCCCCAGAGAGGAAGAGGAAAAGAGTGAGTAGTTAGGAGGGAGTGAAGACAGGCTGAGGGAAGAGGCTGGGAGAGTTCCCCAGGCTGGGGAGGTGGTGGCTATGGTCGTGGTGGTGGCTCTGGATTTGCTAGTAGCGAGGACAGTGCCTCCTGGCAGTGCCCTGGGGAGGTGGCGAACCTCGAGGGACATGGCTGCCCATGTGCCCAGGCTTTGCAGGAAGTGGAGACACACCCCTGGAGGAGAGTGAATGAGCCAGGGAGCGGTGACTGGCAGGACTAAATACCACAGGACTCCTCTCTGAAGTTCTGAAGTTCAAGGCATCTAGGGTGGGAGTAAATGATTCAGGACTTTGACTTTCCCACCTGGTAGCCAGGGGGCTCAACGCATATTAAATGTGATTTTGAAAAAGTTTTTTTTTTAAAGCTATTTCACATAAAAGGAGACCAGAATCCATACCTGCTTCCTCTGCCTTCCATATGTTGAGTTTTGTCGTTAAAGCTTTTCCGGGACTTTGCCATCCTTCTCAGAAAAGCTCAGCTGCAACTTTCAGGGTGGTGTGTGTCACAGGCACCCTTGGGTCCCAGCATCTGGCTGCTCTCCTGACCCTTATGCATGGGCTTTGGCGAGGTTCCTGGGTGTGGTCAGTGCCTCTCATTCTCTCTGGCCAGCTGGTGCCAACCCTGGCCAGGCCTGCCCACGGGCACCGCCTGCATGACTCAGTCTGGGGGATGCGAGGGGAAGTTGCAGGGGGGTGTGCAGTTGCTTTCCAACAATGCTGTGGTTGTGGTGTGGACCCGGACGCAGTCGTGGTGAGGAGCGGCTGGGGAGGGCCCATCTCTATGAGTAGCCGGCAGGGACTCAGTGCCTGGACATCCAAGGGGGCGTGATCTCTCTTGCTTTGACCGCAAATGGGTGGAGAGGCCTGGCAAGAGCTGGGAAGTGGGCCCCCAACCAAGGCTGGAGTAAGTAGGGAAAGCGGTAACCACCCCCCACCCCAAGGAGGTGCTGAGGGAGCCCTGGCCAATGCCAGCGGCCTCAGGGGGCATCAGAAGGAGCCATGGCTTGTGGGCCAGCGTAGGGTGCGCCAAGTCAGGCTCAGAGGCCTCCAGTGCAGAGAGGAGGCTCGGGTGGGGTAAGGAGTTGGGGCCCGGGCTCCCGCTTTCTCCAGAGTTAAATGCTGGAAGCTCTGTTTTCAAGGATCTGTAAATGTCCTTACGAGCCCTCCACCCCTAGCTGAGCAGTCTATTAAAAGGCTCTCTTCTGAGTCATTTTTTTTGAGGATGAAGAAGCTCTTCATCTAAAAGTGAGACAGGACATGGGACCAGCGCCACCACTCTCACCTTGGTTATCAGCTGCTTCCCTAACACAGGCCCTGCTAACTTCTCAAAACAGGTGGGATTCTAGTGGAAGGAGAGGAAACAGAATGGGTGGGATTTTAGCCTGGGCCCTCCCTGCAGGGGGCTGCTGCCCTGGGTGGGAGGGCACAGCATAGTGCACAGGGTTTGTGGGCATCTGAGGTGCAGGGGGAGGGAGAAGGTCAAGGCTGTGGCCAGGATGGTAGGCCGCAGAGGGGTCAGGTCTGGGCTGGCTTTCAGAGCCCACCCCGCCCTGCCAAGAGCCCAGGGCACCTCTGTCTCTATCAGCAGGCCTTTCCAAGGGTTTCAGGCCAGCTCTGGTTTGAGGTCCAGTACCCCCACTTCAGGCCTCTGTCTGTGGCATCCTCCAAGCCAGATAACGCCCCAGCCCTCACCAGGCTGCAGCCCCAGCAGTGCCTCTGCTGGCTCCCTGCTCCCCTTTTGAGGCAGTCCCCCTGCTGCTTGCCCACCTTCCCCCAGGCTGGACTTTGCCTACCACTCCCTACCCAGCCTCCTTCTACCTCCCGTTTCCTCCCTCCCTCTCTTCCCTTCCCCTGCCTCCTCTTCTCTGCCAGGTAAGGACTAGCAAGACACTCAGCACCCCCAGGACAGATAGGGAGACTGAGGCCTACTGAAGGACAGAGTCAGGGCCACAGCTGTGCCCCCTGCCAGCTGTCACCTCTGCTGTCTCTGTCCTTCCTGCTGTCCAGTCACATCCACCAGAGTCGTTTACTTAGCCGACCCTGAGGACCAGCCCAAGAGAAGGCTGCGCGGCAAGGGGTGGGGGTCTGTTTTGCCTCAAGGTGTTTCTAACAGCAAATGTCTCGAGAAGCAGTGAGCTCCCCAGCACTGGGGCTGAGCAAGAAGAGGACAGGGAGGGATGCTGGGCAGGTGACTCGAGGCCCTTACAGCCCAGGTGGATTCCTGCACACTAGTGCCCAGCGTACCAGCAGAGACCCTCTTGGTACGTACAGCCCAGAAAGAGGTGCTGGGTCAGGAGTGAAGATGGCATCTATGGTTTTTTGTTTTGCTTTGTTTTGTTTTTGAGATAGAGTCTCACTCTATCGCCCAGGCTGGAGTGCAGTGGCACAATCTTGGCTCACTGCAACCTTCACCTCCTGGGTTCAAGCGATTCTCCTGCCTCAGCCTCCTGAATAGCTGGGATTACAGGCACGTGCCACCATGCCTGGCTAATTTTTGTATTTTTAGCAGAGACGGGGTTTTGCCATGTTGGCCAGCTGGTCTCGAACTCCTGACCCCAAGTGATCTGCCCGCCTCGACCTCCCACAGTGCTGGAATTACAGGCGTGAGCCACTGCACCTGGCTGAGATGGCACCTAGGTAACCTTTGTCCAGCATGCAAGGCCTGGGTGCCTTCTCCCATGCCCATGTGTGTCCATGGCAGGATGGAGGTGGGAGAGTCCTGAGTGAGGCCACACAGTGCACCCCAGTTGAAGGGGAGAGGGGATGGTTAAGGAAGGCTTCAAGAAATCGGGGTTTCAGCTGGCCTTGAAGGGGCAAACGGAAGGGTGAGGGGACCAGTGGGCCTGAGTCCCTGCATCATGTGACCTGTAGTCCTGTGGGCCTCACACCCCCCTCCCTGGGCCTGGCTTGGTGGGGTGAGCCCACCAGGTGAGCTCTATCTAGCGAGGGGCCCGAGCCAGGTGACAGCAAGAACAAGGAACAAGCAGGTTGTTCCTCCATGCAGTGACAGCCAGACAGACCTCAAGAGGCCGAGGCCGAGCTGGGAGAGCACTCCTCTCCCAGCCGCCCTCCTCAGCTCAGCGCCTGCCAGGCAGGCCCCTGCCGTCCTGACAGTTTTTCTCTCCCCGCTTCCAGGGAGACTCTGCCATTCTACATGGAGTCAAAATACCTGAGGAGACCCTGCCCCCTGAGGTGGGAGCAGCTGCATCTCCTTTCCCAAGGGGCAGTCACTGCTGGGCAGTGCCGTGAAGCTGCACTGATAGGGCCCTGACAGGTCAGCCAGGACCTGTGGTGAGGGCTGCCCTGGTCCCTGCGCGTCATGGCTGTCTTCTGTCTTCTCTCTCTCTCTTCTCTCTTCTCCTTTGGATGACAGCCTCCTCTGCTTTTTGGGGGGCAAAGGGGTATCTGAAGCCCTTCCCCAGAGATCTAATCTCAGAGTCCTCCCAGCATGTGAGGACTGGCCCAGGTGTCCTCACTCTGAGGGCAGGCTTGGGGACATCCACCAGTCCCCCTAGAATCTGAACTTCAGGCCAAAGGTTCATGTGCACGTGGGAGCAGTGTGTCTGGGAGTCTCCTTGTGTCCTCCCCACCTCCCCACACTTTGTGATGTGTGGGCTTTTTGGAAAAGCCACCCTTACTCTCTCCTTCCATCCAATTGTGTGTTCAGGGCCATAGCTCATCTGCTGAGGGTACAGATCTCCCCAGAAAACTGCACACACCCGGCATTTGGCCCTGGCCTAGGGCTTAGAGACGTGAGCTCCAGCACTGTGTCTGCCTTGAACTTGCCTGTGGTCTCAGACAGGCTTCAGTTTTCTGACCTGAGAAATGGGGGCTTTTGTCTCTACCTCATAGGGGCCTCCTGACAGTCTGGAATTGGTTGACCTTGTCTGACCCCCTCCCAAGCTCACTCCTGGGAGTATCTAGGATGGAGAAGGGGTGGGGCTGCAATAAGGACAGCATCTTGGGAGGCACACACCGGCAGGGGATGCAGCAGAATGGCAGCCCTGGATGACAGGAATGTGTGTACTCCTCTCACCCGTCCTGGTCCAGCTCCAGAGGGACAGCGACAGAGCTGCGGCACCTACCCTGTCAGCAGGGTTAAATCCCAGCCAGACCTGCAGAGGGAGGGCCGAGAGAGGGCTGCAGCCACACCCACTCTACCCTGCTGCCTGGGCTGGTGAGTGGCCCAAGGGCTCCAGGGACTGGGCCAGGACTCTCCTGGATGCATAGCATGGCTCCAAGAAGCCCTCCCTCTCTACTGCACCAGAAAACCTCCTTGCTACCAGGGACCCTGAGGCAAGGATCACATCAGAGCCAAAAGCAGGGGACACCTCCTTGGAGGACCTCTGCAGATGGGCTGGGGCCCACCAAGATCTGGAGGGGTGGGTGCCGACACCCTGTACCTCCCCCGGCAGCTCCCCTGCAGCAGTACCTCATCAACTCTCCATGTCAGTGTGGGAGCCAGGCAGGAGGGCATTCCCATCTTACTCATGAGGAAACTGAGGCCCAGAGGTGAAGTCTGACTTGCCCACAGTCACACAGCAGTGAGCAGGATTGGCCCTGAAACCCAAAGCCCTGGTACTTGGACAAAGTCTGTTTCCCTTTCTCACTGGTGTTGCCCCCACAGGGAAGCAGGTGGGTCTGGAGGCATCCCGAGGGCTCGTTGGTCAGAGGAGGAGAGGCACCACCCTCTCGCTTCTTCCTGGTCCATCCCAGTGTCCAGGACCTCTGGGATGCCACAGCCAGGGCAGAGGACGGGGGCTGCAGGGCCTCGGGGCCTCCCTCCATCTCCCACTCACACCCTGTCGGCCTGCAGCCCCACCTCACGATCTGTGTTCAAGGCTGTCTCTCTGCCAAGAGTCCTCTTCTCCCCTCCCTGCCTGGAACGAGGCCCTCTCCTATGTGAAGGCTCCCCAGCACCCCTAGGTTCTGCCTCACTGGGCACTGTGTGCTCCCCGTTCCCTGTGGTTATGCGCTCCCTGAGGGCAGAAGCTACGATGCTCCTGTGTGTGCCCTAGCGCAGCACCTGGCCTTCAGGAGACTGAGTTCGGGAGCCTGCAATTGTAAGGGAGTGGGTGGCTGGTGGAGAGTGAACGGTGTGAGAGTGAGAGGGCCAGGAGGGGGACCGGTGGGAGTGTGAGGCTGAAGGCTGAGAAGGGGCAGCAGCGGGCACACGAGCCCAGATAGGAGCAGGGGCTGAGCAGGGAGAGCAGGCTGGCGCCACCCACCCCACTGCAGGGCCCTCCCCTAGTTGAATGTGGTCCCATTCCCATGCGACAGGCTTGGCCAAGGGCTCAACCCCACAGGCTTCCACGATGGGCTCAGCGCCCTCATGGTCACTGTGGTCCTGACCGGGTGGTGGCTGCCCTTTCCACATTTGGCGAGGGGAAGGATGATGCCTAAGGACATCCCCTAGGCCCAAACTAGCTGTGGCTGGCCGGCCAGCCAGCAGGCCGCATGCAGAGCCAGAGTAGAAAAACCTTGTTTTATTCAGCCCAGACCTGGGCAATCTAGCTCTGTGGTATGGCCAAAGTATAAAAAATAAAAACCACCAACAACAAAACAACACTGTAGAGAAAAGTGAAGTATAAAATGGGGTCTGGCATCCGGAATCCCTGTGGTTTTCATCCACGTTTGCTCCCTGAGGCCGGCAGGGAGGGATGCCCCTGCCTGTGGGTTGGGGGCTGGGCCCCTCGGCGGGAGGCTGCCCGGGGAGCAGGACCTGCTTTGGAGGGGGAGAGATTGGCCATCTGTCCCTCCCAGAAATCAGGATCTGAGGAAGGAAAGACAGTGGGTCAATGAGGGGCTGCAAAGTAGGGCCCCTGTGGCCTCGTCAGCCAGGGCTTTCCTCCCACAGCCCAGATCCCTCGTGGCAGGGCAGGCATGGGCCTACATTTCCCTCAAGAGAAAGTGCCGACCCCCTCAGCCCAGCTCCAAAAGGAGGGGTTTGATGGACTCCCACCCACCCAGGGCACAGTCTCAGCACATTCCCCTCCCCATGCCCTAGTCCCAGATTGTTTTCTAGGCCATTAGCAGAGCTGCTACTGTCTGGAAATACTTTCTTGTTTTTTCTAACTCAGTACTTTTTTTTTTAAGCCTCCTTTTTCCTCCAGAAATACGATGGAAACCCACAGGCGTCAGTCCCGTGGCCTTTCTGGGAACGCTCTGTCCAGCTTCCTGTGCACGCTGGCCCAGCCGCCTGCGGTCAGGGTCACAGAGACTGAGACACTCTAACAAGGCCCGGCCTTTCCAAGCACTTATGTAAAGAGCTCTTGGAAGGAAGGGCTTTGGCTCCCCCTGCTGCCCACAGGCCCCCGGGGAGCTGGGAGGGCCCCGCAGGCTGCTTCTCCATCTGCCCTGCTGAGAGCTCTCCTGGCTGCTCCAGGCTCCTGGGACATGGGATGCTGTTTCTGTTCCCATTCCCCTTTCCCAGCAGCAGGCGGGACTCCCTGCCTCCCCGAGCCCCCAGCAGCCTCCTTTGTTTCCTGGGTACCCCATCCTTCCTTCCTCCTCCTTCCCTAGAATGGCTTCTACCACTTTGGTGACCCCTGGGTCTTCAATGGCTAAGACAGGCCCTGAGGAGCAGGAATGTGCTGGAAACCCAGGCCTGCTAAAGAACCAAATTGCCAGTGATGGGACACGAGTTCGTCCTTTCAAACATGCTGTGTGCCCTGAGGAATTCTGATCTCATTGTACTTATGAGGAACCTAATCTCTGCACTGAACTAGAGGCTTCTGTTCCCATTTTTAATATTTGTGATGTGGTGGCAGCATGCTGTGAACAGTTAGGTTGATGGTAGCAACCAAGTGTGAGAGGGCTGTCTCTAAATGAGCCTGGCTCTGGTCACAGATTGAGCCCTGACCCTGGCCACACACTGAACCCTGATCCTGGTCACACACTGAGCCCTGATCCTGGTCACACACAGAGCCCTGACCCTGGTCACAGATTGAGCCCTGAGCCTGGCTACACACTGGGCCCTGACTCTGGTCACAGACTGAGCCCTGACCCTGGTCACACACTGGGCCCTGACCCTGGGTACACACTGAGCCCTGATCCTGGTCACACACTGAGCCTTGATCCTGGTCACACACTGACCCCTATCCCTTGTCACAGACTGAGCCCTGGCCCTGGCCAGACACCACACCCTGCCCATAGTCATAGGCTTAATCTCTCATACCTGCCATCCATGAATAAGTATACACTTTTAGGGAAAGATACCTGTCTGGGCCTTGAGATCTCTACCACCTTTCTCCCAGTTGATGAACTAAAGCTGAAAGCTCTAGGACTAATTTTTTTTTTTTCTTAATGGAAAAGGGTTGCTTTGATCTGGAGTGTGGTGGGGTTTCCTTGTGAGCTTGTAAGCAAGGGGTCCCTCTGCAAAGTACTTCACATGGGGAATCAGGAGAAAGACTCAGGACCCTACCCAGCAGCATGTGCCAAAATCCCAAGTCCAGATTTTAGGGACTTCTTCTACAATGGGGGCCTAGGGACTGAAGATGGCTCCTTTTAACCAAAATCACTTCTATCTGTGACTGTTTAATCCAGTCTACTTGATAAGGACACTAACGATCACAGCTGCTGTTCACTGTGTGCCACTGTGTGCTGGGCTGTTGAACATGCAGACCTCAGGCCTATGGATCCTCATCCCCAGCCTATGTGGAAATACCTATTTTATAGTTGAGGAAAGTAGCTCAGGGAAGTGACCCAATGTCACAGAGTGAGGAAGCTGTGGAACTGCGACTGCAGAGCTCATGGCCTTGCATCAAATGACTCTGCCTTCTGCTGGTTTTCACTTGGGACATCTCAGGGAGCCACAGGATGCAGCCTCAGATCAACACCCTACAGCCTGAGCCCCACCATAAACACTCAGCTTGGGGTTGGCATGGACAAGGCTCTTTTTGATGGGCCCCGCTGCAGCTGCATTCGGCCATCAAGGTGACCTAAAGTGCAGGTATCTTAGGTATCTCAGGTGGCCTTGCCTGCTCCCCAGGCAGGAAAGGGACGGGGCCAGGAAGGGTGGTGGGCAAACTCTTACTGGACAATTTTGCAGTTTGTTGTAGAAACGTAGCGACCTGTGTAGTGAATGTTGCATCTCACCACGTTGTTGGTGAAGTCAGACTCCAAAACAATATACTTTGGGTTCACGTGCACCTGAGGAAGAAGAGAAACAGGGAGAAAGAGAGTCTAGTCAGGGGGGCTGCACCTCAACTGCTCACCAGAGAAGGTGGTAAAGAGGCAGACAGACAGACAGAGAGGTGACAGAGAGAGGGAGAACAGAGACACACTGCTAGAGAGACACAGAGGGGAAAGAAGAGGCAGCTGGTAATCCAAGAAAACATCATCTGATCCCCGTTATCAGAAGATTGGATGTTTCCCTAGAGCTAGAGCCTATGCCAGGTGGGCCCTGCATGGGGCATTTGGGGTCAGAGAGGTTGGATCCTGCCCAAGGGAATGCAGTAATGAGGAGCTGAGCCGGGATTCAACACCTGGTCTCCCCAACTCCAAGGCTCAAAGTCATTCCCTATGCATCCCTGTCTAGGTGACTGATCGAGGGCCTGTCTGATCCCCTGCTCTGGAGCCCCATGTGCCCAACATTCACTGAGATGATGGCCCGAGTATGATCTATGCTTTTTGTCTGAAAAGGAGCTGTTGGGATACAACACTTTTAAATGTTGGATTAACTAGGGTAGGGCCAGCTTTATTTGCAGAACATCTAAGAACAGATGCAGGGATGCAACTTTCAAATCCTGGTATATTCCCAAAGGGCAAGGACTGTGAACTGCATTGCTTATGTGGTTTGTGTGTCTAGTGCCTAGAACTCAGAGGCGACTTCCTACATGTTGATTGAGTGGATGAATGAGGAAAAGAAAAAATATACTGGACAACCCCAGGCCCTGGAGGAGCAAGCTTGGAGCCTGCTGAGGAGCACTCAGGAGGGAACCACAGAGAACCGCTGCTGGATGCATCTCTCCACCTGCTGACTTTCTGCAGGGAAGGCCTCCGCCTGCAAACCTGGCTTCACAGCTCTGCCTTAACTGAGCTGCTTTTCTGCTTCTGAGTGGGTCCAGATGAACTGGTGGAATGATCCCTACTCATTTCATACCTGTGTGGAGGAGGCTGAGACATGGCTTCCCCAGGTGGGCCCATGACAACCTGGCCTACACAGATGTACCAAGTCTGGATGTGTGTTGTTAATATGCTTTTCTACTTTTCCCTCAACCAAGGGAAGAGGTGATGGAGTGAGTGTCCATTAGAGCAGGAGGGGTTCAGGCTAAAAGGGTCTTAGTCACAGGAGCCCTTGGCTTTGCAGGGGTTCCTATAAAGAGCTGAGGGCCTCTCATCTGTCTCCCAAATGATACAAAGTCTGCCCTGTCCAAAGACAGGAAGATAGACCACATGGCTCTCCAAGTCTTCCTTGCTCTCTCTGGTCCTCTGTCACTTAGGGAGACAGTGTCACCACTGCCTCTAGCATTACCACAGCTGGGGCAAAGGTTTCCTGGGTTCTTTATGGAAAGAGAGGCTATGTCAGCCTGAGACCTAAACCTTCGGCTGGGAAGCCTAAACCTCAAGTGATGCCTCAGATGCTGCCTCTGCTCGGCAGCTGGGGAGAAGGGAACAGGCCCAGAGGCTGAAGCTTCTTTCAGGAACAGGGGGACACTGGACATGAACATCAGGTTGGAGGGAAAGCCCCAGACCCACAGGCCCACCTTGAGGATGTAGTTCCCAGGCTGCACGTCGGTTATGTCGATCCACTGGCAGTCAATGTCCGCATTGTAGGTGTCATAGCAGCCTGGGCTCAGGCCCTGGGAAAGGGACAAGAGGAGCGGCTGTGATGCTGCTTGTTTCCCAGAGCCACCCAACGCCCACTTTCAGGAGTTTCGGGCCTACCTTCCCCTGGGTTTCTCCCCTGACCCCGGCCCAGGGCAACTGCTCAGGGTGGGTCCACCCCTTCCTAAAGCCACTGGCTAGATGGACCAGAGGAAAGACAGAGATATCTAATAGCCAGGTGGGAGGGACGAGATGGATGGCAGAATGGATAAAAAGAGACAGGACAGATGGTCAGTTTGTGGATATTTAGGTTGGCTGATGGAAAGAGGGATATGGGTGGGTGAACAGCCCAATAAGACGTGTTGCTCTGCAGACTGTTGCAATGTTTCCTTCTCTCCATGAGCAGATCACCTGGAATAGCATGGAAAAGGGGCTTGAGCAGGGAGGGAACAGTCCCTGCAGGGCAGTGTGGCAGCCTGAGGACTGGTGAGAAGACCTTCACTGTGAGCAGAGCTGAGTGGCCAGAAGCCTTGGCACTAGCCGGGCCTCAGCCGGCTTCAGTGGGCCTCGCTCTTTGCCTCCCCAACTCCTCATCCTCCCATGCCCCAAACCCCATCTCTCCAGCCCAACCTGGGTATGAGAGGTGCATGCATAGCGCTTGAGGTTGCCGAAGTCACAGGTGCTGTCCTCCAGGCAGAAACTGGCCTTGTGGCCCTCGGCCACCTTCTTGCCTGTGGCGGCATCCAGTAGGTCGTAGTGGCTGAACTCGTCCATGCTGTGGTAATGTCTAGGGGCAGAGGAGAGAAGGAGAAAGAAGAGGGCCTAGTCTTCCCTGGGCCTACCATCCTGTCCCCATCCTGAGATGGGCTCAGGTGACCCTGCTGTGGCGCAGCCTCCTGGCCGGTCTAGGCTCTCCTGTCCCCTGAGTACTGTGGGGTGGCCCCCCTGTGCTCCCCACCTAGCTGGGTTGCTCCAGGACAGCACATGCTCTAGACCCCTCACTTCCTTTTTGGGCTCCCACCTGTAATGGCCTCACTGGGCAATGCCCTGTATTCCAGACATTTCCATTCCTTACTGAGACCAATCCTTCTATATCCATCTTCCAGCCTAGCTTTGGCTAAGGCTTCTCTGAGAAACACTTGCCCCGGTGAAAAGAGTTGGCAGATAACACCTCCCCGGGCCCTCTAATCCAGTATCTGTGTCTCCCAGAGTGCTCGTGGTGGGAGGGGAGCTCAGGCACCAAGGTCCCTGGCCCAGAGGAGAAGTGGAAGAGGACGGGCCCAGCTCCTCCCCACTCACTGGTGGCAGCTGTGCCACTCCCAGGTGTGCCGTGGCCGGTTGGGGAGGAAGTCCGCTGTGCCCTGGTTCTTCACGCGCTGGGGGAAGCGCAGCAGCACCCGCACGTCGTAGTCGGTGGCCTCAGGGGCATAGGCTGTGCTGCAGGGACAGCGGGGGAGATGGGGGTGGTTGGGGCACGGTGACACCAGAACCCAGCATGGGCCCCCTCAGCCCCACCCCCAGCCCTTGGCCACTGGTTCTGCAGCCCCACTCCTTGTCCCTGAAGATCTTCTCCTCTGTCTCCTTGAAATGTGGCAGAGGCTCAGGCCTCTTCCTCTGTCTTCTGACCCTGTGAAATCCTGGCTGTCCCCTCCTTTCTGGCCTCCACCATGTGGCCACCAGCTGCCAACAGCATCTTTCTAAAGTGGTACCAGGTATGGCAGTGTCCCTGATACCTGCAGGTGACTCAGCTGGGGTCAGCTCCTAGGTATAGGAGCACATAGCAATCTCTGAAGGGCCACTGAAAAACAGCCCTATTGCGGGGGCCAGGCACTTTGGCTCAGGCCTGTAATTACAGAGCTTTGGGAGGTCGAGGCAGGAAGATCACTTGAGGCCAATAGTTTGAGACCAGTCTGGGCAACATAGTGAGAAATTAAAATTTAAAAAATTAATTTAATTAAAGAAATTTTTAAAAAATTAAAAAATTAGCCAGGTAAGGTGGCTTATGCCTGTAGTCCCAGCTACTTGAAGACTGATCCCTTGAGCCCAGGAGTTTGAGGCTGCAATGAGCTATAATTGTGCTGCTGCACTCCAGTCTGGGCAACAGAGTGAGACCCCCTTTCTAAAAAAAAGAAAAGAAAAAGTCCTATCCAGGAGATTCTGATAAGTCTCTGATAACAAGACAGAGCCCTAATTGTTGACCAAAGTATGCCATGTCTTGGGTGTGGGCCTGAAAAACAGACTTGAAGTCCTCTGGTCAAAGCCTCTTCACTTTTCTAGTCCCATCTGCCCTTCCACTCCCCCACACACCCTGGGTTCCTGCTTCAAAGCCTATTTTCCAAACAGGCTGAACTTTTTCCCTGACCCATACTTTTGCCCATGCTGTTTGCTTGACCCAGAATTCCAAAACTCACCCAGTCTCCTAGAGTCAACTCAAAAGTCCCCTCCTCCAGGAAGTCTGCCCTGATTGCTCTACACAGAGGATCCGGATTGCCTGTGAGCTCTAACAGCACTGACTGCGGCACAACCCGATACCACCTACATCTTGCACTGGGTCCAGACCACCTCTCCCTGATTGCATGGCTTCAGGCTGGCAACCTGCCCTTTTCCATTCAGGGAACGTGGGTCTGGTATGAATTGCCTGCTCGCAATTCACCTGCTGACTCCAGATTTCCAACTGAGGCAGGCCTTGTGACAAAAGGAAAAGGGTGGAAAGAGGAACGAGGGGCTGCAGGGAGGGGAGACACACACACATGCACACATACACACACATGCACACACATGTGTGGTAGGAACAGGAAGGGGTGGCTGAAGGCCCCTCCCCTCTTCAGCTGACGGCTGACAGCTAACTCTGTTGGCCTCAGGGGCTCTTCCCTGGCACTCATTAAGGTCCGGTCCTAAGGCCAGAGGGGAGCGGTGGCCAGTCGTAGGGATTAGCACTCTCTTTGAGAGAATGTCTGGACAACAGGCGGCTCAGACTGTCTGCCAGGATGAAAGGCCCTCAGCCTTGTCTGGGGGAGGCTTGGAATCTGTCTATGTCTGGGTTGAAACAAAACATCCTCCTTCCCTCTGTTCAGTTAAATCCTGCCCTTCTGTTCGGCTCAGCACACCGTGGGAAACCATAAGGGTCTAGGTTCTAGGCCCAGCTTGGCCACAAACTGGCGGTGAGACTTGGAACGGGTCCCTTTTCTTCTCTGGGTTCTGCCTGCAGCATGTGAACTGGCACCAGCCTGCGGCCCATACTTGAAATGATCTCAGAGGGCCCTCCTGCCCCAGGGCTCCAGTTTTGCAGGATTCTCCAGGTCTGAACTCCCACACCCACCTCCTCTGAGGCCTCAGCCCTTGCTGACCCCTCCCTCCTCTGACCTCCAGCAGCCCTGGCCTGTGAACCAGTCCTTCTGGCTCTTGTCCCACTCGTGTCTTGGTTCTGTCACTGGGGTACGGGTGAGGGCTGTTCTCTCCAGCTGTACCAGGAGACCCTCCAGGACAGAGGACAGGCTGCCTCCTCTCCCCAGCTGGGAGCGCAGGTCCGGGCACTCAGGATCCTTCATGAAGAGGCAGTGATATTAATAGTTTGACTTTGACTAATTCTCTTAAGACTGGAAGGGCTGTCATGGAGGCTGTAAGTTCCTCATTGCTGGAGGAATTCCAGCAGGACCATTATGCTCTCTTCCCCAGGACAACTGAAACAAGACAAGAACTGCCCAGACAGGCTGGCTGAGTGGTACTCAGCCTGCGGTCCCTGGACCAGGGGCAGTTCCCACACTGCTGCCAGTCTGGGATGGGATCGGGAACTTGCACCAGAATGTACATCGACAACATTACTAATCACTGTGCTTAGTTCAGCAGACGCTTTTTCTTTTTTTAAAGCAAGACTTTCTCAATGAAGGAGTGAGTTGAGTTACATTCTGGTTCAAGCTCTTTATCTTGTTACAGACAGATAAGGGTTTATGATCAGCTACTTATAGTGGCAATGAACTAGAAGTTCTAGAAATGAGAAAATGTTGAGATTCTAAAGAGTTTCCTAGATAGTAAAAAGTCAAACTAAACAGAGAGTTCAAATGTCCAAGAAGCAGGTAATTAAGAAAAATAGGTGCTTTCAACATAGAGGGATATTACCAAAAGAAGCAGATAACATCTTAACTAATTATTTTAGCCCAGGGAGGTATCCCCAAAGCACCTATATTCCAGCAAAATATGAACTGCTTATAAATTAGAAGCAAACACTGCAAGAGGATCACCCATGAATAATGGCGAGCCAGCTGTGCTCACCTTCTGGGTTCATGGAAACTGGTCTCCTTCCCCTCTTTCCAGTGCAACATATAACTGAAGCTTCTTTGTCCCCCGGGCTCACTGCCCCTGCTGTGACTAGGCAGAGGCAGCCTGGGCCAGCCAAAGCCACAACTGTCCTCTGTGGACATGGCTCCATAGTCCTGGGCTCTGTCCTGCAGGTACATCCACCCAATAGGACTTCCCTGGGTCCCTGTATGACCACTGGAAGCCTGGGCTCCCAAAAGGAACCTTCTCATTAAATAGCTCAGATCCAAAATGTTTGAGTTCCTTTCATTGCTCCTCAGTTTCCTGAGCGGGCAACCCATGCCTTTAGGGCTCGTATAAAGATGAAGTGCCACAGTAAAAGTGAAGTTCCTTGTGTAGTGAGGTACAGTATACAGAAATGCTGGACCCCCACTTGCTCCCCTCCCCTCCTGACTCCCTTGGGGCAGACAAGGCTCACTGATGAAAAGGTCAGGGTCCTGGGAGGCTGGGGCACTTGGCCAGGGTCATCAGCTTGCAGACAGCCTAGCTGGCAGCCACAGCTAGGCCGGGTTCTGGGTGACTCCTGGGGACTATCCCAACACTCTACACTTCTGCCTCAGCTCCTTACCTGGCCAGACACTTCTCCTCCGCAGCACAGCGCAGGGAGTACAGGTGGGCTCTCTGCACATAAGTGGATGCTTGCACATAGTTGGGGTCTGGGACCAAGTCAGGGAGACCTGGAGTGGGCAGTGGGAGAGAAGCGGGGAGGGAGGAAGAGCATGACATTGAGAGCGTCAGGTTGGCCACTGCTAATGCCCAGAGACCTCCTCACACCCCAAACATCCTCTCATACCCCAAAACCCTTTGCCATTTTCCTTGGGCGTTGGGTCCTGGGCCCAGGTGTGGGGTCAGGGAAGTCAGGCAGCAAGAGCTTACATCTCGAGCTCTGAGGTGTGGGAGCTGCTAAGACTTCCTGGAAAAGCTTGGACATGAACAAGATCTGGGAGATGGGGCAGGATTTAGAGAACCAGAGAGCAGGAAAGGGTGTCCTTGGCAGGGGGAACAGCACGAACAAAGGCCTGGAGGCAGGAATGAGTGAACCACGTAATTTCCTGACAGAGGCACTCCCTCGAGTCCTTACTCCCCAGGCCTCTGGACAGCAGCCCCCAGACACCCTCCGTTCTTCTCATCCCTGCAGTCAGCATTCTTTGTGAACCACCAAGAGAGCCCTGGGCTTCTGGCCTGGAGTGCGTCCCTGAAGGTTCACGGGCAGAGCCAGGTGGATGCAGGCTGGCAGGAGTCAGGGTGGGCGGGAAGGGATGGGCTAGAAGGAAAACACTTCCCCAGAGCAGGCTGCTGACAGGGCAGGATTCTCAGCCTGGGCACCCAGCCCGACCTTCTCAGGATTCCTTTCTGCCTGGTGCAGAAAGGTACGGGGTCCTCCCCGTACCCCCGTCCCCCATCACCTGCCACCACTTCCTGCCATCAGCCTCCTAGACTTAACCACACCCTCCTCTGTCTGCAACCTCTGGCCACCAACCTGAGGGAGGCCCTGGCTCCCTCCCCTGCAAGGCCTGGGGTCAAGCGCCCAGGGGAAGTCTGGAGGCTGCCCCCGTCCTTGTGGTCCCTTGTTCCCCAGGATGTGCCAGAGCCCGGGGCCTGTCCATCCTGTTCCTGCCCCTCCACCTTCCTCCCTGGGCATGCATTAGTCTGAACAGGAGTTACTAGGAATAAGCAGAAACCAAACTTAGGTGTCCAGACTCCATCCCGCATTGGAATGAAGGAGGAATATCTTAATGTTGGAGTGACGGGGTGTGAGCTGGGGTGGGTGCAGGCAGGGGTAGGTGTGGGCAGGTGGGACTCCAGGGCCCTGGGCTCTATCCCAGCCCAGCCACTGACTTAAAGGGGAGTGGTCCTGGGGCCTCTAATTCCGTCTCCTCTCTGGCCCTAGGGATTCTGTCAGGTAAGTGATAAGATGAGGCTGTAAGCTCCTCTTAGTTTCTTTGAAGTGCTCTGCTCTTGAGGGATTCAGGAAGGGTGAGAGCAGGCAACGTGGGAGGACTTGAGTCCCATGGAGGGATTTCCCACCTCTTTCCTGCTGCCAAGACCCTCTCATCAGCTTTTAGGTCTGGAAGATGAGGCCAAGGAGGGGAAGGCTGGCTTCTAAGCCATCGGCAGAAGTGTCTGCCTCCATGTCCCCCACCCCACACCACCCTGAGTTCCCAGACCCTAGCTTTGCTCTCCCTGGGGCCTGGGCCTCATGGGGGAGCCTGGTCCAGGCAGCCAGGCTGATCTCACCTACTTGGAATGATGAGGAAGCTTGGAGTGCAAGGGTGGGTGAGGATGAGGTGGCTCCTGGCTGGTGGGGGACTCCTTGGCCAGCCTAGGCCCTGTTACTTGAGCCCCTAGGAATGTTTGCAGTCATTTCCCAAGGGACCCATAGGCCCTCAAGCCAGCTGGGAGCTGGTTCTCACTCTCTGGACCCTGGAAGCCTCTGGGGGAGGGGTGAGGACGAGAGGGATGGGCCCCTTCCCCATCACCCAGTGCCTTTCCCTCAGCTGCGTATAGGGTGGGGTAGCTGGGCCTTAAGACTCAGGAGACCCAGCATTTGACATCAGACAGCTTGCTGCCCCCACCCCAGGCCCAGTTTCAAGAAATACTGCACAGATGGCTCCGTAAAGCTTTTCTGGCCTGACCCTTCCTATCTAGGCTATTTCATGAGCTGGCTATGCAACCCAGGGAAGTTGGAGGAGCAGGGAGGAAGAGGCCAGGTGGGGCCAGTGAGGGCCAGTGCTGTTCCTGGCCTGTCCCAGCCCTGACTATGTACACACACTGAGCCCTGTGCCTGATCAGTCTGTGCCCTGACCTTGGTCACAGACTGACCTCTGACCCTGGTCACATTAAGCGCTGACCTTGGTCACACACTGAACCCTGGCCCTGGGCACACCCTGAGCCTTGACCCTGATCACAGTCTGAGTCCCGACGCTGGTCACACACCGAGCTCTGATCCTGGTCACAGACCGAGGTCTGATGCCTATCAGCAATTCTGAATCTCAGTCTCATTTCTGTTTGTCCCCTGATGATGGACTAAAGCTCTTCAGCTAAAGAAAAAAAAAAAAAAGGAATTGCTGTGATATCATCCAGCCTTTCTGATTAAAACTGAGTGGGGTAGGGTTATAAGTGCCAGAGTTATGGAGGAGGGGCATTTGTAGAGTACTGCATGTGGAGAATTGGAAGAGAGACTAAGGACAAACAGCTTGGGGCTGCTGGTCACAATCTGAGCCTTGACCCGCGCCACAGATGATCATCTTCTTCCTCTTACTGTTGAGGAATCTCAGGCTCAGGCAGGGGCCTCTTGTTGCGGGAAGTCTCCCCTGATTGCAATGATATCTCAGACTGCACACAATTCTCCTCTCTCACTACCCCATCTGTATTGATCTACACTTAGATTTCACCATACTAACCTGTGTGTGTCTCCTCCGCTCCAGACGGCATTCTATGGGCAGGCCCTGAGTCCTACTCGCCCTCAGTGGAGCAACTTTTGTTTTGGGGGTGACTGGTCCAAAGCCCCTCAGGCTCTGTCAGGAGAGCCTCTTTAATAACTGTTCTAGGCAACCCAAAGTGTTTTCCATGTCCTGCCCCCAAGACACCAATGCACATAATGTCTTTGGAAGCACCGGAGGAAACTGAGGCTCAGGCCCATAAATCTGCGCAGGGTCACACAGGGAGCTGGGGTACCCCAGGAGGAGATCCTAGGTCTCCTTGCCCTCCCAGGACTCCTCTTGTCACTCTTTTTATAAAAATAAACTTTTTCAGCTATAATCTATACACAGTGAAATGCACAGATTTTAGGTGTACAGTTTGATAAGTTCTAACAAATGTATAAAGCCGTGTGGCTTCCACCACAATCAAGCTGTGGATTGTTTCCAACAAATGTATAAAGCCGTGTGGCTTCCACCACAATCAAGCTGTGGATTGTTTCCGTCACCCTCTGGCCCCTTCCCTGTAAGTCCACTCCCCGCCTCCGCCACCCCAGGCAGCCACTGCTCTGCTTCTAATCATTGTAGATTAGTTATGCCTTTTCTAGAACTTAAATGGAATCACTCTTACCATTATTTTGTAATTTTCTTTGTTCTACATCTCTAACCATCACCGGGGCCTCCTGTGACTCCCCCAACGGCCCCCTCTCTGTGCTCCACCTCTGTCACACCCTCTTGGCCGTGGGGGTGACACAAGAGGCGGCAGCTCGGGGAAGCTGCTGGAAAGGAGCAGCCTCAGGAGTTCAGGCCGGGCCCCCCCGCCTCACCCTCAGGATCCTTGCCGAGGTCCCAGGGAATAGCAGACCCCCTCCCACAGCTGGTATGTTTTTCTAGGAAGGAACAATGGCTCCTTCTCTGGGCAGCTCTCCCAGGGGACATTTCGTCAGCAGCCAGGCCTGCAGGCTTGGGCTCTTGGCCCCTCTGCAGGGCTTGGGGCTGGGGGATAATGTGATGTTGGAAGGGGATAAAGAAGGGTTGATTGAGTTGGGGGCTGGTGGACACGATCAGTGTAGTAGGGAGGCTAGTCTGCAATTTTTGGCTTGTAGGGTACAACAGGCCCCCCAAGCAGAGTGGCCAATGTTGGGTGAAGTCCAGTTACTATCAGACTGTGTGATCAGCCCTCACCTCAAAAAGTATGCATTTTAAAGGAAGATCCTGGACCTGGTGAAGGTACATATCCAGCTCCCCATGCCACTTCCACGTTTTCTTTTTTCTTTGAGACAGGGTCTTGCTCTGTTGTCCAGGCTGGAATGCAGTGGCGTGAACATGGCTAACTGCAGTCTTGATCTCCTGGGCTCAAGTGATCCTCCTGCCTCCGCCTCCCAAAGTCCTGGGATTGCAGGCATGAACCACCGCACCCGGCCAAGTGAGGTCTTTTTGCTTACTCCAAATACAGGGGAAACCATCAGCCCAGGCTGGAGGGCAGTGGTGTGATCTCGGCTCACTGCAACATCCGCTTCCCGGGTTCGAGCGATCCTTCCATCTCAGCTTCCCAAGTAGCTAGGACCACAGGCACATGCCACCATACCTGGCTAATTTTTGTATTTTCAGTAGAGACAGGGTTTCACCGTGTTGGCCAGGCTGGTCTCGAATTCCTGACCTTAGGTGATCTGCCTACCTCAGCCTCCCAAAGTGCTGAGGTTATGGCGTGAGCCACTGCGCCCAGTCCATGTAAACTTTTAAGGTCTATCTAGTTCACTGCCTGTCACTGCTACATAGGATTCCACGATGTGCATCCTCTATGTCCCTTCTAGCTGGCCTCCTGTTCTATCTATCTACCTAGATAGACAGATAGATAGATAGATAGATAGATAGATAGATAGATACAGAGTCTAGCTCTGTTGCCCAGGCTGGAGTGCAATGGTGCCATCTTAGCTCACTGCAACTTCCACCTACCGGGTTCGAGCAATTCTCCTGCCTCAGACTCCCGAGTAGCTGGGATTACAGGTGTGTGCCACCATGCCTGGCTAAATTTTGTATTTTTAGTGGAGATGGGGTTTCACCACGTTGGCCAGGCTGGTCTCGAACTCCTGACCTCAAGTGTTCCACCCGCCTTGGCCTCCCAAAGTGCTGGGATTACAGGTGTGAATGACTGCGCCCAGCCAGCCTCCTGTTTTAGACCCCCAGGTCGCCTCTAACTCCCTGCTCCACAAACATGCTACAGTGAACAGCTGTACGTGTCCCTCCTGGGCCTGGTGAAGATACACAGCCAGCTCCCTGGGTCACCTACAGCCCCACTCAGTCTTCTCCCAAGCCCCCAGCACCACTGGTGGGGGGTAGGCTGGGGCAGGTCTCACCACCCAAAGACTGGGCGGATGGGCTTGCTCAGATTACCCAGGGAAACCCTGGCCGCCATCAATTTCTTGCTCCCAGGAGGGAGACAGGAGCCTGGGGTCTTGCCCTACTGTGTCATAGGCCTTCTGTGTGGCCTTGGGTTGACCCAGCCCCACTTCAGGCTTCATGGTCTCCATTCTTCCACTTCTAATTGTCCTCCACCTGACTCGGGGCCTGAGGCCCTGTGCCGGCCTCTGTGGGCATTCTTCCTCAGATGCAGGCTACACAGAGCCAGGGCCAGGATGGCAGGGATGCTGAGTCACGGGGCGGCGAAGACCCTTGAGATGGCCAAAGCCAGGATGCTTGGCTGGGGAGGAGCTGGGTGCGAGGGAATAGGGTCCCAGGGCCATTCGTTCCACAGGGAGACAGCCAGCCACTGGTGTGGGGTAAGCCTTTTAGCTACAGCAGCCCCTTCAAACCTCCAGGACAGTGAAGACACAGAGCCGAGAAGACAGAACCAATGTTCTATATCCTGGCTCTGCCCCTGGAGCTTCCTCTGTGGGAGTGTGCAGGGGCACAGTAGGAGGAACCTGTCACACTGACTCTTGGGGCCTGTGTGCTCGGGACAAGCCCACCCTGTCCTCCTGCTCAACGCTGGGTCTGGAGCTGCTGACGGCTCCCGTGCCTGCCCTCGGGAACCGGAGGACAAAGACCATCTGCCCCTTCCCTGGTGGGATGCAGCTGGGGCCTTCTCAGTGGGGAGGCTCCAGAGGTGAGTTCACTGTATTGTCCAGTCTCCCCAGTCCCCTTTCTGAGGCTCACTTTCCCCATCCGGATGATGAGGGAGACTGAACTAGCTGGCCCCTGAACACAGGTTGGATAGATCGATAAACACTTGGAGATTAAAATACTTTTTAGGAGCTGTTCAGTTCATTCCCCAGCCTTGGGCAAGAGTCGGAGCCCTCTCACAACCCCTACAGATGATACTTTAGCAGTCAGGAAATTCTCCCACCATCTGACCTAAATCCTTCCTGCTTCATTCGAAATCTGTTCCCTCCTGCCCAGTGGTTCCTGGAGGCTGCTTGGCACCGAGGGCCCTGTGGCTGCCTTCCCATTGCTCGTCCACACCTCACCTGTTTCCCTCTTGGCTTCCCCTTTTTTGTGGGTTCAGTAAACCTTGTCTCTGAAATCTTTCCTCTCCAAGCCTCCTTCTCATGAGGGGCAAATGATGGAAAGTGGAATGCAAAAGAGCCCTAATATCTTGAGCCCAGGGCTGGAGGATAAACAAAGTCCAGCAGGAACTGGTCAGTTGTTTGTGAAATATGTGCTGAGCGGGATGTTTTGGCTAGCACAGCCAGACTCCAGAGGAACCCCTAGGTGGCGGAGAAGCAGAAAGCTCTGCAGAGCAGGGCCTTGAATAAAGATGAGCCAGAGAGGCCTCCAGGGCGGGAGCTGGCTGCCCAATTCCCTAGGAAATGATTATCTCATAATCAGGAAATTAACTTGTCAGCACTGGCCTGGCGGTGCCACACCTGTTTGGTGAGCAGGCAGGCAAGGTGGCTGCAGATTCCACTTTGCCCCATAATGAAGGAGTAATCCAGCTCAAGCCTGAGAGCTAGGACAGCCATCAAGCCAGGCCCAGAGTCTTCAATGGCTCCCCATTGCCCACAGAATCAAGCCCAGAAGTCTCAGAGTGGCAGCTAAAGCCGTCTGTGGTTTGACCTTACATAGCCTTCCAGAACTCTTAATCCTAAGGATCAGTAGGCAGGTCTCTAGCAGCACACCCCAACCTTTTCTACCCCTGACCCCATGGTGCCCTTTTCCTGGAATTCCCAGCTATGCATGTGCATGAGCGTGCAGGTGCACACACACACACACACACACCAGCTCTACCAATGCAGGGGCACACAGTCTTTAGCTCCAAAGCCTACCCTGTCAGTCCTGACCACCCCTCCACCACCACCCCGCACCCTTTTACAGCACTCACCTGTCCACCCCACCAATGGGGAGAGACAGTTAGCAGCAGAAGGGCTTGACTCACAGAAGGGGATTTGTAAGTTGTGCTTGATTGCACCAGCTGCCTGGGAGGCAGGTTGGGCTGAGGCGAAGGCAGAGGAGGCTAACCAATGGGGAGGTCAGCTCCCTGCTCAGAGGCCAAGCCTCTGCTGCCTCTCTGCACACCTAATGCCCATTTCTTCTCAGCGTGAACCCAACCCCTGCCCCTGAGCCCTCTCTGCCCTTGCAGGCCCTGCCTGGTGCCCCCTACCCCACCTCTAGAAGCTTCCCCTGATGCTTCAGTCACTCCAGGGGTTCCCTCCTTGCCCTTTCAGGCCCTGCACAGTGACCTGAAATTTTCATATTTCTTACAAAACTTACTCTGCCCACAGCCTTCCCATCTCAGCTCAAGGCAATTGCATCCTTCCAGCCACACCAGCCATAAACCACTGTGTGATCCCTGACACCTCTCTTTCTTTCATACCCCATATCCAACCCAGCAGAAAATCCCCTCAGCTCTATCTCAAGAACATACCCTAAAGCTGGCTTCCTCCACACTCTTCCTAGTCTCTGGAACAGCCTCCTCTCGGTTTCCCTGGCTGACTCTCCACTGTCCACTCCTGGCACAGCAGTCAGGGGCCCTGTTTAGCAGTCAGGGATCCATGTTTCTGCTCAGTTCAAACTATGAGTAAAAGGGATGCACAGAAAATAAAAGGCAAACCCCTCACAATGGCCGACAAGCTCCCCATGACCCAGACCCCATTTCCTCTCTGACCTGTCCCCTGTTATACCCCCATTTCCACGCCACTCTGTTCTAACCACACTGGAGCACACCTGAAAACCCCAGGGAACTCCTGCCTCAGGGCCTTGCACTGGCTGTCTTCCTATCTGGAATGCTTTTCCTGCAGACAGCTGCACGGCTCACTCATATGCGTCAAGTCTTTGCTCAAATGTCATCTTCATGAGGCGTGACCACCTTTGCAACCTGCCCCTCTCCTACACTCCCGATCTTCCTTACCTATCTCTATTTTTCCACAGCACTTAGTACCTTCTATTTTTTTACATATTTATTATGTTTATACATGAAAATAGAAGATCCACAAGGGCAAGAATTTTGTCTCTTTCTTTTCATGAACGAATACCCAGCTCTAGAATGGTGCCAAGCATACAGTAAGTTGCTCAATAAATATCTGTTAAATGACTATTTCCTCACGAGATGATATCTGCCCTATTTCCTCATGAGATGAGATCTGCCTTCCACAGCCAGGCAAGAGCCCATGAGGGCAGGGGTGAGTGGTATTGTCTTTTGCCTGTACTCAGCTTCTGGCGCACATCTCCCAGGTGCACAGCAGGTGCTGAGAGCTGGTAAAGACAGACGTGGACTTGGGCCACTCTGCACCCCAGGTGTCTGTTTTCTCACTGCCAGGCTGAGACGTCAGTGAGGCCAGGGAGGGGTCTGGGATGCCCCTGAAATTCTCCATGCCCAGCTCAGGGCCTAGCACCTGTATGCCCTTGGCAAGTGTGTAAGCCAATGTCCACACTCCATAAAAGGTCTGGTGGCACTGCCTGTGTGAGCACAGACTTCATTGTCAAGCAGGGTCTGGAATTGATTCCCAAAGTCCTTTCTTTTGCAAGAGGATTTGCTTTGGGTTTGGAAAACCTGTGGTTCCAGCTGGTCCACAAGCAGGGGGAAGGATGGGTTGTCTCCTGAGGTTTGGATGGCAAAGGCCTCTGGGGCTTCGCTTTCCCATCCTGTGTCTCTTCCTGCTTTGGCATTCTGACACCCCCTCCCCATTTCCAAGTGGTACCGCAATGCCCAGTTTCTGGGTGCCCATCAGCAAGAGGGAGAGGGACCCACACCCAACCCTCGCCCTGTGATCATAAGTCCCGACAAAAAGAAGGCCCTTGGTCCAGCTGCCTGTGGAAATGAGGCGGCTAGGTCAGGGCCAGGGGAGGGGCAAGTCCAAACCTCTCTTTCCAGCATCCCAACCCTGACTGCTCTTCTGCAGGAATGCGGGGCACAGCAATTGGAAGCAGGTGTGGGCCGCCTGGGTGGACCCCAGCTCCCTCCCTGTCCCTTTCCTCTCCTGCCCATGTCAGCCACTGTCCTGGGAAGTCTTCCATGTGTTCCCAGCTTAGAAAGGAGGTAGAATTGACTCAGGAGCTACTAGGGAGCTACTGGAGAGGGGTACCCCTTCTGAGACCAGAGGACGCTGCAGTGGGGACCGCTGAGGTTAGGAAGGAGAGAGGACAAAAAGCCAGAGCTCACAGGTCAAGTCTAGCAGTAACCTGGTGCCCACAAAGGCACTAATGGCTCCCAACCCTGCTCTGCCACCATCCCCAGCAACTCTGTGGGGCCTGCAAACTTGAGGCAAAAACCCAAATTTTGTTTTTTTCAGGTGTTTACACCTCAGGGGAACAGTGAACACAGAGACAGGTGACACAGAATATAAAACACCCATCCCTAAGAGACAGAGCAGAATGAGGCCAGGGCCCACTGGATTGGACAGGCAGCCTAGGTCTAAGCTTGGCTACTCATTAACCCTGAGACCTTGGGTGAGTTATTTAATTTCTCCGAGCCTAAGTTTCCTCATCTATAAAATGGAGATGATAATACTATTTATCTCACAAGGCTGTTGTGGGAATTAAATGAGAAAAATAAAATGCTTAGCATAGTGTCTGTTCAATAAATATCAGATATTCTTATTCTTATTATTGAAAACAGGAGCTGTCTCTTCTTGCAGGGATGGTCCAGTTTGAGAGCAGGGGAGAGAGAAGGTGCCTTGCGAGTGGCTGATAAGAGAGGAGACAGGAAGTCTGCCTGGAATGAGGCTGCTTAGGACTCCACTTGTTTGTTCAGACACTGATGACTCTCAAAGGAGAAACAGGGAGGCAGGAGGAGGGCCCAGAATCCTCCGTTTCCACAGCTTGTCTGATCCGACATAGCTTTCTAAGCCTGAAGACTCTTTTTCTTTCTGAAGGAACAATCTGAGACAACTTCAGGGAAGGAAGGAGGGATGCTGATCTGTGATTCTGCCTCCAGGGCAAGTCACTTAACTTCTCAGGGCCTCAGTTTCCTCATCTGCAAAATGGGGATAACAATCCCAGGGTTGTCACAGGGATTAAGTGATTCTAACTGCAAAGCTCCAAGAACAGTGTCTGGCACTTAGTATGCACCATATGAGTGTTTGTTACACAAACGTTCTGGAATCTGCAATGACCATGACCAGGCTACACCCTAACCCCGCACTGGGGAGAGACTCTGCTTCCAAAGTCTTTCACACTCACTGTCCCATCTCACCCTGTCACAACCAGTGCCCAGAATCTAGCAGTCAAATATCTGTTGAATGAATGAATGACCAAATGAATGAGTGAATAAATGAGGTGTACGAGATAAGCAATAATACGTAAATTTTTTTTTAAATGCATGGTTGTTAAGAACTCAGGATAGAGTCACACAGACTCAAATCCTGGTTCCACTACTAAAAGTCAGCAAGTGAGCTTGTCACCATATCTGCAACATGGGACAAATAACAGTACCTGGCTAGGACCTGGGAATTAAAGGAGATGATGTATAATGCACTCAGCAAATGCAAGCATAATTCTTCCTCTGGATGAAGATGGGGGAGGTGAGGACCACAGAGGCAAAGCTGGCAGAGGGGTCCATGCTCACGCCCTGCCCCACCCCGCCCGCAGGCTGAACATGGTGGCATCCTCCTGGGTCATCTCACTGTGATGCAGAGAGCACAGGTTCAGTTTGAATTCAAGCTCGGCTGTACCCTTCTGTGCCACCTCCCTAGGCCTCAGTTTTCTCATCTACACCAGGAGGACCATAATCTGCACCTCATTAGGAGGTTGTGAGGATGAATGAAACTGCACACTGAAGTCACTAAGCCCAGGAAGTGGTCTTCAGCAAATGGCCAAGTTGGTATTATTATCCCTGCCTCTGGGCTCTAACTCTGGAAGCTTGTTGGGTGAAGCCTGCTTTGGTCCTTCCCTGCATCTACTCCAAATTCTGCAGGGGAAGGTGAGTGACCTGGAGGGCAGAGGTGGGCAGGCAGCCTGTGGAGGTGGGGTGGAGCAGGCCCAGGTGAGCTAGGGGCTCAGGCAGGAGAGGCTGTAGCAGGCAGCCAGGGCTGCTCTCAGGGACTGAGGGTCCAGACAGGTCTGGCCTCTTGGGTGCAGGAGGCTGGACAGAGAAGGGGGTACAGAAACACCCTTGCATGTGTCTAGGGAGGTGTAACATCTAGGCCCACGAGAGCATGGTCCCATAGGGGCTGTGGAGGCTTGAGAAAAGGAGGAAGAAAGGACAGGAAGGAGGTGCCTCTAGCTCTGGAGTGCTAGGCTGAGACACTAGATTTTGTCCTAAAGGCCCTGAGGAGCTACAGAATCTTCTTGAGCAGAGGAGTAACCTGGTCAGACTGCAGGGGTTTATCTGCCCCACGTGTAGGACAGACTGAAGAGGGAGAGACTGGGAGCAAGGGACCAGGGAGGAGGCAGCTGCAGTTCTCTCCTGGCCTCTGATTGGCCATGTGAGGTCAGGGGTAGAGGACACATGCCAGGCAAGGCTAGCACAGCCATCCGAGATGCCCTGGGAGGATGCCCAGGGCTGCCTGTTCCATGTTCCTTTCACAGAATTGCCAGAGCCGGTGAGTCAGGCGGGGAGTGGGAGGGTAAGGCCTTGGGAGGGGAGCTTTGGTCTTCTGGGGTTGTTGGGCTTCTTAAGTGGCACTAAGACCCCCAGCTCAGACAAGCTGAAACTCCAGGGAGGCAGGAGCTGAGGCAAGGATCCCAGGAGAGGAGGGCCTGGTTGATGGTAGAGGGAGAGGTCACATCGAGGGAGCCGACACAGTGCAGGAGACCTAGCTGGGCCTGGGAAGTGGCTGGCCACCCTCCAGGCCTCTCTTCAAGGATTTGCTATGAGAGCCAGGCAAAGTATGTGACCCTCTCCGGGCCTCTGTTTCCTCTAGTTTCTTCAGTTTCATGTTTCAGAGTTGGAGAGACTGGTACTGCAGGAAGCCTTGGGCAGTCTCAGTGCCCAGCGTGGGAAGGAAGAGGGCACAGGTACCCGAGGAAGAAACTGGGCTCAGGACAGGCGCTTGGAAACCACCCACCCATGGAGGGAGGTGGGTGGTGCTCACATGTGCTTGGTGTTGTGAGGACACGTCCACGCCCACACACATGCGCAGGCTGCCAGCGCCCAGCCTCAGACCCCTGGGTGTGTGGCCAGGAGGAATGAAGTCAGTCTCGGAGAATCCGCCTTGGGCTCCCACACCAGGCCTGGGGGTCTGATCTCAAGCACAAGGCTTGGCCTTCCCTGGGCTGGGATTTTCCACGGTCTGGCCTAGCAGGGTGGGGAGGGAGGAATAAATGATGGGAGAGACTACTGCTCCCTCTCTGGCCTCTTTGTGAGCCCTAAACTAGCCTGCAACCCCCTCCCCAGCAAAAAACACACTCCCACCCCACACCCTCAATGATCAGGGGAAGGGGCACCTGGATGGTGCTGATGACCATCTCTTGCAGCAATGCTTAGACACTGCTTCCTCTGGAAGTCTCCCTGAGCCCTAGCCCCTGACTGGGAGGGCCTTCCTCTGGGCTCACAAAGCCCCTGGCCCCACCAATGCTTGCCTAATCACAGCACTGAGATGCCCCTCCTGGTAGACTGCCCCAGGGAAGGGCCTGGACTTGATGCATGTGAGCACACTCAGCTTGGCACCTAGGATGCTACCTTCAGGGGAGAAATGTTTTTGACCCAAAATGAACTGTGGGGCTCAGGGGTAGTGGCCAGAGGTCTGCTAAGCACCAAGCACCCCCACTTCAGACATGGCCTTGCCCTCTCCCATTCCCCTCTCAACCAACTGGCTTCCTTAAGAACTAACAGCCCAAAGACAGGCCCTAGAAAACCCACTGACTTGGTGCCCAGATGCCAAGTCCCAGGCATGCCTCTGCCAGTACTGTGGCATTTGAGGACTCAGTTTTCTCTGCCCAGAGGTGGGGCCCATCAGGCTGAGCCTCATGCTGAGGTCTTGCATTCTAAGAAAAGCCACTGCAAAAGTTTAGCACCCTCTAGGTAAAACATCCTATCCCCCAAGGGGCCCTAGAGCAGCTGATGGATGGCTATAACGTGCTCTTCTGCAGGGATGCTGCAAGTACCTGGTAAGGACCAGAGCAGGTGGATGCATCCTTCATCACACCACAGAAGAACCTGCCATCTGATTTTTCCTGAGCTCCTGTAGGTTCTTAAAGTGGGATTCAGCACACAACTCAAAAGCGACACCTTGGATGTGATAGAGTGGGTGTTCCCAGTGGAGACACTCCTATTCCCTAGTCTTGGCCTCCAGCAGTACCCAGGGAGACAGGCACCCCATGAGCAGCAGCCCCTCACTGAGGTCTGCTTGGCTGGAGACAAGGCATCATCCCTCTGCTGACAGAGGCTGAGGAGGAGGCTGGGGCGCTAGCACCTATACTCTGAGGCACTGGAGGGCTCAGTCAGCCCTTACTTGGTGGGCCAGGCACAGCAACCTCAATGGGGAGCAGAGAATTATGGGTAGAGGAAACTGACGACAGCTTGAAAGAGGCAAGGCAGGGTTGGACTGCATAAGTATCGGGGACTGAGTAGAAAACCTTGGCCCAAAAGCTGCCCGTATGGAGACGGTAGCAGGGAGGGGGATTCTAGGACAGCAGAGAATGGCTGATGGCCGTCTAGCACTGGCCAGACCCACCAGTCAGCACTTGTCACAGCAGCCCTGTCTGCTAACAGCATGTGTGGAAGCTGCCTCTCTACTGTGTCCTCATGTGCAGAGGGCTTGGGCCTTCCCAAGAGGAGGACGTATGTTCACCCCCTGAAAAGCCAGAGGGAGTCCTGTCCACAGCTGGGGCTCTCCGCCAGGGCCAGGACTAGGGTGAGGGGAATGAGGCCAGTGAGGTGTTTTTTTGTTTGTTTTTTGTTTTTTTGCTCGGGGTGCAAAATTTTAGGGGGTGCCAAAAAAACTCAGTAACAGAGATAAGTAATATTTAACACAATAGTTTTTAAAATAAAAATTAATGCAAAACTATTGTAACGAACAAAATATCCAAATTTCAAATAAAGACAGGATCCGTGTTGCTGATTTTTCAGTTAGCCTCAGGCTCCAATATGGCTCGGCATACCACTCTTACTGACTCTATTTAAAATTTGGATATTTCCTTTATCACAGGGTTTTTTTTTGCATTAATTTTGACTTTAAAAAAATACATCTCAATATTACTCATCTCAACTACTGGGTTTTTTGGTAGCCCCTGAAATTCTGCACCCAGGCCAGTGCCTGGCTGGTCTTTCTTGCCCCAGCCTTGCAGACTCCCCCGAGGAAGTCTGGACTCCTGCCTGGAGCACACGCTCCCCTCTAACCTCCTGCGCACTCAGGCCAAGCTCACACATGCCCAGTAATGGGCAACCTGCCACACCTCCAGGGGCATCCCTTAAGGCCTTTCTGGTCCTGAAGACTCAGGTTTCTGATGCTCCTTGCCTCACCCTGTGAGCTGGCATAGAACATCTCTAAGGGGGGAAGAAGATGCCCTCATTGAAATGAGGGAGAAGGTGGATGAGGGGCTCCTTCCTTTTGTCCTCAGATGACCCAAGCCAAGTGCAGAAGGCGCGCCTCCTCCCAAAGCTCGGCTAGTCCCTCCACCAAAGCCAGGATCAGAGCCCATACCTGCCTGGCCAACCCCTGGCACTGATGATGCCTGGGTGCAGGTTAAGCTGGGAGGTGAGATGCCAGTGGGGTGCTGTTGGCTGGGTCGGGGGAAGTCGGGAGGGGGCGCTGCTCGGTGCTTAGCAGCTCAGGGGAGGCCTCCGGGAAGTTCTGAGGAGGGGCCCGGGGCCCGGAGCAGTTTCCAGTGGCCAGGGGCACGCGCGGCCGGAGGGGCGTCGGGGGCGGTACTCACCGCGGCCGTTCTGGTTGGGCCGGTACACGCTGCCCACGCTGAGGCGGCCCTGCTGCGCGCCGTTCCGTTCCCCACCCGGCGGGGGCGTGTCGGAGCTGCGCACGGGCAGGTAGGGCGGCTCCAGCGCGCGCGGCGGCCCGTACGCCTCGGGCGGCGGGTTGGCGTAGGGCGGGTACCAGCTCAGGCGTGGGTCTCCGCCGTAGGCCTGCGCCGCCTCGGGGCCGGGGTCATGGTAGGCCTGCTCGAAGCCGGGGGTGCCCTCGCTGTACAGGCTGTGCGAGTAGCGGCGGTCCAGGCCGTCGGGGGGCGGCGGCGGCGGCGGCGGCGGCGCGTAGGGCCTCTCGGGTGCGGGGTAGAAGCCCTGCGGCGGGTACTCGGGCAGCTCTTCGCCGCCGCCGTACTCCTCGTAGCGCGCCCGGGGCTGGTAGGGGTAGATGACCCCCGCCGAGGCCACGGCCGCCGCCCCCGCGCCCATGCCGCCGCCCGCGGGCCGGTAGTACACGAAACCCTGGTCGTAGGTCCGCGACGCGGGGTCGTAGTTCTCGTACTGGCTGACGAAGGGCGCCTGCGGGTAGGGGAACTGCTGCGGGTAGGAGGGCTGCTGGCGGTAGGTGCTGGCGAAGGCCGAAGCCGAGACCGAGGAGGCGGAGCCCCCGTGCCGTTGCTGGGAGACGGAGGTGCGGGCCCGGGCTATGCCTGTGCTGTCCCCGACGGCCACCTCGCGCCAGTTGTCGGGCACCTGGCCAAAGCCGAATGGGTGCCGCGCCTGGCCGCGCACGGTGTCCGAGCCCACGCGCCCTGGCAGGGGCAGGGACGGCGCCTGCCGACGCCGGGGGTTCCCGTGACCGCGCCGCTGCTGGGCCTGGGGCGCGCCGGCCAGCAGCACCCGGGAGCTACCCTCGGAGCGCTGAGACCCGGCCGGCACGTACTCTGAGCCCGAGTTGAGCAAGCTGTACACCTGCCCGTTGTTCTCCCACTGGATCAGCTGCCGCCAGCGGGCGGGGTCCGAGCCCTGCCCGGGCTGCGCCTGCTGCCCGTGCACTAGCACGCACAGGCAGGCGCCCCACACCAGGGCCCCCAGCTGCCGGCTGCCTCGGGCCAGAGCCATGGTGACCCCTCTGCAGAGGCCTGGTGGACAGAGAGGCTCTCAGGAGTGGCCCCCTGGGCGTGCTTCTCTTCCCACGGCCTCGAGGACAGGAAGGCTCCTTGCTTGCCCCAGCTCTAGCTTCGTCCATGCTGGCCTTGTCCCGAGCGGGACGGCTCCTCCGATGACAGCATTTCGAGGCCAAGGGGTCAGGGCAGGGCAGGGGCGGTGCCCAGGGCTGCACGAGGCTCTCCGCAGGGCACCGGGCGGGCAGGACCGCCTGTGGGCCTTACATGGCCAGCCCCTCACTGGCTGGCCGCTCGGCTGGCGCTTTCCCACTCTGAATGAATAAGCAACAGGCTGGGAGCGTCGGGAGGCTTCGGCCTCCTGGTCCGCCTGCTGGGGCCTCCTCCGCGGGGCCCTATGGCCCGCCGGCTTTTAGCTATGCGCCGGTCCCACAGTTGCAGTGCTCCCTCAGTCCCTGGAGTTCCCAGCCAAGCCACAGACCTGCCTCTAAGGAAGGGAATCGAGAAGGGAGTAGGAGGGGACCTCTGGGGACTCGGGCCTGGTAAGTGGGGCTCTGGCAGGCAGAACGGGGCTGGGGTGTCAGCACCACCCCGCCCATTCCTCTCTGCTTTGGTCACAGCATCCCTGGTCTCCACCTTGCTCACTGGCTTCTCGTTTGGGCTGGAATGGGCCTCTGACTTCTGTCTGCCCCAGCCTCCTTCCCGTACTCCCGGGTTCTCCCTTTTCCTTGTTCCCTAAAGCCAGTGCTAATGAAGACACACCCTCTTTGTATGTTCCTTCCACCATTATCCCACACCATCAATAGGAAGAAAAAAAAAAGACACACCCTCTTTGTTGGTGGGCCTCCTCGGGGAGATGCTGAACAGGGACCACTCTCTAATTCCAGGCCCCAGGTGCACTGCAGCTCTTGGGCCTGCGTAGAGAGGCACTGGAGCTGCAGCTTTTCCCTCGTGGCACACCTCAGGAGCTTACTTTCCCAGTCTGAAGAGTGGGGTGTATCCCTGAGCTGAATAGCACTTGTGAGATCCTGGGAGAGATCAACTTCCCAGACATCAGGTATGGTTTCTGTCCTACATCTCTTGGCTGTGCATAGCCTGGGAATAACTTGAGTGTACACATGGATAAAATGAAACTGGGGGCTGTCTTTGACATGGGACAGGGGTCACTGGGAGGCAGAGAAGCCTGTAAGCATTGAACAACAGAAGAGGGTTCCGGAGAACTGGCCTGGTCCTGTTGCTGTGTGGCTCGGTCCCTTACTCTATCTGATCCAGTTGCCACAGCTTACCAATGGAAGATTAGGCCAGATGGCTCCTGAGAGTGCTTTGGGAGATTCTCTGTTCCTTCTGGGAATGGCAGGGATAGGAGGGGGTCCCAGAAGTTTGAACACTTTGGCATCCAAGAAATCACACTCCAAATACTGCTCTTCTGGCCTCCCCTGGGCTGCCTTCTCCAACTGTGTTCCTGGGAACCGAAGGGCAGAAATTGCCCTCTTGGACTTATAAACAAGGTATGAAGGACCTGTCCTTAATTTGGCCCCTGTATATTTCTTCTTATTTTGGAAATGCCTGGAGCCCACCTAGAGAGGAGGCAACTAGAGTGGACATTCTTTGGGAACTGTAGACCTCCCAACCCCATCCTTGCCAGGCAGCATTTGTTTACCCATTGCACTGTTCTTCAGGACTGAGGCTTGGACTCCGGCATGTCTCTACCCTTTAAATGCCCGGAATCCAGCCCAGAGGTAGGAGGCTTCCAATACCTCCTGGCAAGCAACTTGTCAACGCTGACACCTCAGCTCCCCAGCACGGGGTTTCCATCTCAGACTCCAGACAAGATTCCTCCGAAGAGCCACTGGTGTGACTGACACCAAGCAAGATGCTGAGGCAGGGCTTACTGAGGGCCGGGACCTGGAGAGTTAAGCCTTCCCTCCCTCCTGCTTGCCCCCTGCAGTGTTGGCCTCAGCTGCTTGGAATCCCTGGGGTCCTGTAGGGCCCTCCCGCCAGCCAGATGGGCAGCTGCAGCAGCAGAGGAGGGGGAGAAGTGGAAACAGGCCTCAGGGTACCCCTAGGCAGGGAGGGAAGGGAAGAGGAGTGGAGGGAGGACAGAGGATGGCTGTGAGGAAGGGAACTCAGTTGCCCTAAAGTGAAGGCAGGACCCCTCGCCTTGACTCAGACAGCAGGGCAGGGGCTGCCTCAAGGCTTTGGGTGTGGGGGGATCAGGGCACAGGCCATTCCACTCAGCGGGCCTCAGAGCCAGCTCTTGGCGTGAAACCTTACCCGATGCTGGCTCCTGCTCCTTTCTCTTTTTTTCTTAATAAGGTCGAATCAGAGTGAGTCAGAGGAGCCAAGTTTCCTGTTAGGCTCTATTTGAATAAACTCTGCTCTGAACATAGCTTGGGCCTCTGCACAGACTCCCCTGGCCAGGACTGCGCTCCTGCCAGCCATCCCTGCGGAGATGGAGACCCGGGGGTCCACACCATGACTTGAGCTGGGGACCTGGCCTGGTCCAGCCACTCCCCAGGGAAGCTTTTTAAGCTCTCAGAGCTTCAGAGTCCTGTCTGTGACCTGGGGGTAATCATACCTTTCTTGTGGCATATTTGAGAGGATGGAATGAGAGGATTATGAAAAGTCCCCAGCACAGAGCCAGACATGTGGCCACTATTTTCCTTCTTTCCTCTTGACTTGTGAGAGAAGGGAGGGGTTTATCTCTTGGGGTTGACCCCCACCCCTACTTCCTCTGTGTTTCCTGTTTTTATCTGTCTTCAGCATCTTTCCTTGCCCAGGGTGAACCTTGTGCAGGGGGGCCAGAGATGGCCCCTCCACCAGAGCTGTCCTCTCCCTTCCTCTCTACTCCCTCCTTCTGACCTCATTCTGCTTGGGGTTAGGTCTCCTGCAGTGGCTGACAGGCCCAGCAGCTCTGTGAGCCCAGGGGAGCCTGCCTACCATCACCTCTCCTCATGCTGGGCAAGGCCTTGCCTCGGTGGCTGGAGGTGTCCTGGCATCCTTAGGTTGAAACCTGCAGGGTGGGGTCCTAAAAGAGACCTGGGCAGGCTATGGAGGGTGCAGAGCTGGGGTCAAATGAGGGCGTGGACTCCAAGGCTGAGCTGAGCCAGAGCTGTCTGGGGGGAAGGGCAGCTTCTCTCTCCGCCTGTCCCTACAGGCTGGGATTCACACCCACATTTTTAAGACCCAGGCATGTGCTTGAGGCTTGTTGCCAGTTCCTGGCACTAGGAACCGGTGTCAGGGGACCCTCGGAGGGGTGGCGATAGAAGGATGAAAGAGCCTGTTGATTGCGCATGACTTTAGTAAGCCCCTGCCGCGTGCTCAGCTCTGTGTTGCTGGGGCTCCCGCGGAGCAGCCAGGGTCCTGTGACCCTGTCGTGGAAGGCTGGATTCTGGAAAGTCCATGGGGGAACCAGGAAGCAGCAGGCCTGACCAGCAGCGGGTCTGGGGAGCAGAGAGGGGTCAGGAGCTGTGGGATTCCTCACTTGCTTTGCAGAGGGAAGTACTAGGAGGCCCATGGTGGGTCGGAATTTTCTGTGATAGTGGGGATGTCATGAGGGAAGGCCCCAGAGCACCCAAACCCTCCATCTTCCAGGCTGCGCTGTAGATGGGTTTGGGGCAGCACTGGGAATCCAAGACCCAACCCAGGCAGCTGCTGCCTCTGGAAAGCGGGCTGGAGGAAGTGCTGAGTGAGGAGGCTGGGCGAGCTGGCACAGAAAGCGCTGACTCTGCAGGGAGAGGACCACCGACTGACCACTGCCAGCTGGGCCCCGTGCCTCCCCCTCCCCCGCAGCCACATCTGGCGCAATGGTGGGGCGGGGGACCCAGTCCCCAGGGCCGAGGTAGCCGAGGAGGGGGCCTGAGGAGGGGGCCAGAGCCGTGGGTTTGGAAGTGTTTCTTCAGGGCTGGAACTCCACTCTGGAAGTGGGGGAGGTGAGGTCAGAGCCTTTTCGAGGGACTAATGGGGTTGGGGGTGGAAGGAACCCACCCTTCTCTAGGACCCAGGGGAATTCCGTGGCTCTGGCTACTTCCCAGTCGTTTTTCCTCCCAGCTCTCTGGGTCCCCTCCCCCACGGCTCCCAGGGGATTTGGAAATAACCAAGCTGATACAGTACTCTGGGCATTCAGGTTGGGCTCTGTGGAAGCGGGAAGCCCCCTCGGCCCCTTAGAGCTTCTCCCCTCTCTGACTTTCACCCCTCCCCAGAGTCTGGGGCAAGCAGGCTCCTGTCTCTACCTCCACCTCCAGCCCCAACCCCTATCCAACCCGGGGGACCTGAGCCCAGAGTCAGTGGGGACAGGGGCTCTAGGACCAGCTGGGGAGAGAGATCTTCTCCCAGGGACCTGCCTTGGCGGGGGGGATTCTGCATAGTTGTCTGGGGACTTCTGGGTGGGAGGGCCCTGAGCTGGCATGCCGTGGGGGTAAGAGGGCAACTGTCCCCTGCCCCAGGGAGAGAACTGGCAAAACCAAGCAGGGCGCCAGGCCCTTGGGACACAGTCCAGCAGAGACCTGCAAATCTAGGAAGGAAACTAAGGCAGGAACCCCTGGTTCTCTCTACTAACATCCTGACAAGGTTAAGGGAGGGCTTGCGCTCTCTCTCTCTCTCCTTTTCTTTTTGTCTGTATATTTAACTTTCACGGGGATCTCTCTGGGTTTCTCTAGCTTTTTCTTTGTTTGTTTTTGTTTTTTTAAAAAAAGCATAGTCTTGCTTTGTTCCCCCAGCTGGAGTGCAGTGGATTCACAGCAGCCTTGAACTCCTGGGCTCAAGCCATCCTCCTGCCTCAGCGTCTGGGACCACAGGTGCACACGACCATGACCGGCTTTCTATAGCTTTTAAATTTTCTGCAGTAACCTCCCTCCATCTTATTCGTTCATTTTCTGTCTGTGGCCAAGTCTGTGATTTGCAGCCTCCATCTGTCTCCATCTGTTTCTGTTCTTCCTCAACTCTCTTTCACACTCCCTCCCGTCATCTCTATCTGCTGATGCTTCTCCCAGTGAACGATTCCTTCATTCATCCACTCACTCACTCACTCAGCATGTTCCCTGGGTATCTGTGGAATACCAGGCCCTGTGCTGACTGGAGTCATCACAGAGAGCAGCCAGACCTGCCAAGTCTCCAGTGGGTGCCCAGGCTGGTGGGAGTGTATAAGTGATAGTCCTGGGTGGAGGTGAAGACATGGCACTGACTCTCTGTGACCTTTGGGAGGCATTTCTATTTCAGTCTCCATGTCTGTCTCTCTGTCTGCCCATTTACCCATCCATCTCTGTCTGTCAGTGACTCAGTCCTTGGTTCACCTTCATGAGGTGGCTTTTTTTGTGCTTTCTCAGAGTTTACTCATTTCCCCCTGGTAGGGTTTGGTAGTGGAGCTGGAGAAGGGGAGGTGGTGTGGGGTGAGAGTGGCTGTGGTGATGGAAGTGACAGAGGTATTCCAACCAGAGGGGCTCCATCTTGAATGGGGCCTGGGTAAAATGAGCCTGAGACTTGCTGGGCTGCATTCCCAGGAGGCTAGGCCTTGGTAGTTACAGGATGAGACAGGAGGCCCAAGATACAGGTCACAAGCACTCCACTGATAAAACAGAATGCAATTTAAAAAAAAAAAAGCCAGCTGGCCGGGCACAGTGGCTCATACCTGTAATCCCAGCACTGTGGGAGGCCGAGACGGGCAGATCACCTGAGTTCAGGAGTTCAAGACCAGCCTGGCCATGGTAAAACTCTGTCTCTACTAGAAATTAAAAAATTAGCCAGGCGTGGTGGTGCACACCTATAATCCCAGCTACTTGGGAGGCTGAGGCAGGAGAATCACTTGAACCCAGGAGGCAGAGGTTGCAGTGAGCCGAGATCGCATCATTGCACTCCAGCCTGGGCAACAAGAGCGAAACTCTTGTCTCAAAAAAATAAAAAATAAAAAGGCAGCCCATGCTAAGATGGTGATGATCATGACCTCTGGTTGTCCTCACTCCCCATTGTACGCTACTATATCACATTAGCATGCTAAAAGACACTCCCGTCAATGCATGACAGTTTACAAATGCCATGGGAACATCCGGAAGTTACCCTATATGAGCTAAAAGGAAGGGGAACACTCAGTTCTGGGAACTCCCTACCTTTTGCCCAGAAAACTCATGAATAATCTACCCCTTCTTTAATAGACAATCAAAAGATAATCATAGATGACTGCTAACCAGCAGCCATCGGGGCTGTTCTGCTTATGGAGTCACCATTCATTTATTCCTTCACTTTCTTAATAAACTTGCTTTCACTTTACTCTGTGGACTTGCCCCATAATCTTTCTTGTGTGAGATCTAAGAAGCCTCTCTTGGGGCCTGGATCGGAACCCCTTTCCTGTAACAGAAGGAGCAGGCCCTTGGGGCCAGTGGAGACTAGTTTTGCCCAGCTGGGGTCTAGAAAGGAAAGGGCCACAGGGTGATGAAAGATGAGATATCAGCAATCTCTCCCTTAAGTTTTTTTGTAATACAATTTTTAATCTCAGATTACAAAAGAAATAGGTCAATTATAGGAAATTTAGAATACAGAGTAAAAGAGAAAAAGTAATTCATTCTGTAACCTGGAGAAAAACCATTGTTTTAGGCTCCACCCCCCCCCTCATTTAAAAAAACAATTAGGATCATAGTGCCTATGTCATTTTACAAGCTGCTTTGTTTGTGTAATAACTGTTGATGAACATTTCCTTGTATCAAGGTAACTGCTGTTTCAATGTTCATGTTGATCACAGGAGCTCCTGCCTGCCTAGATGAAGAGGAGGTCAAGACTTTGTCCCCCACTCCCCAAGATACCCCCTCTGTTCCAGAGCGGTGGGTCCCTCCCCTGTTAGGACCTTGTCTCCCTCAGGACTGGACCTGGATCCTGGGCCTGCAGTCAGATTGCCAGTCTCACTTAGAGGTGGTAATGTCAACCCACTGGTTGGAATGGGAAGGTGGGGTGTGGGGTCGGGGAGTACCTTCATTTCTATCTGCCCAGGAGGCCAGCCACTTCCTGCATAGCATTTCCTTCCTGCAGGATGGGAAGGACCAGGCTTTCTCAGACCACAGAATCTTGAGAGCCATTTCCACGTGGAGCAAGTGGTGGCTACCAGCCTTGGGTCTACATAACTAGGGCCTCATCCCTGACCCAAGAATCCTGCTCCCCAGCCTTCTTGTGTCCCTGTAGGAGGAGAAACACCTGGCAACTTAAATTTTTAAAAATAACTTTTTTTGGTTTTTTTGAGACAGAGTCTTGCTCTGTCTCCCAGGCTAGAGTGCAGTGGTGCGATCTCAGCTCACTGCAAGCTCCGCCTCCCGGGTTCATGCCATTCTCCTGCCTCAGCCTCCCAAGTAGCTGGGACTACAGGCACCCGCCATCATGCATGGCTAATTTTTTTGTATTTTTTTTAGGTGAGACGGGATTTCACCATGTTAGCCAGGATGGTCTCAATCTCCTGACCTCGTGATCTGCCCACCTCGGCCTCCCAAAGTGCTGGGATTACAGGCATGAGCCACCGTGCCCGGCCAAAAATAACTTTTAAAAACATGAGTATAGCATACACACACACAAAAGTCCACAGATCCTAAGTGTACCACTTGATGAATGATCCCAATGTGAGCACACCTCTGGATTACCACCTGGATCAAGAAATAGGACATCACAGCAGCTGGCAGCTTCCAAGGAGAAGCTCCGGAAACTTCTGCCTGTCTCAGCACCTGGCTGGATCGGAAACGAGTTTTCTTTAACCAGATTTTTAATGACTGACTTATGTGGACAAATAATAACTGAATGAATCACCTCCTTTGTTGATTTTTTGGGTACTTTATTTGCTATTATAAATGATGCTGTAATAAGCACCCTTGAAGAAATATTCATGTCTGCCTCTGCTGTGTAGCAGGTCACAGTGCCTGGGTTTGGTTCTAGCCCTCATTTGTGAACTGTGTGACTCACCATGCCTTTTTTCTTTCTGTAAGACGGGAATAATGGTAAGAATTTAAATGGGGGTAATATGGAGCACGTTTAGTTCAGAGCCCGGTGTGTACAAGCACTCAATAAGTATTGGTGATTATTAGACCTTTAGATTAATTTATTAGAAGTTGGATTTCTGGTGAAAGGTTTTGAGTGTTTTTAAGGCTTTGGCACAGAATACCCAGCTGGTCCCAGAAAGGTGGTTCCCATTTACCTGCCCGAAGTGCCTTCACCCTTACTGATACTGGGTACTGTTTTCTAAAAGAACATTAAAAGTTGGATAGGTTAAAAACAAGTGAATACATTTTTTTAGTTGCATATTTTTGGTTACCCGTGAGAGTGAACATGTTGCCTTGTGTTTGCTGACCTCCTAAATGGTCTATTTGCTCCTACCTTTGTACCCCAAAAGTCTGCTCTCAAGACAGTAGCCAGAATGATCCTTTTTGAGACATAAGTCAAAATTTCACTCTTCGGCTTAAAGCTCTGCAATGGTTCTCAGGTTAAAAGCCAAAGTCCTGTTCAAGGCCTCCAGGGTCCTCACCACTTGGTCCCTTGCTCTTTCTGTTCTAGCCAACTTGGCCTTCTCCTGCCCCTCCGCCGCACCATGGCAATTTCCCCTGCTCTGTGTGGTCAACTACCTGAATCTGTTCAAAGCTTTGCTCAGATGTCTCCTTCCTGATGAGACCTCCCCAGCCCCTGAGCTCCCCATGCCTCACTCCTGATCGCCTTACTTAACTCTTCTTTTTCTTTTTTGCCAATAGTACTTATCACCGTCTAAAATACTTCATAATTGTTTATTGTTTGCCTCTCTCCAATAGAATGTAAGCTCCTTGGGGAAGGGACCTTTGTCCTTTGTCTTGTTCACTGCTGTGTCCCATGTGTAAACTTGTCTGGCACAGAAGAGGTGCTCGATAAATATTTGTTGAGTGAATGAATTGTAAATTTTCTGTTCATATTCTTTGACTATTTTCTACTGTAATGTTCATCTTTTTAGTATTGGTTTATAAGATGTATATTTAGCACCTTTTCATATATCACTCTTTGTCACATATTATACAACTAATTTGTCATTTCCATCAATTTTTAAAATTCTTGATGCTTCATTTTTAAGCTGTCAGATTATTAATCTTTTCTTTATGGCCTTGGACTTTATTGTTGCATAACCGCTGCCTTCACCAGGAACATATAAATTTTCAATTAAATGTTCTTCTGAGATTATGATTTCATTTCACTTTTTATATTAAACACTTTATTTTATCTTCATGTGTGGTGAGAGGTAAGAACATAACTTTAAAGCAAATTAACCAACTATCCCCAAATGAATTATAAACAAATTAATCATTTTCCAATGATCTGAAAGGCCATTTTATCATACATTAAATATTTTTGTGTGTTTGACTGGGTTTACCATTCTGTTCTGTTGGCCTGTCACATCATTCTTACATTGGTATTTGTTGCCCTATTTTAATGATTGTAACTTTTTAATAAGGGTTAATGACTGAGAATACAAGTCCCATTGTTTTTTTTTATTATTTTTATTATTATTTTTTTGAGACAGGGTCTCACTCTGTCACCCAGGCTGGAGTATAGTAGCACTATCTCGGCTCATTGCAACCTCTGCCTCTCTGGTTCAAGTGATTCTCCCACCTCAACCTCCTGAGTAGCTGGGAGTACAGATGCGTGCCACCACACCCAGCTAATTCTTGTATTTTTAGTAAAGACAGGGTTTCACCACGTTGGCCAGGCTGGTCTTGAACTCCTGGCCTCAAGTGATTCACCTGCCTCAGCCTCCCAAACTGCTGGGATTACAGGTGTGACTCATCACACCCGGCCCATTTTTTTCTTCTGAGGTGTTCTTTGTGGTCATTCATATATTCTTTAAGACAAAGTCTAAACTTTTTTTTTTCTGCCAAGATAAACCAGCAAACAAATCCCACTGGACATTGCAAGTGGATTAGTTTTGTAGATTAATTTAGTGATAATCAACTTCTTTGCACCATTGAGTGCTTCTGTCCAGGAACGTGGCATATCTTTCTATTATTAAGGTCTTTTTTATTATAGGTCTTTAGGGAAGCTTTATTTTATAGATGAATGTAGTGTGTTTGGTGCTTATTTTCATAAAATAAAGCAATGACATCTGTGGCAAGCAGCTTCTGAAATGGCTCCCAGTGATCCTTACCTTCTGGTAGTCACCCCCTTGTAGAATCCCTTTCCTTTGTGTGTGGGCTGGATCTAGTGACTTGCTTCTCATAAATAGAATATGGCAAAAAATGATGGGTTGTTACTTCTGAGATTAGGTTATAAGGGGCGAATTTCTGTTTTGCTGTAATTTTGTCTCTCTAACCCTCTTGCTTTCCTGTGCTCATGAAACCAGCTGCTGTGTTGTGAGCCATCTTATGGAAAACCCATGTGGCAGAGAACCGAGGATGGTGGCTGGCCAACAGCGAGCCAGGAGCTGAGGCCCACAGTCCAACAACTGGTGAGGAACCACATGCTGCCAGTAGCCATGTGAGGGAACTTAGAAGCAAATCTTTCCCCAGTTGAGCCTTCAGATGACACCAGAGCCTTGGCTGACCCCTTAATTTTACCCTTGTAAGAGACTTTGAGCCAGAAGACTTGGCTAAACCACACCTGGATTCCTGACCCACAGAAACTTGAGATAATAAATGTGTTGTTTTAAGTCACTCAGTTTTGGGGTAATTTGTTACATAGCAGAGATAACTAATATAGCCCCCCTTTTTTGCATCATGTTTTCTAACAGTTTATTAGGAAATGAAAATTTATTTTAGGCTGGGTGCAGTGGCTCACACCTGTAATCCCAGCACTTTGGAAGGCCGAGGTGGGTGGATCACCTGAGCTCAGGAGTTCAAGAACAGCCTGGGCAACGTGGCAAAACCCTGTCTCTACTAAAAATACAAAAATTAGCTGGGCATGGTGGTGTGAGCACCTGTAGTCCTAGCTACTTGGGAGGCTGAGGTGCAAGGATCGCTTGAGCCCAGGAGGCAGAGATTGTAGTGAGCCAAGATCACCCCCATTGCACTCCAGCCTGGGTGACAGAGCAAGAGCTTGTCTCAAAAAAAGAAAAGAAAAGAAGAAGTTATTTTATAACTAGCCACTTTACTAAATTCTTCTGTTTTGATAATTTTGTATTCTCTCAGTTTTTTATGGGAAGACGATCATATTTGCAAATAATTATAATTTGTTTCCGTCTTATTTTTTCTATCTAATTGCATTAGCTAGGATCTTTAGAATAATGTTAAATAACAAGATATTAGAACTCTTTGTCTTGTTCTCAGATTTGGTGGAATGCTACTTGTATTTTACGCTTTTGATTTTGGCTGTTGGTTTGAGATTTATTATTTTTTATCATGTGAGATAAGTATACTTTGATTTCCCGTTTACTTGAGCTTTCAAAAAGAAAATCAGGAATGGATGTCGCAATTTACCAAACATCTATTCAGTATGTAAAATGATCTTTTTCTCCTTTGACCTGTTGCTGTGGTAAATAAATCAGTTCACTGCCATTCTAATATAGAATTATTCATGCATTCCAGGAATGTTAGCTCATGGTGTATTCTTTTCATACATTGTTGACATACATTGGACTTAGCTGATTAAATTTTCATTAGGACTTTACATTTGTATAAATGAGGCAGGTGTATGACTCATTCATTCTGTCTCTCTTTGTGCCACTTGTCAGGTTTTAGTATCAGGGTTATTCTGGCTTTACAAAAAGAATTGAGAAGGGTTTGAGTTAAGGTCCTGGCAAGAAACACTCACCCAAGATGGTTTAACTAAAGAGACTTTAATGAAGGGACTTCTTATAGAAATGTGGATAAGGGGACTGGGTGCGGTGGCTCACGCCTGTAATTCCAGCACTTTGGGAGGCCGAGGTGGGTGGAAAACTTGAGGTCAGGGGTTCGAGACCATCTGGCCAACATGGAGAAACCCTGTCTCTACTAAAGATACAAAAATTAGCCAGGTGTGGTGGCACATGCCTGTAGTCCCGGCTACTCGGGAGGCTGAGGCAGGAAAATCACTTGAACCCAAGAGGCGGAGGTTGCAGTGAGCCAAGATTGTGCCGCTGCACTCCAGCCTGGGTGGCAGAGTTAGACTCTGTCTCAAAAAAAAAAAAAAAGGAAATGTGCATAAGGTTAAGGGAACAAAAAAGGCATGGTGAGGTACCCAGAGACTAGACATTATGGTGAGTGTTACTGTCCTCAGGACTTCAGGGACAGTGGGAGGAACCAGTGTGACCGGAGCCCAGGGAGAGCTGGAACCTTGGAGAAGAGGTGCAGGCAAGAGCTGAGCTTGTGGAGGAACAAAGTCCCACCCAGAGAGAGGGCACGAAAAGAGGCAGGGCACAGATGAGATACACCAGCTCTTCTCACCTCCTGCCTTCCACACTCCTGCCCGTACCCTCCATTGTCAGACTCAGCAAGGAGCTGGAGGACAAGGGAGCCTGGGTGATGAATGCAGTTTGTGGGGCTCAGAGCTGGGCAGGGAAGGAAGTGGCTCTGGTGTGATTTCTGCTTCCTGACTGATATATGCATAACCATGTGTTTAACATGTTTTTAATATTCACTTCCAGAGCTTTTATACAATTTCTCTGTGTTGATTTTTTTTTTTTTTTTTTTTGAGACAGGGTCTTACTCTGTTGCCCAGGCTAGAGTGCAGTGACATGATCACAGCTCACTGCAGCCTTGACCTCCCTGGCTTAATCAATCTGCCCACCTCCTGAGTAGCTGGGACTACAGGCTTATGCCACCATGCCTGGCTAATATTTTATTTTTTAGTTTTTGTAGAGATGGGATTTTGCCATGTTGCCCAGCCTCGATTTTTTTTTTTTTTTTAATTTAGAGAGTTTATTTGAGCCAAGGTTGAGAATTGCAGCCCAGGACCTGCTTTTTCACTTACTATTATTTTACTTATTTTGACTCTTGCTGGCTTGGAAAGAGTGCATCTCTGAGTACCTTTTTCCCCATGAAAAGTAGAGCCATACGTGGCATGTGTCCTCAGTTCTGGCATGTAGGAAAGTCTTTTTCTGTTGTCTTCATGCATGAATGCACCAGGCAAATTGTTAAAATGTAAGGTCACAACTGATCTCTCAAAATTCTATAGAAGAGTGGTTCCCAAAGTGTGTTCTATTGAACAGCAGTCTTACCACATAGTCTATGGCAAAGGATTTCATAGCCAAATAAGTTTGGAAAACTGCGCTTGCTAACATTGCCAGTTTAACAACATGCATGAACACGTTAAAAGCCCTGAGAAAGCCTCAGCATAGGGTTTTATCTTGTTTTGTTTAATTCAGCATTTCCCAAGCTTATTTTATGACAGAAACTTTTTTCCCCAGTATAAATAGTTAACAAAATTCCATAGACTCTCTTCCAATTATACACTTTAAGAAATGTTGGGCTGGGTGTCGTGGCTCACACCTGTAACCCCAGTACTTTGGGAGACCAAGGTGTGAGGATCACCTGAGCCCAGGATTTCAAGACCAGCCTAGGCAACATAGTGAGACCCCCATATCTACAAAAATCAGAAAAATTACCTGGGCATGGTGATACATGGCTGTAGTCCCAAGCTACTTGGGAGGCTGAGGCGGGAGGAACGCTTGAGCCCAGGAGGTTGAGGCTGCAGTGAGCTGTGATCACACCACTGCACTCCAGCCTGGGCAACAAAGTGAGACCCTATCTCAGCAACAACAACAACAACAAAAATAAATGTTGCAGATGTTTCTCCATATTTCTTTCTGCATGGGTGCTGATAGAATTCTTTCTTTACCCTTGCAATTTGAAAATTCTACATGGCATTTCTAAGTGTTCATTTATTTTTATTAATTTGACTTAAGGAGGAATCTTTTAAATGTATAAGCTCAGGCTTCTCATCAGCTCAGGAACATCATTCTCCTGTGATTCTTGCTTTTATTTCATTTGTTTAGTGTCTTCTGTAAGCCTGGATACCTATCATGTTCTCTCTTTGTTTTTTATCCTGATGTGCTTTTCCTCTGCAGTCTCAGAGAACTTCTCCTATCTGCCCTTCACATTTACAGATTCCATTTTCTGTAGTTCCAATTCTGTTCTTTACCATCTTGATGGAAATTAAAATTATACTACATTTTTAGTTTCTTTGCAGTCTTTCCTTCTCTCCTCTGGTTTGTTTTTGATTTCCACCTGCCTCTCAGCCAGCAGCCTTCTCATTTCATTCTTTCCATCTTATTTTTCAACTCTCATTTCTTAGAGTGCGCACTTTAATTAAATGAATTGAGTACAGAGCAGATGTGGTCTGCAAGTTATTTATGTTTATGTGATAAATCTTTTCAAAGGAATTACTTTTCTCTGCCCTTTTAGGGCCACATTCTCTTCCTTGCCTCATGCAGAGTGTTTTCAAAAGCTCTGTGTATTTCCAAGTATATGTGTGTGCATGTGGGTTTGTGTGTGGGGGTGTGTGTTTGCTTTTCTCTGTACTCCTACTTTAAAGATGAGTGTTTTAAACTTTTTAAAATTTTATTTTTTTTAATTTATTTATTTAGAGACTGGGTCCCACTATATTGCCTGGGCTGGCCTCGGACTCTTGACCCCAAGTGATCCTCTGGCCTCAGCCTCCCAAGCAGCTGGACTTATAGGCAGGCACCACCACACCGAGCTAAAAGTGAGTGTTTTATAAAATCTTATTATTTCCCCCCAAACAAGGAGAAGGAAATGGATTCTCTTTAGGTCACTCTTCTCCTGGATGTTGTTCCAATTGTCCTGTCGTATTTTAGGACTGATTAATGCAATTTCACATCACCAGTTGGCTATGAACACAAACTGTCTGTGACATGTCTCCTCACTTGTCACCAGAGGCACCAGCCAGTAGTTGAGCTGGCTGCAGGTTTGTGTGTGTGTTTGTGTGCAAGTGTCCCGTTCTTTCCCCACTCCAGGTAGAGCATCCAAGGGCCACTACCAGCTCAGGGATCTAGCTGGGACAGCTGTGTGGGAGTTGGCTGGGGCCAGGCCCAGCAGGGAACCTTGCCTCCTCTGCACCAAGGGCTAGCTCTATTTGCCCAGTGTCCAGGGTTTCCTGGCTGTTCCTGTAGGTATTCAACATAGTTATGATAAGACTTCTGCCCACACAAACAGGAAAGGAGGAACATGGTATTAGAGAGAACTGATTGAGGGAGGAACTCCTCCCACCCCACCCAGCTCAGTTACCTACTTGACATGGCAACCACATACCCCCACCCCAGCCCACCTCCCAGTCAGCTCCTTCCCAAGGCAGTTGATAGTATGGAAAGGGCTTTCCAAAGATGCCCTGCAAGCCCCGTGTCCCACCATCTGCCCTAATTTAGGGTCAGTACATTCTGCCAGGACCTCATCTACTTCTCATAGTATAGTTTTGCTTTCTCAAGCATTGGAGTTGTGAATCAGCCCTTGAGGTCTTCCTTGAATCTGTATCTTGCACACTTTACAGCAATCCCCAGCTTTCCTGGCACGAGAATGTACCTTCTCTGGCTTTCAGTCCAGGCCAACAGGCGTTCTCTTCTTTCCTAGTCTTTTGATCAATTCAGCTGGGATCTGGGAGGGAGGAGAGTTCTGCACCAGCATAACAGGATATTGTGTGGGACTCTTCCTCCTGTTCTGGAATTGCAGCTAACACCCAAAGCTGAGTACAAAAGGCACTGGGGACCCTGCCTTCTGCATTCAGAGAGTTGTCAGTGGGTGGTCAGCAGCTAGTACCGTCTCCCTCCCGCAGGGCTGATGGCTCTTCTCTTATCAACCACCACCACCTCCCACAGTGACTGGAAGAGGAGCAGGGGATGGAACGGTCGGTTGCCATGTGGTCGGCTGCTTGCTCCCCTCTTCACGGGAGATGATGGGTGGGGTGGGTGCCTTTCCTCCCTGATAACATAGGATAATTTCTTATAAGAAGAGACAAGCATACCATCCCACGGGGGGCATCTGCTTAGTCTGTGAACCCCCTTGTATACCTCTGAGCTGCCTGAGTTGGGGAAGAGGGCAATACGAGACAGATGGTGGGGTGGAGAGAGAGAGCTGTGTGAGGTGGCTGGGCTCAAGTGGACAAGCTGGTGTCCCACCCATGAGGGCGTCTCTCTAGGGCTTGAGAGAATGCACAGGCTGTCCACGAGACAGTCACCAGGGCAGAGAGGAGGGAGTGGAGTAGCCAGAGAAGCAGTGACAATCCACGTAGGAGAGGACATGTGAGAGTTGCTTCCAAGTCCCTCTCCTGGCCCCCCAGTCACTGAGAGACTAGAAAAGTGATAGGGAGGCGGATCTGGAGCCGGATGCTCCCCTCCATTGTGGCCTTGTTGGGGTGGGAGGGCCAGTCACCGTTCTCATCTGGGCAGAAGTGGGAATGGCAGGAGAGACAAACCGGAAGTCTTGATTACCGAAATAAGACAGTTCTAGTAGATGAAAGTGACAGCAGAGTTGTGGGACGCAGCCACGATGTCATTAAGATCCCTACCACCCAGCAGGAAAGGGATTTCAATAGAGCACAGTTGACTGTGTGTGTGTGTTGGGGGGGAGATTATTAACAATTTCACGTCTACATCCTAACAAATTGAGGCCCTACAAAAAATGTGCTACATTTGAAAAAAAAGTCCTTCTTAAAAATAAATGAGAAAGAAAACAGCTTTGGAACTTTTTAGGGGTAGAGGATTGCAAAAATGTGGGATGGGAACATGTGGGTAGTGAGGATAGATGGAAGAGACTTTCAGCAGAGGACCCAGGGGGTCGAGAAGCTAGTCCTTGTTCTCTGGCTTGCAAGTGACAGAAGCCCAACTCACACTAGCCTGAGCAAAAATGAGGATTTATTGGAGGATCTTGGAGCATCTCACAGAATCTAAGAAAGAGCCCAATAATTGAGCCAGCAGAGGGGCGGGGATGTGGGTGGGCCTTAGAGATATCTGGGACCAGGGATTTGCAAGCCACAGCAGCCCCACCAGGTTCTTGTTTTTGCTTCTTGCTGCAGGTCAGCCTCATTTGTTCTTTTCCCGGAAGACTGGTTTTGTCTAAGACAGAAAATATGACCACTGACAGCTTCTGAGTGTTATAACTTGGAGGTTATGTCATGAGAAAGAAGTGAGTCTCGGTGTCCCTGAGTCTGAAAACACAGAAGAGGGGCCTCCCTGGCTGTGATGAGTCCTGCAGAGGAACAGGGCTGTGCCACCCTAGAAGAAAGAAGGTCAGACAATTGGGATAGGTGTTCCCAACAGGAATCTAACAGCCTGACATCATGGCCTTATGCAAACATGAGATTCTGATGATCCCACCTTCCCTCCACTTCCCAGGAGTCATGTCAGCTGCAGAGGCCCTGAAGAAACTATGTCCTTCATCTCTTGTGAAGCCTGTGGCAAGGGCAACAACAACCACAACAGTAATGCTAGTAGCTAGCATTTATTATGCACTTTGCGTCAGGCCCTGGGCTGCACTATACATGGATTTTTTTTTTTGAGACGGAGTCTTTCTGTGTCACCCAGGCTGGAGTGCAGTGGTATGATCTCGGCTCACTGCAACCTCACCTCCGGGTTCAAGCAATTCTCCTGCCTCAGCCTCTGGAGTAGCTGGGACTACAGGCACGTGCCACCACACCCAGCTAAGTTTTGTATTTTTAGTAGAGACAGGGTTTCACTGTGTTGGCCAGGCTAGTCTCGAACTCCTGACCTCAAGTGATCTGCCTGCCTCGGCCTCCCAAAGTGCTGGGATTACAGGTGTGAGCCACTGCGCCCGGCCTCTACATGGATTTTTATTTCATCCTGACTGCAGCTGTCTTACTCCCCTCACTTTGCAGATGAGGATGCAGAGACAGGAAGAGATTAGGAGCCCAAGATCACACAGCTAGTGAGGGGCAGTGCAGGCACTCTGCCTAGGTCAGTCTGGTTCCCAATTCCCTGTTTTCCATCATCAAGCGCCCTAGCCCGCAGGATTGAAGGTCTGGCCCTGGGCATTCCCAGAGGAGGTGGAAAAGTTCACTGGTCTGGTGGATGGTTCTGCCACATGGACTTACAAGGCATCACAGCCAGAGCCTGAGGAACTTTCTGGGGCCTGTGCCCTTCACACCACCAGCTGTGCTGCCACAGCGTCTCTAGAGTGTCCTCATGAGCACCTGGGTGGTGATGCTCCTGTCTGTAAGCAGCTGCTGTGGTCAGTGAGTGGCTGCATAGCTGGGTCCTCCATCCTGGTGGCTTTGGGGACAGTATAGGCCCTGGTTCTCTTCTCCCTCCGTTCTTTACCTCCTTTCAGTCTCTTCCCTTCTGGTTTTCCCCCTTCCTAGACTCCTGGCTTCCCTGGGCCTGCTGCACCGGCTCTGGCTAGGTTGGAGAGGGCTGCAGGCAGGACTGTAGTCAGCAGAGGGCACCAAAGCCTCTCAACACACCCATGGCCCAGGCCTGGCCCAGAAGGAGAGCGCTGAGAGCCAGGACAGGCGGGCTACGTGCCCTGTGGATTCCCCCATTTCCCATGCTTCATCCGGCCATGGGCCTGCAGTGCACTCACAAATGTGCATATAACCTCCTGTGTGTGTGTTACACTCATCAAATTGTCTCTGAATTTGCTTGACTTCATGTGTTCCTGTGTGTGTGTATGTGTGTGTGTGCGTGTGGTGTGTCTGGTGTATCTGGTTCCCCACGATGCACATTTGACAGCCCCACAGTCAGGGTCAGGGCACAGGAACAGATACTGTGTCTATAACAATCTATAACACTGATTTTGTTCATCTCAATAAATGTGAAAATGAAATAAAAATTAATGTAGAATATTTTGTACATCTCAATAAGCCACTTTCTGGGGGCAGGCATTATAATTCTAGTCTCTGTTCTACTGTGTGATAGGTAAAGAATAACTTTCCACACAGGGAGAGGAATGGACAGCTACCCAGCCCTCCCACTGTGCCAGGCCTGGGCTAGAAGCTTTCCATCTAGGTTCCTGGTTGACTGTACTAGCAGTCCTGTGAGCCAGGCAATAGTAGTCCCATTGTACAGATGAAGACAGTGAGGCTCAGGGAAGTTAGAAAACAATTTCACGTCTATACCCCAACAAATTGAGACTATACAGTAAGTGTGTTACACTTGAAAAAAATCTTAAAAGTAGAAGAGAAAGAAAACAGCTTTGGAACTTTTTAGGGGTAAGAGATTGCAAAATGTGGGAATGGAACATGTGAGTGAGGATGGATGGAAGAGGCCATCAGCAGAGGACCCAAGGGGTTGAGAAGCAAGTTCTTGTTCTTCAGCTTGCAAGTGACAGAAGCCCAACTCTCGTTAGCCTGAGCAAAAATGAGGATTTATTGGAAAGATCTTAGAGCATCTCCCAGAATCTAAGTAAGAGCTCAATAATTGAGCCAGCAGAGGATCACACAGCTAGGAAGTGGTCAAGCTATGATTTGGTTCCTGTCTCTCCAATTTCAAAGTCTATGCCCGCTTTACACTTTCTAAAGCTGCCCTCTCAAATTTGTGTTTTCCTGCCATGCAGACCCCACCAAAGATGAACTTGAGAGCAGCCTGGTGAAGTATCGGGAGCAGCAGCTGCTCATGGCTAGAACGACTGAGCTGAGAAATTCATGTTGACAGACAGTTTGTGGCTGATTTCTATGAGTCAAAGAATAAGGAACTATATTTAGCTGCTTGCTCTGGGCTAGTTAGCTGGTGGGGAGTGAGGGCTCAGACTGGGGGAAAGAAAGAGGAGGAGGAGGATCAGGAGGAAGAAGAAGAAGAGGAAGAGGAGGAGCAGGAGGAGGAGGGAAAGAGAGAGAAAGAGAGATGCCCAGTTGTCTGCTGTCTGGCCTGGGGTCCTTGCCCTCAGAGTTGGGTCTCTGCAGCAAGCTTTGCATGGAATTGTGGTTGGCGGGGCCTCTTTATAAAGTTAAGACCTGCCCATATTACTAGGCTGGTGGGACAGAGAATAAGAGCCTGAAGAGGAGAATCTTCTAGGCTTTCAGATCTCTTCTCTACACACATGACGTTGGTGAATGAGTCGTTCTACACTTGGGGGTTCCGGAGCTCTGTAAACCAACACCCGGCACAGCTCGGATCCAAAGAATAGTACTCAGCACTGCACATACATTCTTGATGGCATAAGGGTTAGCTTTGTCCCTTTGATTGACTTGACCTCAGTCTTCTCCTCCTTCTAGGTCAGGAAAGCCCTTTTCTTCCTCACAAGGGAAAATCAAGGCACTTGCCCTGGATGAACTTGGGCTTGGATTTCCCAAACAAGCTGCTTCCCAGAGGAAGAGAGAGGCAAGAACCTGCCTCCTCCTGCCACAGATATCTGAGCTCTGCCAGGCCTGCCTTCCTCCTCCATGTACCTTGTCCTCTCCACATGTAACCAGTGGGGCTGGTCCCTCATCCTTCTTTCCAAACTGCCACCACCCTCTCCCCTCCAGATTCCACTCACTCAAAGACATCAGGGAGCAAAGTTGAGTATACTGACAATTTGGGTGGGAAGATTCAGAAGATGGTCTCATACCCCACGGAGACGCATGAAATCCTTCTTCCATAGTTCTCTCCAGCCTCTCCCTGACCTCCTCCCACATAGGTCTCCCACTTCCCTAGCCCCTCGTGTCCCTAATTTGCCTACCCAGATCCTTCAAGATGGCAGCACAAAGGGTCACCTGTGACCAGGACTCAGCTTCCTGAGAAGGCAGTGGAGAGTATAAATTTATGGAGACAAAACTTTTCTCTATTTAGAAGTAGCACAACAAACTTTCTGGGACTCTGAGTGTGAACAGCTTAGAAAAACGGGACATGAAACTGAAGCCCAGCAGACATACCCATCCCATCCACCCTGCTGATGACCAGGAGCCAGTCCTTTGCTGAGAGCCTGGGTTTCCTTGACCGACACCGAGTGATACCTGAGTTATCCCAATGTTCAGGCAGGAGCTCTTTGTTCCAGACTGTGCTGTCTTGATGGGGAGGCACAGTGATCCCTGGGACAGAGGCCAGGGAAGGGCCCTGGAATTCCCAGCTTGGTCCTATGCTGCTCAGTTGACTCTCCCGAACCTCCAAGCCAACTGATTCTGCTCTGCCCCTTTAGGGAGGCTCCCAGCTGGGCCCTGGAGCAAATGCTGTAAACCCACAAATCTGCTCAGGGTTTTATCCCACCTGGGGCCCCACATTGGTGGGAGAATGGGAGGTGGATAAAGGCAGTGGTGGCTCTTTAAAGAAAAAAAATGCCCTGGTTTGTAGCAGTTGCCAGTTTCCATGGTGTAAATACTCCCACCACAGCCAATTTCAAGCTATCAACATGATGTCACTGAATGCAGAATTAAGAAAAGGTGTGAAAATTTCTTTTTTTTCCAGCAAGCTGACTTCAGCACACCAGTGGACAAGGTAAAGTGCCTGAATCCGGGGACTCTAATCTAAAGGTTGTACTGAATTCAGCCAGGTAGAGCCATGAAACAGACTGCTAAGTCTGCACATCCCTTTCTCAGGTTGATTTAAGAAGGGAGAATAACTCAAGGGAGCGTTATGAGGGAATTTCAGAAACAATCAGATCACTTAGCAATTGAATTGTCTAAATATTTTTTCCTAATTTAAAGTTGCATGTCATGTGATTAATTGGACAATGCATTATTGAATTACTGAGGGATTTAATGCCTAAATTGGAGAAGCAATCAAACATTCACATCTTCAAGTAGTTGATGGACACCTAAGGAGGTATTCACATGATGGCTGGGGCTAGAGGGCATGGGAGGCCTTGTCCTAAGTGGGCCCTGAGCCTCTATTGCAAGCTGCCTCATGCACCATGGGCCCCAGCTAGGCCTGGGCTGCACCCTCCTGGGCCCCCTCTGCCGCTACGGTCTTTGTTTGTCACTCTCCAGTTTGTGTTTTTGTCACTAAATTCTTCTATTTCTGCCCTTGGCTTCCTCCACTCTGTCATTTCTTCCCAGTCTCAAGCTGTCTCTCGCTCTCTGTTTCTGCCTCTGTCTCTATTTGCTGTCTCACTCTGTCTTCCTCCCTCCATCTGTGTGTTTTGTTTTGTCTGTGTCTCCATGTCTCTCTTTCTCTTCTCTGCATGTCTCTTCCTTGCTGTCTGTCTCCATTTCTTTTGGCGTCTCTCTCTTTTCTACACACACACATCCCTGGCCTTTGTCCCCCAGTCCCATGAGCTCCTCTCCTCCCTCCTTCGGTTTCCACTTCACCCAGCTGCATTCTGAGCCCTGGCTCCACATCTATCTTGGCACCATGCTGCCAGTCAACATCCCTTCCCCCAAGCTGATTCTGCCCTGCCTCAGAGCTGGGACCTGTACTGTGAACCCACAGACATACTCAGGATTATGGCGCATGGTGGGAGGGGAGGCCACGGTCACTCTTTGAAGAAAATGAAACCCCTGATTTGTAGCATTTGCCAATTTCTGTGGTGTAAATACTCTTACCATGGCCGATTTCAGACAACCCACTGAATGCAGAATTGGAAGAGATGCACAAATTTCATTCTTTTGAGCCAGTGCAAGCTGACTTCAGCACATCACTAGGCAAGGAGAAGGGGCTTCCTGCATGCCTGCGGGGGCTGGGGAGAGTGCTCACATGGCTGGCTACAGAGCAGCCCACTGTAGCCTTATAGAGCTCGACTTTGGGCCAACAGCCCACTCCAACCTGGTTCTTCCTTGTGGCTGACTCATAGAAGTGCTCACCTTAGGATGGGGCAGGAAGCCCAAGGACTCACTGACCTCTAGACTTAGAAGGAAGACTTCCTAGATGAAGTGACTGGGCTAAGTCACAAAGCAGATGAGAAATTTTGTGTTGCCAGAGTACACTTTTTTTTTTTTTTTTGAGATGGAGTCTCGCTCTGTTGCCCAGGCTGGAGTGCAGTGGTGCGATCTCAGCTCACTGCAACCTCCGCCTCCCAGGTTCAAGTGATTCTCCTGCTTCAGCCTCCTGAGTAGCTAGGACTACAGGCATACACCACTACACCCAGCTAACTTATTTTATTTTTAGTAGAGAAGGGGTTTCACCATGTTGGCCAGGCCAGTCTCGAAGTCCTCACCTCAAGCCCCTCGGCCTCCCAAAGTGCTGGGATTACAGGCAAGAGCCACCATGCCCAGCCCAGAGTACACATTTGAGGCTGGAAAAGGTAAGAGATGGTATCAAAGAGGCAGACCGAGGGCAGGATCACTGAGGTCTTGAATACTGAGTGAAGGGGCCTGGTCTTTTCTTATTGGCATTGAGGAGAGTAACATGATTGAATATGTTGCCTTAGGTTGGTTCCCTGCCCCCACTAAACAGGCCTTTTGACAAGGATTTGGGTGTAGTTGTTTGTTTGGAAGATGATCCCAGGCAGCATGTGAGGGAGTAGGGAAGTGAGACAGGGAAGAGAAAAAGGTAGATAAGAGTTACCCAGCAGCTACTGCTGTGGAACACTGAGATTCAGCCCCCTGTGGACCTTCTGAGTGTACAGAACAGGTCTCAGACTTGTCCCATCGAGGGGTGGGGAATCTGGGGTGTGTATCCACCAGCTCCCCTCCCTTCCTTCAAGGGCTGCTCCTGGGGGTGAATCCCCCTGGTATTCCATGTGGGCCAGGTTTGGTCCAAGGCCAGATAGTTCTCTCATGAAGAGATGCAGAAGCCGGAGGCATGGGTGTCAGGACAGGAGGCGGCAGCAGCCTGTTACGGTAAGTACTGAGTGGTGTCCTGTGGACTGGGCAACACAGAGGTGGTTGTGATTTTGGGGAGGGCAGTTTCGGTGGGATAAAGGGGAGTGAGTTACAGGGAGAATGAGAGAGAAGGACACACAGAGACTATGGACTACTCTGAAAAGTATGGACAATGGGAAAACTGTTGCATGGTCGCTGGGACTGGTGAACAGGCGAGCTTGGGTCTGGTTATGGAGTTGCTCTGAGCCAGGGAGACAAGCAGGCAGACCTGCAGGAGCAGCAGCATGTCACCCCACCAGCTGCCAGACCCGAATTGATGGAAATGTAGAGGGAGGCCTCCCCAGGGCATCCCAGCCTGCACTGATTCAGACTGAGCAGCCAGGGCACTCAGCTGACACCTCACACTTCTGTCTTCCTCCTTGGGAATTGTGGATTGGCTCGGCATGACCCAGTTCTGCAAGCATTTATTTGATTGATTGGAAGCAGACAAGGTCCCTGCTCTCCAGGGGAGCAGACCCCATGCTAAGCATCGAGCGGGTGGGAAAATGAGAAAGACCTACTGCATAGTCGATGGGAGAGGCAGGCATGCAATGACAGATGCATGCAGTGGACTGTGGGGTGGGCACCAGTGGTGCCACCATTGAGCATGGTGGAGGCTGGAGAAGAGGCAGCTGTTCTGTCTGCTCTGGGGAAGGTTTCTTGCAGCAGCCAAGTCTTGAAATGTGACATAGGCTGAGAGGCAGAGAAAAGGGGGGACAGGTATTTCTGGATTTCAAAGGCTTCCAGCTTGCTTAAGCCTTCCTGATAGCTGGGTATCACACACCCTCAGGCCGATGGGGCTCACTGACTCCAGAGACAGGCCTTCCATAGCCAGACCCCTCCTACCATCCTGTGATGGAGTCAGACTGCCCTTGCTGGGGAGGTGTCAACAAGAGGATACTTGGTAGGCAATGAGGAGGGCCACAGCAGGCAGGCAGCTGCTTTCTTTGGTTAGGTTCTTCGGTGTGGTAGGCTAAATAATAGTCCCCCAAAATATCCACATCCTAATTTCCAGAACCTGTGAATGGCAAAAGGTACTTTGCAGATGTAATTAAGTTAGGGATCTTGGCCAGGCACGGTGGCTCATGTCTGTAATTTCTGGAACTTTGGGAGGCCAAGGCAGGAGGATTGCGTGAAGCCAGGAGTTCGAGACCAGCCTGTGCAACAAAGTGAGGTCCCATCTCTACAAAAAAATAAAAACAATTAGCTGGGTGAGGTGGTGTGTGCCTGTGGTCCCAGCTACTCAGGAGGCTGAGGTGGGAGAATTGCTTGAGCTTGGGAGGTCAAGGCTGCAGTGAGCCATGATGGTGCCTCTATACTCCAGACTGGGTGACAGAGTGAGACCCACCTCAAAAAAAAAAAAAGGGATCTTGAGATGGGAAGATTATCCTGGATTATTTGGGTGAAGGTCAGAGGAGGAAGTAGGAGATGTGACAATGGAAGCAAGGTTGGAGTAACATGAGAAAGCGGCCACTAGCCCAGGAATGCAGGCAGCACCCAGAGGCTAGAAAAGGTGAGGAAACAGATCCTCCCCTAGAGTCTCCAGAAGGAACCAGCCCTGAGGACACCATGACTGAAACCCAGTGAAACTGACTTCAGACTCCTGGGCTCCAGAACTGTAAGAGAATGAATGTGCATTATGTTTATGTTAAGCCAACAAGTTTGTGGTAATTTGTTACAGCAGCTACGGAAACAATACACCCGGGAAGCAGACTCTCTGATGATGTGCACACGGGAATTTGCTTGAGGAGTGCTCTTGGGGGCGTGCCCCTCACCTGTGAGGAGAGAAGAGCAGAGGTGGGCAGTTGCAGGTGATTCCCTGGGAAGCTCCAGGGCTGTGGTGGCCTGCGGAGTTACCCCAGATTGAGGCAAGAGAGCCTGGCCCAGGGACTCACACAATCATTGGATGAGGCTTCCCTGTGCAGAGGATGTGGCCTTAAATGGGGCAGCTCCTTTTGGCCAAGAGCAGTTCATGGAGAGGGACTCAACTTTGAGCCCTCGGCCATGCTCACCTTGGTCCTGAAGCAGGCCCCAGGGGCACAGCTATGCATCCCCAGAGCTGTGGAAGGTGCATCTCTCTGAATCTTGTTCCTTTGCTCTATGGGCCTGGTAGTTTGACAACTTTCTAACATCCTGGACTTCCTGATCTATTGAGGAGTTCTGCAATGCATCCACATCTCTCCCTGGGCAAGAAATTGGGCTTTGAGTCCCAGTTTCTATAACTGTCATTAAGTGTTTTACATACACTGCTGTCTTTAATCCTAGAAATAACCACAGCTATTAGCCCCATTTTACAGATGAGCAGACTGATACTTGAAGAACTTCAGTGAATGCTCAGAGTCAGAGCTGGGATTCTTCCTAGGTCCGCCTGATACCTCTTCGCTGCCCTGTGACTTTGCCTCATTGTCCACCCTTACTCATTAGCCGCGTCATCTTGAATAGATGACTGAACTTCTTTTGGCCTCAGTTTTTTTAAAAAACAAGACTCTAGTCTCTGTCCTGCCTCTCTCCTAGGACTGTTCTCACTTGGCTTCAGGAGAGAGATGTATGCAGGCTTTGCACCTGGGCCTGAGACTCTGCTGCTATGACTCCCTGGATCCAGCGAGTTTGCTCTTGCTGTACCTCCCTTCGCCCAGTCCCCCAGTAGCTCTGGGCCCCTGGTCCAGGGGAGAAGGAGAAAGCAGGACAGGTAGGGGGTCTCATCTGAAGGTCTCTTCTCTGGTGCCTTGTGGTTTTCAAGTATGACTCACCCCTTTCATACCATTTCCCCCAGCACTGGGAATTATGCAGGACTGCCGTGCATGGTTACATGGTTCGTGTACCAGGCATCAGCCAAGGGTGTGGTGGGGATTGAAACCTAGCCCACGCCGGGCACTTTTTGCTTAGCACAAAGGCACCATCTGCCAAGAGGCTGTGTCTGCGCAGAGGGGCCTGTCTTATTTAATTCTCACAAAAGTCTTGCCTGGGTTCTCAGTGGCCCTTAATTATATGTTGGCTTTGCAGGAGCCCAGGGCTGGAGCTCAGCCCTCAGACCCTGGCATTCAGGGCAGAGAACGGGTGGTGATGGATGTGTAGGAGGGAGAAGCAAACCCACACCCAACTCACAGTCACATCCCCAGAAACCACTGATTCTGCAAGTCCCTCTGTGGGAGCTGTCCAGGTTCTCCTGGAGACAGGCAGAGGGGGCGGGGCCCCAGGACTCCTGGGCTGCTTACCTCAAAGCCCTTGGCCCAGTCCCCGGTGCAGACTTCTGGCACAGAGGCCCGCATCCCAGGCTGAGCTCCCTGGGGCCAACCACAGAAGGTCCAAGTGCTCTGCGTTCCTGTCTATGTTTTTAATTACCCCACTTACTTTCCCATTCATCTTTCCCTTCCCAGTCCTTTCTGTACAGCCCCCAGACTAATGTGCCTCAAATCCTGATCTCACTGAATTCCTTCCCTGGCTCGGAGACTTCCATGGCTCCATTCTGTCCAGGCTCGGCATTTAGCGTTCATACACACACCCCTCTCCAAGGGCGACGGCTGTTCCTCTTCTCTTCTCTCCCCTGATTCCCCCCGGGCTCCCTGTCATCTCCTGTCCCGCCACCTCCCACCTCCAGACCCTTGGCCAGACTGTTGCCTTCCTGGATCTCCTTCCTTACTCTCTCCTTTCCACTATCTAAACATTAACTTTCCTTTCAGGTTCCCCTTTCCTTTCCTCAGGTTCCCCTTTCCTTTCAGGTTCCCCTTTCCTTTCAGGTTCCCCTTTCCTTTCAGGTTCCCCTTTCCTTTCAGGTTCCCCTTTCCTTTCAGGTTCCCCTCATGCAGAGCCGAAGCACAGCCCTGGCATCGGGTGGGAGCATGGCCCAGGGCAAGGAGCTCTGGGAGTGCAGCCTGGGGCCTTGAATGACTCGGAGGACTGGATTTGAGGAGGGCGCCTCCTGAACCTTCCTCTGTCCTCTAGAGGGACTGCACCAGATGGCAGCTTCCTGTGAGTGGGAGCCCTCAGGTCAGGAATTGAGGGCGCATCCAGCTGTGAGCCAGGGGCCATGGAGCAAGGCTCACCCGCTTCCCAGGAGTTTCTCAAGGTCTGGGCTGTCAGATAGAGAAATTGAAGCTCATCAGACCCCTCGGCCACGGCTGCTTCAGGCTCCTAGGTGACTCACCTGCCTGTAAAGATGGTACCAGGAGCTAACAATTGCTGGTGAAGTCTAATATGGGAGCTGCTAGCCACACGTGCTTCTGAGCATTTGAAATGCTGCTGTTCCCAGTTACAATGTGTTAAAGGTGTAAAATATATGTCAGATTTTGAAGACATTGTGCCAAAAGTAAAATTTTTATTAATTATTTTATATTGGGTCCATATTGAAACTATATATATGTGTGTATATATGTGTGTGTGTGTGTGTGTGTATATATATATATATATATTTTTTTTTTTTTTTTTAGATGGAATCTCACTCTGTCACCCAGGCTGGAGGGCAGTGGTGCAATCTTGGCTCACTGCAACTTCCACCTCCCGGGTTCAAGCAATTCTCCTGCCTCAGCCTCCCGACTGGCTGGAATTACAGGCATGCGCCACCACGCCCGGCTAATTTTTGTGTTTTTAGTACAGACAGGGTTTCACCATGTTGGCCAGGCTGGTCTTGAACCCCTGACCTCAAGTGATCCGCCCGCCTCGGCCTCCCAAAGTGCTGGGATTACAGACATGAGCCACCATGCCTGGCCCATATTTAAACAATATATTATGAATATATTGGGATAAACACATTTTTTTCACCTGTTTTTTTTTTCTTTTTAAATGTGGCTATTAAAATTTTAAAATACACTGTGGTTCACTCACATTCTGTTTCTACTGAACACTGCTGGTCTTGGGCGTAGAAAACCACAGGAGAGGTCTGTGGATGGTTTTTCACAGTGAAACAGGTAATGTTTAGGAATCAGGTTGAGGAAACGGAGGAGGCCTCTGATTCCAGCCCCACACAGCCCTGACCGTGGCGGGGGATGAGTGCTGGCCTAATGACCTGCCCTGTGGCTAGAGGGCGTGGCTTGCACAGCTGCACCCTGTGCCACACCGGCCTGGTGAGGCAGAGCGGTTCCCTGCTGGTGAAGCAGCAGCTCCCTGGGTGAGCCTGTGCATGGTGAGGGGATGGAGACCGAGAGCCCAGGGAGGAGGCTGAAGGACAGATCCTCTCCAGACTGCCCTCATTACCATCCGGGCAGATGACTCATCTGAGGTCCCTGCTCTCCTCAGGCCATGATGAGGGCCATGATGATGACCACTCACAGTGAATCACACTGAGAATGTGTGTGTGTGCTGGGGGGCAGGCAGGATTCCCAGCCAGGAAAGGAGGAGTAGAGGCGGAGCATGGGTCCCACTGCACCTGCTCACAGGGTCCTAGGGCTGCTGGGAAATGCTTCCGGGGAAACCTGAGGCTCCCCTGGTCCCAAGCTCCTTCCCCAGAAAATCTGCAGCCAGAGTACAAGGCGTAGGGCCTCTGAGAGCCATGAACAACAGAGTTCTCTCTGTCCCTCTTTCAGACCCAAAGCAGCTCTGGGCCAGCCAGTTAGGCTTCCTCCCTCTCAGCAACACCTCTGCCCCAGAGCACAGAGATTGCCCAGGACTCTGGCAACCTGGGCAGGGTGCCTGGTCCCTGGGGCAGCCGGGCCTCCCCATGGAGTCCTGGGTTTGTGGAGGAGGAGGAGCGCCCTCTGTAGGCTGGCACACACAAGTGCAGGCTCCACAGGAAAGAGGAGATGGCTCACCCTGGAGGCTGCACCTTGTGGCTGTGGGAAGCCACAGATCCTGCAGAGGTCCTCTCTCCTGTGGCTATAGCTTCTTGGGTTACAGAATAACTGTTAATTCTGAACCTGACTCCTGCTGTGGCTTTCCAACAGCTACCATTTCTTTGAGTCGAAGTTTGCTGGGCTAAATGCATCATAGACATAGCCATATTACAACCTGTAAGGCAGGTATTGTTATTTCTGATTTCTAGGTGAGAAAACAGAGGCTCAAAGAGATTAAGTATATTGTCCAGGGTCACACAACTATTACCTGGGGCCCGATTCCAGAGTCCAAGGACTAACCAATTCACACTGCGGCCCACTTAGGGTCTGGCCTTCTAGGAGGGAAAGAGAGGTGTGAGGACAGTCAGGGAAACAGCTCTGGTGACCTTCAGTGCGGCGACCAAGATGAGGTGGGGATGATGGAGAAATGCAGAGGATCCAAGCCATGGGATGGAAGTGACAAGAGGCCATTGCTTTGAGTTCCCCTGAGAAGGCGTTTGTCAATATCTCCCCAGCCCGGTTATCACGGGCTATTTCTTGACATCTTGACATCACCCCCACCCCACACACATATGGCAGCCCCATTCCACTACACATGCACTGCTAGTCAGCCATGGGGCATACACTGGGACTTCATGCTGTCCTCCATTTCACAGAGGAGGAAACTGAGGACTAGGGATTTCCCCAATCTCAGACCATCCCACTGATCACTGGCAGACCTCAGGCCCACCCCACTTACTGAGTTAAACTGGAGTGCATACCGAGTCTGCCAGGGACAGAGAAGTCGGGTGGTGCCTCCGAGCCTTCTTTAGGCCTGTGGTTGGGGGCCTCACGCCTCCTCTCCCCAACACAACAGACCTTGTATCTCTTATTCAAGTTTACCACCCCTCCTTGTCCCTTTGTTCTGCCAGGTTCTCTAGCCCCCTTTCCTACTGAGTTAGGAGTTTTGAGAACTCATTGTCACCAACTCCCCCCACCATCATCTTCATCTTCTCCGCCGCTGCTCTGTTACCCTCATCTCATATTGGTCACTACAATGACCTTCACTGCCCCCACCACTCTACCATGGCCTCTAGCACTTGAGCCGCCACCTTGATCTTCAGCATTACCAGCACGTCCTGCCATTGTCATCATTTCTGTCCTTTGTGATGGCAGCGTCACCATTTTCCTCCTCCCCATGACTTCCACCCCTCACCTCTGCACTGCCATCCTCTCCACTATGACTGTCACTAACATGACCTCTGCCACCTCCACTTCATCTGCAGAATCACATCCAGTATCACCTCCACTATCACTGTCACCACTGCCGCCACTACCAGTAAGTATCTCCATTATATTTGCCCTCACTACCGCCGCAGCTCTCATCTCCTCCAAGCCCATTTTCACCTCTGTTGTCGCCATTATCTCTGTTGTTCACGTCACTGTCATTACCAGGAACTTCATCACCCTCACCTCCACCTCTGCCATCTTCTCAACTATTTCCAACTCTATCACTTCCACCATTACCTCTCCCATGACCCCGCCACCTCCATCATCCCTATCACCACTACTCTCCCCACAAAGTTCAGTGCCTAGCATTGGTCCTGGGACTTGAGTGAGGAGCCCGGGCAGAGAAGAATATCCTGCCTGGCTGACAGACATCCTTGCCCAGATTTCTCAGAGCAGAGCGTCGGCAAGCCAGGTGTCCGAACAATCCCTCCTCTTGACTCGAGAGCTGACCCTTCCTCAGGATGCTTCTGACAGGAGACAATTCAGTCCTCCATGTCAGCCATGCCCGTACCTAAAGAGACAGCTGCTGTCTAGTTGAAAGATTGAGGCCATTAATCTGGGCTGCCCTTGTTTGCATAATGATTGCATACATTTGCATCCTATTTGCTCCCAGCCTCTGAATGCTGCACTACCGGTGTTCGGGTACCATTTGCATATCACTGCAGGTGAGGGCCAGACCTTTGAGACTTTGGCTCTTATTAACTCCCTAAAGAAATTCTTTTATGTGCTGGCTGAGAATAGAACTTGGAATGCTTAATTCTAGAGTCAGTCAGCTGAAGGCCTCTAAGGTGGGAGGGTAGGGAGGTCTATTCCAGAGCTCCTGGAAGGAGGGCAGCCATTGGTGTGGTCCAGGAAGGAGAGTAACAGGAGAGTTGGCTGCGGAGACAAGCTCTGCTCCCGGACAGTGCCCTGCACAGTCACTCCTGTCCTCTCTGGTCCGTAATCACTCACTGCGAGGACTTCCTTGAACTCCCTCTAAGTTGAAGGAAGGGGTCAAACCAGCTGATCACTAATCCCCCTTCGTTAAATTCCTGTCCTGAACTCAGGTGTTCTCATTCCTGACCGCACTTTAGAACCACCTGGGAGCTTTTGAAAAAGACCAGTGCCCTGGCCCCACCCCCAGATATGCCGGTTTAATTGGTGGGCCCTGGGAATTGGTTATTTTTAAAAAGCTCTCTTGGTGATTCTAATGTGCGCCCAGACTAAACGCTATTGCTTGTGACTCTGCCCTCCTGCGCCTGCCACCAGCCTCCCTCATTTCTGGTTGTGAATCTCTTCCCCACTACAAGCTCCAAGGGATTGTTCAGCGAGCACCAGGGTCTGGCAGGACAGTGGAGCTAGTGCTTTTGTTTGAGGTCCCAGAAATAAGTCCTTTTCCCTCTTGAGCAGTGTGGCTGATGGCACTTGGCACCAACTGGAAATTCCCTCCTCTCTGCCTTGGTCTTGTTCCATCCATGGGGTCTCTGCCATGGGGGCTGGTCCAGAGAAAGGTCGGCAGGGGCAGGGATAGGAAAGAGAGGCTACTCCTGCACAGCCCTCCTCCACCCTGTCTCCCAGAGCTGTGCAGCTCTCTCCTCACAACACTTGGCCCACCCCAGCTGCACAGGCTTTGCTGCTGCTGCTTCCATGTGGGACCTGCCAGCCCCATCTTGGGTCCCCACACTCACCCCTGCAGACTGACTTCCTGCAACCCCAGATCCCCAGGCCACTCCCCATCCTGGAGAAGGAATGCAGAAGGAATGTTCAGAGCTTTGTTTCAAAACAAGATGCAGTAAACATGGCTGCATCTGGGCCCTCCCACACTTACTGGGGTCATCGAAGGCATAGAGAGGGACGAGGGAAGTAGGACACAGCCTCCTGCACACACCACCCCCTGTTATCCAGCCATGGACCATCTTGGCCCATCGGTGGGGCTTCAGCCGCCAAGGGCGGGGTGGCCTGTGAGATGAGGGCCTCCTCTGCAGAGGACTGGACAGGAGACTCAGTGTGGGCTGCGGGAGGATGGCAGACGCCAAGTGAGGCTGTGGGCAGGGAAAGAGGTGAAAATGGAAGCTGCCCATGAGCCAATACCATGGCATAACGGTGGGGCCCTGGGGTTCGCCCATCAGCATTCAAATCCGGACTTTGCAAATCACTAGCTGTGTAACCCAGTGCTTCAGGTTCCTCGCTGGTAATGAGAGGGTAATGACTGCACCTGTTTCTGAATTTGAATTCAGTCATGAGGGTGAAATCAGAATAAGAATTCTGATTCTGTTAGATAAAGCATGTGAGTGCTTAGCACAAGGCGTGGAACATGTTAATTACCCAATTAGTACAGCTTCTGTATAATTGTGAGGGCAGGGGTCACGTGCCCTTGTTCATGACCTCCTGAAGCTCCAGCCCACCAGCTGTCCTTTGGGGTTGGGTCCTGGGCAGTGGAGGCCCTTCCTAGTAGCTATGTTCTTCCTCCTGAAAGGAGGGAGTATCCCTTCCTCCCCACTGACCAAAGGTCTGGTGGCTTCAGGCCAGGACTGGGTTCTGCTGGCAAGCCTGAAGGTGGGTGCAGAAGCCCACCTTCTTTCTTCCTCTCTGAGGGGGGAAACACAGACCCTGGGGACCAGAGAACTTGGAGTTTTATCCACGGTGCCTCCGTGCAGTTGTTAGTGGGTAGAGAGCTATTATCCTAACTCTAGGAACAAAAAGTGGCCTTGGGGGTCATTCAGTGTAGCCAGAGAAGAAGGAATAAATGAATGAATTCTCCAGGGAAGAGGCTTAGAAGAAGAGTGAAAGAGAGGTGAGGGTGAGAGCTTGGAAGGAATGCAGCCAATCCAATCCAAGCTTTCATATCTGGCTCAGGACCAAGTTTTGGAAAGCTTGGATGGGGCCTGGCTGCTTCCATTTTCTTTATTTCTATGCTCATGGCCACGGTGATTCATTTAAAGATATTATGTCTAGGCCTTGCTCATTGGAAGTGTGCTGGGCACTAGTTTTTTCAGAATGAATTAGTCACTGTTTTCATCTCCACCATGATTGCCCTCACCACCAACGCCATCATCAATATCAGAGCCCTCCTCACTGCAATCCCCTTCAGTCCCTTCCTTGAATCTCATCTTTTCCTCTGGCACTACTTAAGGAGTATCATTAGAGACCGTCAGTTTTTGTTGGCAGAATGAAAGTCAGCACTATCGTCACCACCACCAGTGATGCCATCATTACCACTGCCAGATTCTATGTCACCTCTGCCACTGATGTCACCATCACTACCACCTCCACCATCATAAATGACATCACACCTCTGCCACCAACACCGCCATATAATTAGCTTCACCACCATCACTGACATTACTACCACCATCACTGATGTCTCCGACATCACCGTCACCATCACCACCATCATCACTGACATTACTCTATTGTGTTATTGTCATGGAATCCTTGAGGTGTTCCTTTCCATCTTGAAACCTGTGTGCACAGTGACGCCTTTGCCTGAGTTTTTCTCGGGCCTGCTGGGCTTGTTTGCCCATTCAGCCTGGCCGGCTGCATTCAGCTTGCACTATTGGCCTGGAGTCCACATCTGCCAAGGGAGAGCCAGACATGGAGTGTTGAGGGGTGTGTGAACGAGTGAGTGTGGGGTCTGGCCACTGCACACAGCCAGCCAAGCATGCCAGCTGTGGTGGGAGGGGAAGCTCCAGATGCTGGCATGGGCGCTGGCTGCAGCTGGACCAGGAGTACCACAGACAGCATCCATGGCTGGCACAAGGGAATGCAGGGGTGCATGGAAGCTTGGAGACGCCAAGAACCACAGAGCCCCAAAGAGGGTGTCACAGCCCTGTCTTGGGGAGCTCCTAGGTCTGGGATCCGCAAAAGGCTATAGCTCTTCTCTCCTTCTCTCTTCTCTCCTTCCTGTCACCTGCAACATGGCAAGCAAGGGGTGGGTTTCAGCCCTGTTTGTGTTATAACTCTTTCAACCCTGCCATTCAGTGGGTCTCAAGTTCTTGTCCCACATCCAGGAAGAATGAGGTATGTGGACAAGTGGAGGGTGAGCAAGGCAAAGGGTTGCTTTATTGAGCAACAGAACAGCTCAGAGGAGACCCGCAGTGAGTAGCTCCTCTCCACAGGCAGGTCATCCGGTAGTCTGCCTGAGGCTGGCTGAGTCTGGGGGTTTTTATGGGCTTCAGAGGGGAGGAAGTGCATGCTGATTTGTCCATGGGCGGCCATGGGCAGACCCAGAAAAAGCCCCATAGGTTGTCACTCCAGTCCATGGAGCTGGCAGCCTGGCCCCTAGTCCTCAGACCGTCCCTGGCCTGAAGGTGGGGTTTCACCAGGATCTTCCCCTTTCCACCCAGGATCTGCCTGCCTCCTGCTGTCATTAACTGCCATCCACGGTGCCCAGGCTGTTCATGATGGGGGGTGCCTGAAGGCCCATGCTGAGCCATCCTTAGCACCCCCTCAGCCTCTCTTCCATGCTTGTCAGTGCCCAAAGTCCAGAGGGGGGCCAAGAAGGCATGGGGCTGGTGTGTCAGTGCTGCCCCAGGTGCGCACACACCTGGCCGGGTTGTGACAGCACCTGGGCTCAGCCACAGCTTTGCTCCGAAATCAGAGTGGGCACCAGGAGTGGGGAGAGGCCAGGCAGTGGGAGCAGGCAGTTCTGAGCCTGTGAGGGCATGGGGGTTTGCAGGGCCCCCAAGAGTGCAGAGATGCCTGGGTCCACAGCCATGGCAGGGTGGCTGCAGCTGTGCCAGGGAGGGTGGGGCTCCCACCCCTCCAACTAGGAAGAGGGCGGGGCTTCTGCCTGTTTCTGGCTCCCACTGGCTCCATGGAGCGTGCAGCCCTCACTGCGCCTCCCCCACAGCAGCTGGCATCCTGGCAGTGGCTGCTCCAGATGGGCTGCCACTGCCATCATTAGAGCAGTCCAAATGGTCTAAGACAGTGCTCAATAAATGCATGCTGAAATAAACTAGACTGTCATAACACAAACTTAGGCTCTAGGATTTCAATGCTTCCTATAGTCCTGTCTCCGGAATGGACCCTACTAGAGAAAAACAACACTGGGCTGTATAAATTATAAACTAAGTGAGCCAGAGAAGCGGGAATAAATGAATGAATTATACAGCCCAGTGTTATTTTTAAGGACCTGCATAGCAGCATGGTGGGAAGATCCTAATCTACAGTCTGCTGGGCTGGGAGTACTGCAGATGAGCTGAGAGAAGCTCCACTCTTCCAAGATTGTTACTTTCATCACTCCATCACCTGGGATTTATCTGAATCTGGATCAATTCGGTGTCAAGACTGAATCCACCTCGTCCTTAAGACCTAACAGGTTTTCAAATATGCACCCTAGTAGACAAGAGGCTCCTTGCAGATAACACAGGAAATGACGTGAGGTTCAAGGAGGGGGGCTTGAGAGGGATGGTGGGGGGAGAGGGCTCTGGGATCTGCACCCAAACTTCATCCACTGGGCTCCTGGGAAGGACTGTGTAATAATGGGGCTCCAGTGATTTTAAAAACAGATTTGGCAGCAAGTGGCCTAGAAGATGAGTTCTTAAATGTTTGTTTTGAAATAGATGTTTGGCATTGTATGTAGGTCCCAACCAAAAATAATCGGCCATCTAAAGTCACCAGCCTAAAAGAAGCATTAGAAAATGTTCATCTGATGTTTCTATTGATTCTTCTCTTCCCAAGGCCAAAACTAGCTCAGCAAGATGTCTTTTACTCTGGTTCTCGGCCTCTCTGGCAAAATGCAAACACAGTTTCATCCTTGGAGAACTGTCTTTCATGCAGGAACCCTTATTTAAATAAACTGCCTTCAGAACATAAAAGCAAAGGAGAAGTGTAGTATATGAATTTACCCATGTGCCTCCCAGCCCAGCAAACACGAGCTCTTTAGCCACGCAGAGAAGATGTTGCTGGGGGGACAAGCCCTCATTCTTCAGCATTCCCCCGCAACCTTCCAGCAAAGATACAGCAGCTAAGAGACTCAGAGCTTGCCCTGGATGGGAGACTGTCGCCTAAGGGGAAGGAGACCAAGCACTCATTGGGGACATAATGGCTTTGGAGTGATGGTCACTAAGAGTGCCAGGATGGGAGCAGAGGGAGGAACAGTTGGCTAAAGAGTGAGAGGGATGGTCATGCCTTACCTCTAAGGACCAGTTCACAGAAAAAGCAAGGGATCCCTCCCACCCATGTGTAATGTCAGCTCTCCTGAAAACTTGTAGTCACTGGGCAGGGCAGTGTGTATGTGTGTGCATTTGTGTGTGTGTGTGTGTGTGTGTGTGTGTGTGTGTTGCTGAGCAGCTCTAGGGGCACCCAGCCAGCCCCAACACTTCTGCAGTTTCAGCCTCTCTGGCCCATCTACATGTCTTCCCTCAGAGGGGCCAGCTAGAGCATGGGGCAGGCTGGGCAGGGGCTCAGGGCTGTGGCATACATAGCCCGGGGGAGCAGGTGTGATGCACCGTTTCCTCACGGAGCAACTGACTGCCTGGCCAAGGGCAAAGAGTGCATTCTCAAGAAAGATTGATCAAGACTGGAAAATAAAATGTAGCTTGAGGACACATTTGCAGGCTGATAAATGAAGGCACAATTATGAGGGAGGCTTTGAAACCAGGAAGGGAATTGCCTGCTTGTCAGATAGTTCTTCCAGGCCAGCCCCTTCCACAGACTAGCAGGGAATCTCTGGAAAAAAATGACTTAATTGTGTGATTGATGTGACAGGACCCAGGGGAGCAGTGGGTGTGGGGGCAGAGCCCCAGGACCAGCCTTCCTCTCAGGACCTGAGTCCAGATGAACTAATCCTTATTAAATGTGCTCAGTTTTGTCCTCCACAGGGATCTGGAAGTCTTTCAGAGTTGGTTCTACTCTAACCATTTGTTTCCAGATGTGGATCCACCGCAGCCTTGGAAAACCCTCCATCAAGGAGGAGCCACTGACCCAGTCTCTTCCAGCAAGCACCCTCCCTAGCCTCAGAACATGTCTCTCAGCCAGCCAGCCTCTCTTTGTATTGTACAACCCTGTCTCAGCCGTCACGTGCATCCCAGCCCCTAAGGTCAAAGACATAGCATCCACCACAAACCATTATTCCAGAGGACTGTTTATATTGCCGCTGTTTTATCTACTCCCTCACTCCAGTGCCCCTGACCTTCATCCTGCCCATCGAGGGCATCGGTCCACTGTGGGCTTTGGTGTCCTCAGAGGAAGAAATCCTTTAATGTCTGAGGAACCTAGGGAGGAGGCAAGTGGGAGGTGCACAGAGATTGGTCTGTCGCTTTCATTCTTCGGTTCTTCTAAGCAGCGACATTCTCCTGAGCCTCTGGGTGCCCAGATCCACTGGGATGGACACAGGGAATGGGGGATGAGGGCCGTGCTCTCAAGTAGCACAGCCTGCTCAGGGAGGAAGGAGCTACATGTGCAAACAGCAAGAAGACCATGAGGAGCAACATGAATGTGTTGGTGGTAGAGAACGTGGCACAGTCTGTGTCTCCGAAGTTGAATGCACCTGCCATGGGCTGCGTTTGGGGGATCAGGATAGGCTCCGACGGGGAGGAGGAGGAGGAAGAAGAGGAGGAGGAGAAGGAAGAAGAGGAGGAGGGGGAGGAAGAGGAGGAGGGGGAGGAAGAAGAGGAGGAGGAGGAAGAAGAAGAAGAAGAGGAAGAAGAGGAGGAGGAAGAGGAGGAGGAGGAAGAGGAGGAGGAGGACACATCATTGGGGCAACTTACATCCTTCTGGATGAGCTCAGCATAAACCACGCAGGCAGCAGAGATCAACTCATCAGCATCAAGGTCGATGAGGTTGTTGCAGGCCTGTGTGGGAGTGTGGGAGTGGTTGTGGGTGGGGCTGAGGCAAACGTCTCCCTGCACTCTTGGGCACAGGCAGCTGCCTGCAGCACCCAGGGAAGAAGGATGCTGCTCACAGCAGTCGCTGGGGACCACCTGACCTCTCCCCAGCCTGCTTGGCTCAATGCCTAAAATTTGATATTTTGGGGCAATGGTAAATGTTAGCTTTCATGTTAGGCTCTTAGGGAGTCCTGGGGTTCCACCAAGTGTCTTAGGGGCTTTGAAGGAGGACTTGGTTTATAATCAGGGTGCCACCTCAGATTTGTTTCTTCCAACAAAGTCTTCAGTAGCTTTTTTAAAATGGTGGAAAACTCTAGGTCCTTCTGCTTCAGCAATATTCCAGGCCACAGGGTTAACTGCGAGATCGTAGAGCTTAATAGTTAGGGAGTGTTCAAGGCCTCCATTTCCTCATGTGTTAACTAGGGGTGATGATGATGGTTATAGCCTCCCTGTGTCAGGCCTGTGGTGAGGCTTAAACGAGCTCTATTAAAAGCCCTTGGCACAGTAATCCGTACCTTAGATCTCATTGCCCTTCCTGTCTGGGGGGAAAAGGTGGCACTGGTGCCGAGCACCCCATGAACCCTGGTCTTGCAGCTGGGGTGGGGTGGGGTGTCAGGGCCTCCAGAAGCTGGGGTGGTAGCTTGCCCAAGGGTACTCTCACCAGGAGGATGTCATCCCCGCCCATGCTTTCCTGCAGCACCTGCTCCCGCACCATCTGCAGCATGCTGTAGGCCACCAGCACCTGGAAGTTCCTGCAGGGCTTCCCCGTCAGCAGAACCTGTGGGTCAGGGCATCTCAGTCTGGGCCCTGTGGCCTGAGACTGCAGATGCCCTGAGGATGGTGAGGTACCCACCAACCACGTGCCCGGGGTCAGCCATTCCTGGGCCTTGCTGCTGACTTGATCACTCAGTCATTCCTTCATTCGTTCACTCACTCACTCATCCACTCACTCATGTATGTGCTCACAGGTACTCCTGGTTCTAGGCATTGTGCTGTCTCCTGGGGGATTCAGAGATAGAGGCTTCAGGGAATTCATTAGATAGAGGAAGGGGAGGGAGGCAATGAGGGGTGGGAAGACACTAGGAAACTGTCGAATTTGAGTGGGGTTTTGGCAAGCAAGGGTTGATGGGAATTAAATGACCCAAGGATGTCACCAAAGGCCTGGGTGTGGTCATGGACTTGGGCATGGAGACCAGCCAGCCAAGAGGGAGGGACAGGCAGGTGGGAATAGATCTGTGGGGCCCTACATGCCAGGAGGATGGTTGGGCTGGATACTGCAGGCAGCGGTGGCCATGGGCAGGGCAGTGATAGGTGGGGGTGGCATTCCTCAGGGGGTTCATCTGCTGATGGCCCTGAGGATTGTGGTCACAGGACTACAGGTATCCTTGGGGACCCATCTTCTGTGAGAGAGTTCCACAGGGGCAGCACTCTGGGGAAGGGGAAGGCCCGGGTTGGGGGGACAGCTGGGGAGGTGAAAGCATGGGGAGGCCACCTGGGCAGGGCAGCAAGAAAGTGAAGCTGCAGGCCCAGGCTCCCACCGCACAGGCCAGAGGGCCCTCCTGTGTCAACTGCCCGCAGAAGGCACAGCCAGTGGGGCCTTTGTGTTAAATGAACATATAGACAAAGTGATGCTCCAGCTTCCTCCAGCAAGGTGGGAGCAGGGTTGCTGACCTAACAAAACCTCAAGATACTGAACTCCATCCAAGCCAGGAAGAAAGGGGCAGGCAAGGAAGACTCGCAGCTTCCACTCTGCCTGAGGGGTGGAGCCCAGCCTGATGATCCCTAGCTGGACACCTCACCTCCCAGAGCCTCCAGACATCATCGAAGGACTTGAAGGCACGCTGGAAGCAGAAGCAGAACCAGGGGAAGAGGGACTGCACAGCCCCTGCACCCTTCCCTTCTGTGGGGAGAGAAGGCGAGGCTGTGGTCAGGGGAAAACACATATGATGCAGCAAACATATGCAGATGAGGCCAAACTAAGGAGCCTGCAAAACACTTGGGAAATACAAAAAGCCTGCTGCCCCTTTTCCAGCTGCCCTGGGAGATGGTTTAGAGTCAACTTTCAACTGTCCAGGCTCCAACCCCATCCAGATAACCCTCTTCCTAGGGCCTGGAGAGGCAATCAAATGACTCTGCTGTTCTCCAGCCCCCCATGATTAGGGACTGACAGTTGGGTACCAGCCCCTGTCCCATGCCTACCCTGGGGGGTGGGTAAGGTGGCAGGAGGTGGGAACCACTCACTTAGGTGCTCAGCAAACACGGGGTCCAGGAAGGTGATCAGGGTGCTGAGCATGTCTAGGTTCTTGGCCACGCCAATGTTGATGACACAGCTGTGTTCCTGCACACGATGGTGGGAGACAGACCGAGTCCTCCTTGGCTTCAAGGCACCGGAAGAGTCAACTCTGCTTCCCCCGGCTTCACTTCTGGAGGCTCTGTGTGTCTGTGCGCTGGGCCCATGTCTCTACGAGTCTGAGTGTGTGTGTGTGTGTGTGTGTGTGTGCGTGTGCATACATATCTATGTCTGTGACTGTGATCTGTGTATGCAAGTTTGTCTGTATATGTTGTGCACCTCTGGGTGGCTGTGTAGTGTGTGTGTGTGTGTGTGTGTGTGTGTGTGTGTGTGTAGTAGAGATTCTCAACTGTGGCTCACAGTCTAGTGAGCCCAGTTGCCCAGTTCTTCCCTCACACAATAGTGTTGGGGCAGAGCCAACTGGGACAAGGGAAGGGCAGCAAGCACACGTGCAGGGATGGTGGGGTGGAGGGAGGGATGAGGGAGGGTTCTGGGCAGGCTCTCGCAGATCATGAGGAAAGGCTTTCCAGGGAGGTGTTCCAGGGAGCTGCACCTTCAAAACCTCTCAACTTGGACAGTGAGGGAGCCCCTGGGGACTACTGAGTCCCCTGGTGTGCCTGGAATTCACGTTATGTGAAAGGTACAGCCCTGAATGACTGGCTAAGGTTATTGGATTTTATTCTGGAGGCCACAGGGAGCCATTGAGGAAGAAGAGGCGAGGAGGGAGGAGAACCGTGCTTGGGGAAGAAAATACCAGGAGAGGTCACCTTCCCTGGGCCTGGCCAGCCATGCTCTTTCAAGGTTTGTTGAGAGGTGGACCCAGAGCTTTGCTCCATCCCCCTTCTCCACTTCAATGCCTCCCCACCACCACTACTTTGAGCCACTGGGTTTAGCATCACCCTCCTCTGAGACCCACAAGGCTGGAAGGAATGGCTGGGGTTGCCAATGCCTGCCAATCCTCAAGGAGTTGTTTGGGGAGTAGTGGGGGGTTGGGGAGGGGCGTCCCTGAGCTCAGGCCTTGCCCTCACCGTTTTCTGCAGGAAGAACTGGAAAAGCCAGAAAGTCTCGTGGTCGTGCTCCACCATCAGCTGGAAGAGCATCATCATCTCATGGAAGCCCTGCTGGTACTCTGTGGCAAAGAGGGGGTTGGGGAGGAGGGGCTGGGTGGGAGAGCCTGGACCCTTGGCTTAGGCTGGGCCAGGTCCCGGGAGGACGTTGACAAGAGGAGCTAAGGCTCACCTGCCTGCGTGTTGCAGACATAACTCAGGAGCAGGATCTTCTCTAGCCTCTTCTTGTCGATGAGGACATTGCCCAGGGGGTCTTTGTCATAGAGTTTCTGAATGTCACGTGCTAAGTTGGAAGCAAGGGGCAAGTGGGTGGCACCAGATCACATCCAGCAGGTCTATGGGTGAATTTCTTCCCCTACCCCAATGGGCAGGCCCTAGGACATCCTGGAGGGAGAGGGAGCTGTGAAAGGTACATCAGCCCCTGCCAGGATCAGTTCCTCACCACACCCTGAGCTGTCTGTGTTTCTTCCCACCTCCAACCCTTTGACGAGGCCATACCCTCGGCCAGGAATGTCCTCCCCCACCCTTCCTCTCTGTCCAGTTCAAATCCAACCTCGTTCAAAGCCAAAGAAAGGAGAGAGGAAGACCAGGCAGCAGGAACATCATGCGCCCGGGGAAACATGGTATGGGGCATCTAGGGCCACTCAGGAGAGACTGGTGGGGTGGATTAACAAGGTTCAGCTGGCGAAACTCCAGGCACAAGTCAAAGCAACCCCCAGGATCCTGGAGCCATCCCTCCCTGGAAGTGGCTGAGAAGGGGGCAGGGTTGGCTTCAAGCCCTCCCTCTGCCCAGCCCTCTCCACCCTGCTTTGCTCACCGATGTTATTGCGAGTCTCTATGAAGTTCCGATGCAGGTTTTCCAGAAGGGGCTGAATTTTCTCATACATTTGGCATAAGGCCTTATAGTTCTTCCTGTGAGAACAGAACTGAGGCTGAACAAAGTGGCTTTCCCCTTCTGATAAGTGGAGAACAAGCAGCTGCAGCTACCAGGCCCCAGGCAGATCCAGGGCAGCACCCTCACCCAGGCATGCACCCTACCTGTGATGCTCTCCCTCATCTCAACCTGTGCCACCCTAAGTGTCCTCCAACATGCACCTGGAGTGCAGAACAGAGACAGTTTAACTTCCTGGGCTCTGTACTCCAAACGCTGCACCTGAATCCTGGCTCTACACCTTAATAACAGGGTGTCTGCCACTGGGAGCAAGTCTTGGGGACATCATTTTCCATCTCTAAGCCTCAGTTTCCCCATCTGTAGAATGGGCATAATACTGGCACCTGTGCCTTGGAATTGGAAGTGCTGAGTGAGGCGGTGTTTTGTCCTCATTATTAGAATATGATTAGTTGGTATTGCTGGCTGCCTGGTGGCCTCCAAAAAGAGATATCCATGTCCTAACCCCTAGGACCTATGAATGTAACCATATGGGGGAAAAGGGTCTTTGTAGATGTGATTAAGTTAAGGATCTCCAGATGAGATCCTTAACATAAGACTTTCCAGGTGGACCCCAAATCCAATGACATGTGTTCTTATAACACACAGAGAGCAGAAGGTCTCACGACCATGGGGACAACGGAGTGAGGCAGCCACCAGCCGAGGAACACCAGGAGCCACCAGAAGCTTGGAGGTAAGGAAGGGTTGTACCCTAGAGCCTTTGGAAGGAGCCAACACCTTGATTTTGGGCTTCCAGCTCCAGAACTGCAGGAGGACAGGTTTCTGTTGTCGGAAGCCACCCAGTTTGTGGTACTTGCTAAGGCAGCCTCAGGAAATGAACACAGGTGAGCTCTTGTCAGAGCTCCCGAGCCTCTCTGAGCTCCCTAGCCCAGCCCTCACACCCCCGTCCCACCCTGGGTCACTCTGGCTGGCCCTGGCATGTGAATCTTTTCCACTTTCTGTCTGGATGCTCCCTTGGGAGCCCTGCTTCAGGCTCCCAGACAGGTGGGTCCAGCCCAGGCTACACAGTCATGCAGCCACAATCCAAAGGAGTCCGTTCCTCTGATGGGAAGATATTCAGCAGTGGAGTCAGTCTGACTCAGCCAGTGTATACGGAGCCCTCCCATGGACAGGCAAGGTCAGGAGAGGGCCCAAGACAAAGGCAAACTGGCTGCAGCCTCTGCCCTTGTTTGCATTCAACCTGGGAGGGAAGACACAGGCTCCAGTCTCACTACTGTGGGACCAAGTGCCCAGGGTCATGGAAGTGCAAGTCAAGGGACTCCGGCTTCAGGGAGGGAGGATTCCCACCAAAATCATAAAAGCTACTGATTCCTCCCCTGTGCAAGGTGCCTTACCTGTATTATCTGATTCAGCCCCCACAACCACTCTGTGAAACAGATTGTTACCCGCATTTTATAGAAGAGGAGACTGAGACTTCAGCACTGAAGTTCACGGGCAAGTTCACCCAGGTTGTAAATCAGAGTCTGAAATTTGAACCCGGTTTCCAAATCCAAGACGGTCCAAGTTCGAAGATGGTGTGTTATCTACTGAAACAAAGTGCCCCATCCCTGGCTTCCTTGGGAGATCTGGGAGGGCTGCTTGGAGGAGGTATACTGTGCAATCTGGGCCTTGAAGGAAGGATGGGCTACTGATAGGCAGATGATAGAAAGCCATTGTGGAGGGAGGAGAAAGGGTGACCCAAGGACAGAGGGGAGTGCAAATGTGGTCTGTGCTGGGGCAGGAGTGGGCGAATGAGGAGTCAGTGAGGCTGTCAGTGTGGCTGGAATGTCAGGCTCTGGGATAGTGGGCAATGTGGAGCTAGGATCAGGAAGTTTTTGGAAGAGAAGATATGCTATTTGAAACGTTACTAGTTACACCACTGGGAGTGTTTCATCTAAGGACACAGGCAGCCCATACTGGGTTTTCTACCTTCCCCCTGAGTACTGGGAGGAAACACTGGGCACAGGCAGGGAGTGGGGAGACTAGACCCAGGAGGCAGCTCAGCCATGGGGGGCAGGGAGGAGGTGGAGTTGGGGTGGCACCCAGGGAAGAGGGTGGCAGACTCTGTTCAACGGCTGCCTCAGAGGGAGAATGCATAGGCCCTAGGGAAGGATGGGACTTGGGGCCCAGGGGTAAGAGGAGTGGCTGGGACCAAGCCCATGCCTGGCAGTTGATGGGCTGGTAAATGGAGCTCGGGGAGAGAAGGCACTGGCACAAACTGGCCGCACCTCCTGTGTGCTGTGCCTGGGTCAGGAGGCATGGGGTTCCTCTCGGAATGAGAAGTTGCATGGGGGCAGAAGATAGTCTGCAGACTGGGGAGGCGGCACCTGCCACCTTCAGGCCCCCCTCCCATCCCAACAGGGTCTGGAGTGTTCTACCTCCTCATGCTGTCCACCGTGAGCCGCTCATCCTGGGAACTCTGCCATGAGAAGTAGCCCGTGAGGAATTTCCAGGCTTCAGTCCTCACGAAGGGGTGCAGACCCTGGGGTAGGGGTGGGAGGTGGGAGTCATGGGCTCTATGGATGCCTACCAAAAGGGCTTCATCCAACGCCACACCTGCCCCCTGCCCATCCATGCTCCCGTTCCCAGGCAAGGCCAAGGGTAGCTTGGGGACCCACCCTTTCCAGGATGTTAACACAAATGAAGTCCCGTGACTTGGCCAAGTGGCCATTCTCATCAAAGAAGCTGTCCCATTCTGTCTTGTCAATGGGTGGTTTTCTCTTCACCTGGCAAAAGCAGCAACCAGTTCCGTCTTATGTTAGAAGCCTTCAGCTTTTAAGTGTGATTTTAAATAATATGTTCTGGACTTTGCAATATGAATCAAAGTGCACAGCCTGACTTACTTCTGGAAATCTATCTTGAGGACATTACTGAAAATATATAGAAAAAATCCTGTATGCATAATAATTTTCATGCACATTACTCACCAACATGAAAAATGCAAGCACTCTAAATGTTCTGCAATAAGGGGATAGTTAAGTAAACTGTGGTTTATGTGCTCAATGGAATATTTTGAAGCATATAAATGTTGTTTACAAGGAATGAATAATAATCTGAAAAAAATACAAATGTTAACAGAAAAAAGCAGAATACAGAATTGTATATCTAGTATTTTCTCTATGTATACTCTATAGTACAACTATGGCACTCGTAGTAATACCTCTCTATGTATTGTGTCCGTTATATATTATAATAATACCCCACATAAACTCTAATATATAATGCATTGACTACTATAAAGTTTTTAGAAAAAGACTGAGAAAATACAAACATGTTCCTCCCTCCCACTAAAAACAGCAGTGATTATCTTTGAGTGATAGGAAATAAGTACTTTTTATCCTTTTTCTTGTATTTTTTATTTTTTGAGACAGAGTCTCACTCTGTCGCCAGGCTGGAGTGCAGTGGTGGATATCGGCTCACTGCAACCTCCACCTCCCGGGTTCAAGTGATTCTCCTGCCTCAGCTTCCTAAGTAGCTGGGACTACAGGCACGCGCCACCACACCCAACTAATTTTTGTATTTTTAGTAGAGAGGGGGTTTCACCATGTCGGCCAGGATGGTCTTGATCTCTTGGCCTCTGGTGATCCACCTGTCTCACCCTCCCAAAGTGCTGGGACTACAGGTGTTAGTCACCGCATCTGGCCTTTCTTGTATTTTTAAAATTTTCTATAATAATGTACACTGCTTTGATCACAGGAAAATATAAAATAAGCATTAATTAGACATAGTTATGAGCTCCACTTTTCCTTTCCTGGAAATGTAAAATGGTTCATTATGAGAGATAGTTTCTGCTTTTGATAAGGGGGTGTGTGTGTGTGTGTATGGTATATATCTGTGTGCTATGTGTACGTGGACGTGTGTGTGTGTATGTGTTGGAGAGAGGTGAGTGCACTGCATGCAAAGTAATTCAAAATGCTTATAAAATAATAACTAGGGTCAGGCGAAGTGGCTCATGCTTGTAATTCCAGCACTTTGGGAGGCCAAGGCAGGTGGATCACTTGAGGTCAGTTGGAAACCAGCCTGGGGCAACATGGTGAAACCCTGTGTCTACTAAAAATACAAAAATTAGCCAGGCATGGTGGCGCATGCCTGTAATCCCAGCTACTCGGGAGGCTGAGGCCGGAGAATTACGTGAACCCGGTAGGCAGAGGTTGCAGTGAGCTGAGATCACACCACTGCACTCCAGCCTGGGCAACAGAGCACATAATAATAATAATGTCTCTAATACAACAACAACAACAACTAGGAGTGAGTGTTCCTGTTGGAATAAGAGAAGATTCCTTTCTTCCTGGGGTATTCTCTTCTACTGGAGAGAAGAATATCTTGAAATGCCACATTGCAGACATAAAGATGTGCTGATGGACAGAGCTGAGTAGACATGTAAATATACACACTCCCAACTTCCCATTAGTGTACATCTGAATATGTGACTCAAAATTAAATTTGCATATAAATCACTTAAGGATCTTCTGCAGGTGCAGATTTGATTCAGAGGGTTTGGGGTGGGGCCCAAGATGATGCATTTCTAACAAGCTCCTGAGTAACAGGTGATGCTGCTAGTCCACAAACCACATGAGTAGTCAAGTATTAGAAAGCAAAACAGGCCAGGCATGGTGGCTCACGCCTGTAATCCCAGCATTTTGGAAGGCCCAAGCGGGCAGATCACTTGAGGTCAGGAGTTCGAGACCAGCCTGGCCAACATGATAAAACCCCATATCTACTAAAAAAAAAAATACAAAAATTAGCCGGGTGTGGTGGCGGGGTGCCTGTAATCCCAGCTACTCAGGAGGCTGAAGCAGAAGAATCGCTTGAACCTGGGAGGCAGAGGTTGCAGTGAGCCAAGATCATGGCACTGCACTCCCGCCTGCGTGACAGAGCAAGGCTCCTTCTCAAATAAATAGATAAATAAATAAATGAAGGCAAAGCAGCATTGTTAACTAAAAATAAGAGCCTACAGGCTCCAAATTGGGATAATTTCCACTAACTGTATATTTGATGGAAATGGATTGAGAAACACATTTTTAATAACTCATGCATGCCCTGTCATCTGAACCAAAATAGGACATATGGGCCAAGAAGATACAAATCTCGGTGTGGGCCTAACCCTGGGAAGCAGGGTCTGCCCTGATGTGTTCCCCACCTGCATAGACACTGCCACTCATCAGAGCAAGCTTTCTGCCCCTCTGACTGTCATCATGTTCTCCCAACCTACACTCATTCAGAAACTGCAACACTCAGCATGCAATGTGGCAGGAAGCAGAAGGGAACAGGCAAAGCTGGGCTGTGTCCCGGGATCCTTAACTATAAAAGGAAATGCTTTAACTTTAGAAATGCATTTCCATAAGGATTTTAGTCAATTTGTCCATTTCTATAATAAAGGCAGCTGTGATTTTGGTGGAGACTGCATTGAATCTGTAAGCCGGTTTGGGAGAATTGATGACACTATCGAGTCTTCTGACCCATGAGCACAATATATTTCTCCGTTTGTGTAGGTCTTTTAAAATTTCTTTCAGCAGTATCTTGTAGTTTTCAGCGTCTAGGTCATTCATATATTTTGTAAAGTTTATCTGTAAGTATTTCATATTTCAGATGCTACTGTAAAAAGTATCATTTTAAAATTTAAATTTCTAATAGAAATACAATGTACTTTTATATATCAATCTTGTATTCTTGCAACCTAGTAAAACTCACTTATTAGTCCTAGTGGCTTTCTTGTGGATTCCATGGGATTTTTGACATAGACCAGGGGATCTATGGGTCAAATGTGGCCTCCAATCTGTTTTTCTAAATAAAGTTTTATTAGGATACAGCCACACCCACTCATTCATTTTTGTCTGTGGCTGCTTTCATGCTATGATGGCAGAGTTGAGTAGTTGCAACAGAGACTGCGTGGACGCAAAGTCAAAAATTCTATTGTAACTTTTGCAGAAAAAATTTGCCAACTCTCACATAGATGAGCATGTTCATCTGTGAGTAAAGGCAGTTTAACTTCTTCCTTTCAAGTATGGATACCTTTTATTTATTTTTTCTTGTTTTACTGCACTGGCTAGAACTCAAGTGCAATGTTGAATAAACATGGTGAGAGAAGACATTCTTGCTTTGTTCCTCATCTTAGAGGAGCAGCATTCAGGCTTTCACAGTTCAGTATGATGTGAACTCTAGGCTTTCTACAGATGCCTTTTATCAGGTTGAAGACAGTCCCTTCCAGTTCTAGCATGCCGAGAGTTTTTAATTAGGAATGGATATTGGATTTTGTCAAATAATGTTCTGCATCTGTTGAAATGGTCATATGGCTTTTCTTTTTTTGAGTTTGTTAGTATGGTAAATTATATTGAGTACTTTCGAATGGTAAATAAGCCTCACATTCCTGGGATAAGCCCCACTTGGTGATGATGTACTATGCTTTTTATACATTGTTGGCTTCTATTTGCTAAAATTTTATTTAGAATTTTTGCATCCATGTTCGCAAGAATCATTTGCCTGTGAGTTTCTTTTCTTGTAATATCTCTAATTTTGGTATCAGGGCAATGTTGGCCTCATAGAATGAGTAGGGATGTGTTTCTTTCTTTTTTTTTTTTTTTTTTTTTTTTAGTTTTCTGGAAGTGTTTGTATAGAATTGATATTATTTCTTTTTAAAATATTTGGTAGAACCAGTGAAGCCATCTGGGCTAAATTTTCTTTGTGGGAAAGTTTTTAACTGCAGATTCTATTTCTTTATTAAATATTAGGATGGAGTCAAAAGAAATTGCTTTATTTTTGACTTTAAAAATTAGGAATTTATAGGAACAGGACATCTTCCAAATCACTTTAAAAAATAAAAGCAAGCAATACAGGAAACAACAAGGAGTTAATAAAAGTATAAAGCATAAAAATGATAGAAACCCAAAGAAATTAATTATGAAAATAAATGCATTTCATTCTCTTATTAGCTGTAAACATTAAAAAGCAATTGATGATGTGCCAGACACTGTTCTAAGCACTTTATATATATCAACCCATTTAATCTTCACAAGTATCTATGAAGTGGTATAGTTCTTGTACTGTTTTACAGATCAGGGAACTGAAACCATAGGAGGGTTAATTAGCATATCTGAGATCACACAGAAAGTATCAGAGCTGAAGTTTGAACCCAAAGCTGTTTGATGCAAGAGTCAGAGGCTTAACCCTAATGCCATGCTGGGGGTGGGAGGGGCAGTGGGAAGGAATCAAAAGGCAAGGATTTTCCACTCAAATAAAAAATATGTATCTTACACAAGCTGTGAACAAAAGAAATACCTTAAAATCAAATGCCCTACAATGATTAAAAAATAAACGACGAACAAAGATATGAAGAAAAGTCAAACACAATGGAGAGGTAATATTGAAATTAAAGTAATATGTACCACACACTGTAACAAAAGATACAGCATCAATGCAATAAGGCAGAAATAATTAGAAACATCACAAGAAGACATCTGTTGAGTATTCAGAGAATTTGCATTTCTAAACCTCTACCTGCAACAATTGCAACAATTGGCCATCTGCCTACTTTGCCATGGTTGAATTTGTTTATAAAAAGTCACTGCTTCAGCCAGGTGCGATGGCTTACACCTGTAGTCCCAGCACTTTGGGAGGCCAAGGTGGGTGGATCACGAGGTCAAGAAATCGAGACCATCCTGGCCAACATGGTGAAACCCCTTCTCTACTAAAAAAATACAAAAAATTAGCCGGGTGTTGTAGCGGGCGCCTGTAGTCCCAGCTATTCGGGAGGCTGAGGCAGGAGAATGGCATGAACCTGGGAGGCGGAGCTTGCAGTGAGCTGAGATCGTGCCACTGCACTCCAGCCTGGGTGACAGAGCAAAACTCTGTCTCAAAAAAAAAAAAAAAAAAAAAAAAAAACACACAAAAAATGTCGCTGCTTCTTCCTTCTAGGAAACTCCATTTCTCTACACCCACCAGTTCCCTGTATCTCTCCAAACTTCAGCAAACTATAGGCCACCCACAAGACTATCTCAGACACTTGCTAGCAAGCCAAGGACCAGAACAAGAAGGCTGTTGACCCGCAGAAGGCGAAGGGGGAAATGTCGCTTAGAAGCCCCCTGTCTACATGCACACCACCTACCTGTCTATGCTAGAAATCAGAGAATGTGTATCTGGGCTCCTTTAACATGACAGAGATTGTCAACACACAGTGGCTTCTCAAATCAACCTTCATCTTCCCATATTCCTCTGTTCTTTGCTCAACCAACCTAATAACACCCTTTTCCATACACTGGGTATAATGACCTGGTAATCCGGGAGGGGAAGTATGCAGTTTGCGAGGGGCTGGATACCCTCCAGCTCTGCAACAGTGCCTTTCCTAGTGTCCTGGGAAGTGTACTGCTAGATAGAGCAGCTGTGGAAATCTCCCACCTTCAGGGTGTATCTAGGCAGGTTAAAGTTCTACATCAGCAAACCTGAGGAAGCCTTGGCCATTCTTCCCCTGGGGAAGGGGACCAGAAGTGGGAGCCCTAAGTGGCTCAGTCCCTCTAAAAGTTTCCTACTGCTAGAGGCCTCGGCTTCAGGCATAAATCTCCTCTCCCCACTGCATCACTGGGTTAGGGGTTTTCTCCCGTATTTTCAGTAAAATAAGACAGCCTTTGGAGGACAAGAAAAACTTTTTATGAGGGTTTTAATGCCAAGTTTCTCTGAATACTCATAGCCTCCTTTTATAAATGTGAATACACAGAACCTCCAATAAAGCCCAGGGAAGGTCGTTGACTTTGCTTAAAGTTCCCTCCCTCCCTCCCTCCCTCCCTCCCTCCCTCCCTCCCTCCCTTCCTTCCTTCCTTCCTTCCTTCCTTCCTTCCCTTCTTCCCTCCTTCCCTCCTTCCTTCCTTCTTTCTTCTTCTTTTTTTTTTTTTTGATGGAGTCTCGCTCTGTCACCCAGACTGGAGTGCAGTGGCGCAATCTCGGCTCACTGCAACCTCCACCTCCCTGGTTCAAGCAATTCTCCTGCCTCAGTCTCTTAAGTAGCTGGGATTACAGGGGCTTACTACCACATCTGGCTAATTTTTTGTATTTTTTAGTAGAGACAGGGTTTCACCACATTGGCCAGGCTGGTCTTGAACTCACGTCCTCAGGTGATCCGCCCGCTTCGGCCTCCCAAAGTGCTGGGATTAGAGGCGTGAGCCACTGCACCCAGACAAGGTTCTCTTTTCTACTCCAGTTCACCTGAGGGCAAGATACACTCCCAACCGTAACAGGGGGTCCCCACTTCAGCAATTATTACAAACGCAGGTGTGGAGGGTATATCATCAGTACAGCACCGTGATGAAGAAAATGGTTTAAAACAGTGGTTCACAAAGCTAATTGTGCATCACAGTGCCCTGGAGGGATGAGTCACAAAAAACACAGATCTCTGGGCTTCATCTCCAGTGTCTTGTTCAGAAGATCTGGGGCCCAAGAGTCTGCATTCTTACAAGTTCCCAGTTGGTGCTAATGCTGCAGGTTTGGATGCCACACTTTGAGAATACTGATTTTTGCATCCCACCTGTCTGGGTCTAAATACAACTTCTGCCACTTACAAGCTGTGTGACTGTAGGCAAGTGACAAAGTCTCTGTGGCTCCATGTTCTCATTTATAAAAGGAAGACAACAGCATTATTCACTTCATAGAGTTGTGATGAGAATGAGTGACTATAAATAAAGCATTTAGAACATTCATCGTACATAATAAATGCTATGTGACAGTTTACTTTATTAGCCTTCTCTAAGCTCAGAGAAAGGAGAAAGATATAAAGAAAATTTAAAGCAAGGCCTGGTGATAATTTGCCATAAAGTAATAACATTTAAAACTCAGGGAGAGGGGTGTCCATTTTGCATTTTTATGTATCACTCTCTTAATCACTATGATTAATGAGACTTGAGATTGGCTAAAGTTATTGTAATTAGTTATGATTTTGAAAAAATACTGTGTGGAAAATGAACTGGAGCCGACTTGTAACAAATAGCTGTATCTTGTAAACTGGGTTTAGAACTATCTACTAACAAAAGCATTACTGCCACCTGGTGGCACTATAACAAAATTGTTGGCAAAAAGCGCCGATGAAAATCTATCAGCATTCTTCAGGGACGCACCGGCAAACCTACAACTCAATAAAGTTAGAATAGCACATATGGGGAGAAGGTTTTGCTGGCTTGGAAAGAAGGTGAAACGGGGCTTGGATGTCTCAGTCCTGTCCTTGGGCTGATGGTAAGAGTAAGGTACAACCACCCTTGCTCCACCTTCTATGTTAGCTCAGGGTTCTAGCTTTTCCCACCCAGCAGGGGAAAATGGTCCCAGTGCCAACCAGAGGCTGGGGAGGGAGGCACTCAGATCTGACGAAGAACACGCACCAGGATGAAGGAGGCTGACTGTCTAGCAGAGAGGCTGTTTTCAGGAGAGAGGGTGGTCATGCTCCCTGCTGTCTTCCAGACAGCCTCTGATCAGAACTCACTTGGAGCCCTAGTGATGCTTAATCAGCAGAGGAATGTGATCTTCCTTTTCGGAGATGGGTTGCATTCCCAGAAGGAACTGGCTGCTCCTGACCTCCCACACTTGAGCAGAGCCGGCCAGCGGTGTGTCACAAGGCCCCTGGAACCCTCATCACAATGACCCGGAACACGGGAGCACCCACCTTTAGAGATGAGACACAAGCAGGAGAGGAGGGATTAAACCTGCTAGTTATGAAAAGAAAAGAAAAGAAAAGAAAGAAAGAAAAAAAGAAAAACAAAAACCAACAACAAACAGAAAAATGCAAAACTGCAGTACACGCAGTGGAGGTTGGATTCAGAGGACATGCGGATCAGTGTGGGCTGTGCTGGTCAAGGAGGGCTTCCAGGGAGAGGTGGGCCATGAAGCCTTGCTCTCTATCTCTGACTCTTCCTCTGGACTCTCTTAGCTGGACTCCCTCCCTATTCCACCAGACCAGTGCCCAAAGTTGGAGAATAACTAGAAACCAGGCTTCAGATGTCTTGGGTACCAGTTACAAAGATTCAGAATCAGTATGTCAGGGCTGGGGCCTGGGGGGCTGGGGAATGTTTTGATATGCCTCCTGGGGTGACTCAGCTTCAGCATTGGAATGGTAGCTTCTGGGGTGGAGATCAGTTTTATTTAGCTTTTTATCCAGAACACTTAGGATCGTGCCTGAGTAGCTGAGTTGATGATTTAATTAAATGGGAGAATAAATGAAGCTGTCTCAGACCTCATCTCACTTCCCTCTCTGTATGTATGACAGAGATTTGTGCATGCCCCATATCACCTCCTACCTTGAGTTCCTTTAGGCCAGGGTCAACATCAGATTCCTCTGTGGTTCCCTCTCCCGATGCCAGTTCTGCCATCACTTGGCACTTGGTAGGTGCTCAATATTTGTTGTATGGACCCAAGGAGTTGGCTCTGCTTGGCTCCAGCATCACCGTTCTCCACCTTAAGCATTGCTTGCACTTCTACTCAGGTCCCATCTGGCTCTAAAGCATCCTTAGTCATTAGGAGATGACAGTAATTAGACCAACCAAATTGGAATCAGGAGCTGGGGGTTGGAATATGGACTCTGACCTCAAATTTGGATGCTCCCCGCTTCTGAGCTACAGATTCCCCAGACATGAAATCAGAATACAGTCAACCTCTGGCTTTCACCTCCTTATTAACATAATGAATCACCGTCCATATGGAGTCTTCCATGGACACAATTCATTGTCTCATTTACTGTTTCTGTTCTGCTTGCCTGCGGCACTGCAGAAGGCCTTTTAAATCAAAATGCCTTATTATCTGCCTCTCTCCACTACCCACTACCCTAGCCCAACCTAGGAGAGAGTTAAGAGCCTCTACCCTTTCATCTACTGCCCCTAGGTCTTCATGGAGTGGGAGGTGGGCAACGTTGAGTAGGGAAGGTGTGGAGTAAGGATGGGGCCCCTTGCACATTAGGGTGGCTTCATTCTAAGGCCTGCAAGAAGTTTCCAAAGCAAATGTTTAGAGCAAGAGACACAGACATCATTTAGGATTATCCATGTGTCTGTTCTTCCACATTAACCACGTAGGCAACTGAGGATTCACTGCAATTGTTCCTTGAGAAGATGAGGATCAGGTCGGGAATTGGAAACATCTGAGGGCTAAATTCAACCTGGCTTCTAAAATGAACATGGTCAACATAGATCAACTACTGAACTTCTTTTAACCTCTGGCATCCTGTCTGTGAATTGTAGGTGATAACCCTTCCCAAATGAGCCAATATGGTTTAGTCATGTTACAAAAGCCCCATAGCAACCACATGGAGGCTTAATATTCAAACAGAACTGCAGGACTCTGTAACTGAAGCAAAAAGGGCTTTTATTCCATCTTTCTTTCTTCTTTTTTCAGATTCTGAAAGGTAATTACATGTGTCCATTTTTTTCCAGGGCTGAATGATCCTTACCACGTCCATTTATTTACATAATTGCCCAAGTGCCTTAGATTCCCATATATTGCTTTTCTGTTATGCATTTCCTCATCTCTGATGGGAATCCAGCTTTCTGCTTCAAACTTCTATACATGAGGATTCTTCAGGGAAAATATTATTTTAGATGTTTGCATTAAAGAAGTCCAAGGAGGGAGAAACCCACTCAGTCCATTTTTCTCTGCTGAATGTGGCTGTCCATTAGCTGATGTGGCTGGTGTGGGAGGGAGAAGAGACTTGGAGGGGCCTGGGGAAGACCTCTCATCAGTGACAAAGCTCATAGGCTTTGGTGCCAGAAAGACCCGGTTCAAATCCTGGCTCTGATGCACACCAATGATATGACCTTGGTTGAGAAAGGCAGTCTCATGCGTGTGGTCTTTTAACCTCTGCTCAGCCCCATACAAGTGGCCTTGAGCCAAAAACACTTCCTTACCAACAGATAAGGAGCTCTCATAGCTTGTGCTGGGCTTATCACCTTATGTGGGAATATCTTTTTCCTGTTTCAGACTCAGTGTGTACTCTTTGTTCTGCTTAAGCTTGTGCGTCATGTGGCAGGCACCTGGCCAACCTCACTGTTTTATCTGTTCCAGGTGGGGAGGAAACAGGGTCCACCCGCTGCTGCACAAGAGGGGTGCGTGCAGACCATCACCTTGTGTCTGCTGTAGCAGGAGACCCCTGGCCATGCGGGACTGAACCCATGATTGCAGCTGATCTTACTCTGTCTCTTCTCTGTGTGAGTAAAGTGTTGTTCCATCTAGTGCCTGTGTGAGTCGTGTCTTTCGTGGCGACACCTATAAACCATGGAGTGGGCTGACATCCTGGTTCTGCTGCTCCTGGTGGCAGGCATTGTTGTGCTGTTTGCCGTCCTCCACACAGTGCGACTCTTCTCTACCCTGCCCGAGTCTCAGCATCTCCACATGTGCCATGAGGATGGTAATGCTTTACAGAACTGAAGGGTAATTGAAGCATGGCCCTGGAGCACAGGAGGCACCCAATGCGTGGTAGTTATTATTATCTTTAGCATCACCAGTATTATTACTAATGCCTAGGACTTGTCCACAAAAATCACTATGAAAATTTACTTCTGTGAACTAGACTCATGTCAAAATGCTGCCTGCTTCCATGAGGCTTGTAGTGACATCCATGTACAAGTTCAAAGACCCTCTGAGCCAATTTCCACTTCTCTACATGTCTCTGGGAACCTAGGGGACCAGGATTACTGTAAAAGCAGGTAAGGCCAGTATTAAAAAGCAGGTTCACTCCAGTTCCCTTCACGCCAATGCAACAAGACACAACTCTGTGAAACGCCATGCAACTGTATCCCTGTTAACAAGTATCAACCCCTTCAAAGGATACCTACCCATGACTAAGTCTGCGGCACTCTAGATCTTGATATAAATCACATGCATTCTGGTGTTATTTCATTGCAAATTGCCAAAGATCTTCCATGCTAAAGCTGTACTTTTCTCTTTACCTCTCTTTGTGGGGGACCAGGGTAAGTTTAGATTTTTGGCTTCGGACTTTCTGCCCTCAATTCCATGGAGCATGGCATTTCTGACAATGCTGGAGATGGCTGCACGTCCTGTGTCACTAGCGTGAGGATAGCAGGGAGGGGGGAGTGGTAGAGACAGCTCCCTTCTGAGCACCAAGGTAGTTGGATTCCCCAGAGCAATAACCAGCCCAGCCACCCTAGAAATCCCCTAACCTACTTGGAGGGCTAAGGAGTTACTGCACTTTGGGCCATCTCTAAGGTCTTGGGGAGCCAACCTCCTAGGTAGCTCTCTTGCATTCCAGAACTAACCCATAGGAACAACTCTGGACAAAAGAGGGACACTCAGCCGTGGGCAGCTGAGGTGGAGCTCCTGACCACTCTTTCCACCCAGTCCTGCTCCGTAAGGGGTCTTCCTCATGGTTCTACCTGTCACCTGTCCCCCAGCCCAGGCTCCTGGGTCACCACCAAAGCTGGTAGCTCTGACCCACCAAGCCCAGGCTATGCCTTTCCTGCTACCCGTGTCTCCTGTTCATTTAGTCCCCAAGTCTCCCTCTTGCCTGTGGACCTCCCACCACAGCTGCCTTTTACTGGGCATTTGCTATATACCTCCAGTGAAGTGCTTTACCTAAGTGAGTGCCAGTCTTGAACACTATGAAGCCAACAGAAGCTCAGAAAGGTTAAGTAACTTACCTGGGATCATCCAGCCAGAACATGGGGAGCCAACAACCTTCCTAGCTCTGCCTAGCTTTGCCACTAGCCAGGCCGTCACAGAGTCACGTGGAGCTGCCTCCCCCGTCCTGTTGGCAGTGGTGGGCATCGTGGAGCTCCTAGCTGGCTCAGGGGACTGTAATCCTACAGCCCAGTGGGGGGGGGGGAGTTTGCTATAACTCCCTCTCCAGATTTTAAAATAGTTATTCAGTCTAAAAACAGACTATGTGGTGCTGGTTGGAGGTGGGGGTGGGGAAGTATTGCAACCTAGATTATAAAGATGATGGAAAGAGTGAAATGGAGAGGAAAAAGGACAAGAAACTCCAGCAAATGCCAGGGACTGCTAATGGAGAGAAATAACGTGGCTAATTACATCTCTGAAGGCTATCCATTCCAAAATAAATTTTTAATGAAAAAATAATGCATTTTCCCTGCAACTTAAATCTGGGAGTGAAGGGGATGAGCAGAGTCTCCCAGTGGGCACTAGAGTAGCTGTGCATGTGCAGGGGTGCCTCTGACCATCTCACCTTGATGAGTTGCTTCCCCAGTGTCTTCATCCTGAGGGTGACCACACAGCAGTCTTCCCAGGGAAGCCACAGGAGCGAGCCATGGGAACCTCACACACCAAGCAACTGGGCTCCAGGACACCAGGGGCAGACCAAGGTCTGTAAATCCAATTCCCTCCCCCACCAAAGCTTGTGATGTTTCTCTCCAACAGCTCCAGGAGGCCTTCTCTGGTTATTTTCCTCCGCCTACCTCTCCTTTCCCTTCTCTCCATCAGGGAGTTCCAGATCTTAAATCTATGGGTATAAAGTTGAGGTCCTTCTGTGAAATGAAGGCTCACCTCTAACAAGGAAAAACAGATCTGTTTGGTCAGTGTGGGTTTTGGAGAAGAGGAGCTCCTCCACTCTCCCCTCTTTCTAGCATAATCTGTAGACCAGAATAGGGAGAGAGAATCATGAATTTTAGAGTCAAACAGACTTGGGTTCAGATCCTAGTCTTATAACTTACTTGTTATTTGACCCAGGTTAAGTCATTTAATTTCCCAGACTCATTTTCCTTATCTGTAAAAGGGAGTGTTTGTAAAATTATTGTGTGGTTTAAATAATGTCTGCAGAGTGCTTTGCACAGTATCTAGTATCTAGTATACTCAAGCATTCAGTAAACAGCAGTTGTTTGTGTTATCATTTGTTTCAGAGCACAAGAAGGCTAACCTTGAACTCCTCAAGATGCTTGCTCCTGGGATTCTCCAGCTGCAATCAGCATCCCCCACCCCCACTTGCCTGCTGTTGCTACATGGGTCAGAGAGCAAGGACCACAGGGGCACTAAATTTGCTGCTGACCCTTGACCTCAGATAGGCTATTTGGCCAAGGGTTCAGCTCTCCCTCCAATGTAGAGGAGGCAGGGAGGCAGGAACCAGCAAGAAGTTTCTCCAGGCAAAGGGAAAGTGGCAAAGATACTCAAGAGCTCACAGGTACCTAGCACACATTGCCCATGGGCACACATATCACTCTGCAAACTATACACGAAACCCCTGAAATTCAGGAGTACACAAGCCCCCATAAAATGCAGGACCACATGCTTCAGTATTCACTCTCCAACATACTCAGATCCACAGAAACACAAATAGCCCCATGTAATGTGCATACAAACACATATATATCATGCTGCAACGTGCCCACACTTACATGTTTCCCCCAAAACAGCATGAAATCAATCTGGGCACCTCACTTCTATGCAAAACTTGCTCTCTGAAGTGTGAACATTTGTGCACACACACAAATACACCCACCCTGTAGGTCCAAATGCCTGGGCAGGATGCCAGGAATGGCACCCCTGGGCCTTGCCAGTCATGGCAGCAATTCACAGATGATTCCCTTCCCTGGAGAGATCCCAAGCTGGGGGCCACCAAGGGGGCTGGGCAGTGGGCAAAGGGCTGACCCTGGGGACTTATTAGGGATCAGGATTCATGAGGGCAAAGCAGGAGACCCCAGGGGCCTGGAGTGATGGAAGGGACACACGAAGCTGGGGCTGGGGGAGGAAAAGCAGGAGGATGGAGATCTACACTGACACCTTCAGTCCTAGAGGCAGAGAAGAGGTTCAGATCTGGCCTGGTGCGTTCCAGTGTCGGGCAGAAGCAGGGAGACTGGAATTACTTCTTTCTCACTTCATTCCTCATTTTTTTCCTTTTCTGGAGCTATTCCATCCTCTGCACCCTGGGAGACTCTGACTGGGTCCTGGATCTGGCCAGACAGTAGACCTGTCAGTATCCTGAAGACCAGATACAGGAAGCTTATTACTGAGCTCTCCAAAGCCTGATGCCCGGAAGCAGCATCAGCTCACTGGGTTGGCTTGGAGGAGCAGGACTCCTGCGGCCTTTGCCCTTTGTCTTTGGGACCTCCTCTAGGGGGCAGGAGACAGGTGGAGGATCTTACTTCCTCTGTGTCTGAAACTTTCATTCACCCAATGAAATGGGGAGGGGCTACACCCGCATGGGGTAAACCCCTGACCCCTACCCAAACTCACCAGGCTGGTATGGTCATAAACACACAACACCCAGAGGCAGGAGGTCCAGGGCATTTCTCCCACAACCCCTTATTCCCACCTCAACTCCTCCCTATCCTGCCCCGTGCCATATTCTCTTCTCCCAGCCTTTCAAAGGCAGAGTGACCCTGCAAACCCTCTCCTCTGCTGTCTTCAGTCCTTGAACAAGCTGGAGGCAGCACTGATGGGAATCGTTCCTGCCCCTCATGGGCAGAGCTTGCAGACTCAGGATGCTGCTCCACTAGCCAAGCAGCTCTTTCCACTAATAGATTGTGTAGAAAAACATTTGGCCAAGATAGGAAGGAGTCAGTGAGGTCAAGGTTATGGGGGCAATTCCTTTGTGAGAGGATCTGAGAAAAACAATTCTACAACCTGAACACACATGGAAATCTGGCCCTGGCCACAGCCTGGTCTTGACTACAGAGTTTTAAATTGAGTCCTGAAAAACATTTGCAGCAACTCTGCTTCGTAGGTGAGAAATTAAGCTCCAGAGAGGGGCAGCAGCTTACTTAAAGTCACACAGCAAATCAAAGGCATACCTGTAACTAGAATCTAGTCTCCTGCCTCCTATCCCAGTTATCTTTAGATCGCAGCAAAAGGCGATGTTTTAAAAGCCAGACTTTGAGGAAAAGAGGAGTGCCCAGGTTAGCTAAAGTCTGATGAAGGAGCCCTGGAAGGTCTTATTTCCTGGTGCATAGGTATTCTTTTTTTTTCCTCCTCTTTCCTTCTGAGACTGGGCCAAATGAAGGCCAGAAAGTGGCAGATTCTGTTCATCCCTGGGATGGAGGGGTACAGGGAGGCAGGGAGACGGCAGGGAGGAGACAGGGCTGGGTTGGGCTTTGCCTCCTCTGTTCCGGTCTTCTCTGAGAGAGTAGCAACCTCAGTGACTGCAGGAGCACGTGATGCCACTGTGCAAAGAGGCTGAGATAAGAAGGAGGATTGATCTTTTTGCTGCTTCAAAGAGAACAGAAACCCTCCTTGTCATGGCTGTTGATCAAAGTCTCTGCAGAGAATATTTAAAATGCCCTACCCTGCTCCCACTCTGGGTCCCTGGAGGTGTCATGCTGAGACCTTCCTCCAAGCCTTACTGCAAACTAGAGACACCTTCCCACCTACCTTCCAGCTAGGGTACCACTGCAGCTACCAGAAGCCAGGAGTTCAAATTCCTTTCTAGCCTTTTTTCCAGGCAGCTTAGCCCAAGGCCAGGGCCCAGTCAGCGGGAACTGATATCATCCCCATCGTACAGATGAGAAACTGAGGCATAGAGAGGTTAAGTAACTTATCTAGAAGCACAAGCTAATTATCTCTTGGGAAATCCCCATTATTGCAGGGTTATATGGCCTTTGTCTGAAAGCCCCTGTCTGATGGTAGAGACAGGCTCCTCCCTCTAGAGCTGCCAGCTCATGTAACATACGTACAATCCAAAAAGACTATGGAAATAACCTCTGTGAAAAAGGAGGGATGGGCTGTGTTTCAAAAATGTCTTATTTAAAAAATCTTGAAAAATCCAAATCTTTAATTTCACTTTGCCTCCCTGGTGGGGCAGAACAGATTTGTCTTGCCCCTTCTCCTGCCCCTTCACAAACTATACCCAACTCCATCTGTTTGCAAATAGTGCTTTGTCTTATATGTGAAAATCCTTAAATGCTTATCCACTGAGTAAGTGCAAATTTCAAAGTCCTTAGCCAGGCATTCAAGGCTCTGAAAAACCTTGAGAGGCCATGTGGCCTACTGGTTAAGAGCATGGGCAAACTTCCTGGGCCAGCATCCCAGCTCCTCAACCTCACCATTCTTTAGCCCATGAATTTTTTATGTGTTGCTTAATTTCCAGTATTTGAGAGATTTTCCAGATATCTCTCTTTTATTCATTTTGTTTGACTTCATTACAGTCAGAGAACATACTTTGTAGATTTCAATTCTTCTAAGTTTGGTAAGGTTTGTTTTATGACCTGGAATATGGTCTATATTGGGGCAACTTGAAAAGAATGTGTATTCTGCCATTGGTGGTGAAGTGTTCTACAAATATCAATTAGATCAAGTTCACTGGTAGTGTTGTTCAGGTCTTCTATGTCCTCACTGATTTTCTGTCTACTTTTCCATCAGTTAGTGAAAGATGAGTTTTGTTAAAGTCTCCAAGTATAACTGGGTTTGTTTATTTCTTCTTTTACTTCTCTCAATTTTTTGCTTCATGTATTTTGAAGCTCTATTGTCGGATACATATACATTGAGGATTGTGACAACTTTTAGATGAATTAATCCTTTTTTCATTGTGTAATATTCCTCTTAATCTCTGATAAATTTCCTTCTTTAGAAGTCTAGTTTGCTTTAAATTAATATAGCCATTCCAGCTTTCTGTGTTTTTTTTTGGAGACGGAGTCTTGCTCTGTCGCCCAGGTTGGAGTGCAGTGGTGCGATCTCGGCTCATTGCAAGCTCCACCTCCTGGGTTCACGCCATTTTCCTGCTTCAGCCTCCCATTTAGCTGGGACTACAGGCGCCCAGCACCATGCCCGGCTAATTTTTTTGTATTTTTAGTAGAGACAGGGTTTCACCGTGTTCGGCAGGATGGTCTCGAACTCTTGACCTGTGATCCGCCCGCCTCGGCCTCCCAAAGTGCTGGGATTACAGGTGTGAGCCACTGTGCCTGGCTCAGCCATTCCAGCTTTCTAAAAAATGTTTCATGGTATTTTAAAAAATCATTTAATTTTTGACCTATCTATATCATATTTAATGTGAGTTTCTTATATGTAGCATAGAGTTGGTCTTATTTTAAAAAAATCTAATCTGACAATCTCTGTCTTTTAATTGATATGTTTAAACCATTGACACTTAATACATTCGGTGATATGGTTGGATTTAGGTCTACCATTTTATTGTTTGGTTTTGGTTTGTCCCAAATCTTTTATTTCTTTGTTTCTCCTTTTCTGTCTTCTTTTGGATTATTTGAATATTGTTTTAGTATTCCATTTTTCTTTCTCTGTTGCCTTTTTTACTATATCTTTTTGTATTTTTTAAGTGGTTATTCTAGGGATTATAATACAAATATCTAATTCTTCATGGTCTATCTAGAGTTAATATTTTACCACTTCAAGTGAAATATAAAAACCTTGCAGCCATATAGGTCCGTTTCCCTCCTTCATGCTGTGGTCATTATATACATCTATAGACATTGAAAACCTCATTATACAATGTTATAACTTTTGCTTTCAGCTGTCACACATATTTTAAAGTACTTAAGGAGAAAATAATTTATTATATTTACCTAGCTTTATAATTTTATCATCTTCCTTTACTCCTAAAGTTCCAAGTTTTGAGTGGGAGTGTCGCCTTCTCCAAGGGAGTAGCAGCAGCAGTGGCTACAGGAGCAACTCAAAATGAATATGAGAAAGACATCTGGAAAAATCTCCCAAATACTGGTATCATTTCTCTTTCTCCTGAAAATTTTCCTGTAGCATTTCTTTTGTAGCTGGCATGCCAGCAATAAATTTTCTTAGTTTTTCTTCATATAAAAATATCTTTACTTTGCCTTTAAAAAAGGTTTTGGGTTTTGTTTGTTTGTTTTGTTTTGTTTTTTAACTGGATATGGAATTCTGGGTTGACAGCTCTTTTCTTCCAGCATTTTACAGAATTTTTTCCATTGTCTTCTGGCTTTGATGGTTTCTGATGACAAATCTGTAGTCAATTTAATTGTTCTTCCTCTATATGTATTGTATTGCTTTCCTCTGGCTGCTTTTAATTTTTTTCTTTATCCTTGGTTTTCAGCTGTTTAAGATGTCTTTGGGTGAGGTTTTCTTTGAATTTATTGTTTTGGGGGTTTCTGAATATACTGAGATCCATGAACCAATACATTTATGTCTTTTTACCAAATTTGGGATGTTTTCAGCCGTGATTTCTTCAAGTTTTTTTTTCTGCACCAAGCAAGCCTTTTCTTCTCTTTCTATTGAACTCCAATGACATGAATATTAGACATTTTGATATTGTCCCACAAGTCCCTGAAACTCTATTCTTTCTTTTCAATCTTTTTTCTCTGTTGTTCAGATTAGATAATTTCTATTGATTTATTTTCAAGTTTATTGATTCTTTTTGCTGTGGTCTTTGTTTTGCAATTGAGACCATGGGGTGATTTTTAAAATTTCAGTTGTTGTATTTTCTAGCAACAAAATGTCCATTTTGCTCTTTTTAAAATGGTTTTCAGGTTCTTTTTTGACAGCTTCTATCCTTCCATTCATTTCAAGATCATTTTTTCTTACTTTATGAACTATAGTGATAATATCTGCTTTAAAGTTTTTGTGTGATAACTCCATCATCTGGAATATCTCAGGGCCAGCATCAGTTAATTATCTTTTCCTTTGAAAGTAATTGAGATTTTCCTGGTTCTTTGTGTATGGAATAATTTGGGGCATTTTGAATATTATGTGATCAACCCTATCTGGTTCAGACCACAAGTGCTGACCTGCTTTGGATCAGTTCTACACATGCCCTGCTCAAGGATGAGTCCAGGACTTCACCCACAGATTTAAGGAAGTCTTTTCTTTAGCACTCCGTGATTTCCCTTACACTCTCAGGTGCCTAGAGGCCCTTTTCCTGGTCTTTGTGCTGCAACGCTGGAGTTTTACCCTCCCCAAATTGTTGCATATTTCCCCTGCCTGGGGTCCACCTCCTGGGTGAAGCAAAAAGACAAAGAAAGAAAGAAAAATCAACAGGATTTCCCCCACACCTTTGTAGGGGCTCCCTTTCCCAATTCCTCTGACCAGAGAGAAGGATTTTCCTCATGGTTTTAGATTCTGCACTACCAACATTACAGGAGTATAGTTACATGATTGGGGCTTTCCTTGGGACATACCCAGGAGAGTAAAAGAGAGAACAATTGGGGTCACTCTCTGACCTGCAGGGTCCCTGTTCCCAGTCCTCTGGCTAGAAGCAAAAGTTCCCCTCGGAGCTTTTTTTGTTTGGGCCCACTGTGCAGCGGCATTTGGGCCCTCTAGCATCCAAGTCAGGAGATATTGGAGGGAAAATACCAGAAAACTCACGGTCATATTGATCATTCTTTGAGCATTTATTTCCCGCAAATCCGCCTGCTAATATTTTTTTTTCAGAGTTCTTAAACAGTGTTGTATGCATTCATTCCAGGGATTTTATTTGTAAGCAGTGGGAGAGAGAGGATGAAGTTTGCTTACTCCATCTTGGCTGTAATCAGAAGCCTGTAGACATGTAATTTTAAGTTGAAAGGCATGGGAGAATGTAACAAGTTTTGCAAACAGTATTGCAATATTTAAAAGAATGTAAAAGTTATTCTATTTATAAATTTATTTATTTATTTATTTAATTTTATTTTTTATTATTTTTTTTGAGATGGAGTCTCACTCTGTTGCCTAGGCAAGAGTGCAATGGTATGATCTCAGTTCACTGCAGCCTCTGCCTCCTGGGTTCAAGTGATTCTCCTGCCTCAGCCTCCCGAGTAGCTGGGATTACAGGCACATGCCACCACACCTGGCTAATTTTTGTATTTTTAGTAGAGACGGGGTTTCACCATGTTGACCAGGTTGTTCTCGAACTCCTTACCTCAAGTGATCCGCCCACCTTGGCCTCCAAAATGCTGGGATTACAGGCGTGAACCACCACACCCAGGCAGTATTTTTATAAATTTAATTTATTATATTTACAATGGATTTTCAAGTACATGATAAAAAGATTTTGCTTATTCCATTAGATATTTAAGTTACATAGGAAAGTCAAATATATTAAATGTTCAAATGTAGCTGAAATTGTTTAAGCAAATTTAATTAAGTTGTAAATGGCACTGATCGTTTAAAGGAGTAGTTTTTTCAACCTGAGTTAATCAAACTTTAATTGAAGAAAAAGTGAAGGTCTTGTTCTTATTTTATTGCATTGATGCATAGAACAATAAGATTGGTAAGTGGAGCTTAATCCTTCTAAAAAGCTATGTTTTTATATGTGTATCCTTAATAAATTGCATATTAAATTTTAAAAGGTAGCTATAAATAGTATTTCTGTGTGCACAAGCCCCCACACACTCAGCAAAAAAGCCTCATCGACAGGGCGCTTCCTTCCACCACTCCCAGGTAACTCTCACTGTCAGAAAGATGTCTTTCTCTCCACCTGAAATCCATGGGTAGTGTAGACTGTAGAAGATAGAAGCATTTGGAGACAGATTGGAGAGGAACTTTACTCATCTGTGCCTCAGTTTCCTTATCTATAAAATGCAATAAAAAGGACCTGTCTCAAAGATTTGTTTTGAAGATTAAGTGAGGGAGTGTGCATAAAGTGTATGTGTACATAAAGGGCTTAACAGAGAAAGCTGTAGAAGTAGGCACCAGTTAGGCCGGGCACAGTGGCTCACGCCTGTAATCCCAGCACTTTTGGAGACCGAGGCGGGTGGATCACAAGGTCAGGAGTTCAAGACCAGCCTGGCCAACGTGGTGAAACCCCATCTCTACTAAAAATAAAAAAATTAGCTGGGCGTTGTAGTGGGCGCCTGTAATCCCAGCTACTCGGGAGGCTGAGGCAGGAGAATTGCTTGAACCTGGGAGGCAGAGGTTGCAGTGAGCTGAGATCGTGCCATTGCACTCCAGTCTGGGCGACAAGAGCAAGACTTCGTCTCAAAAAAAAAAAAAAAAAAAAAAGACGTAGGCACCAGTAAAAGAAGTTATTATGAGGCAGGCCGATAGCTTGAGCCCAAGAGTTTGAGACCAGGCTGGGGAACGTGGCGAAACTCTGTCTCTACAAAAAAATTAAAAAAATTAGCCAGGTGTGGAGGCATGTGCCTGTAGTCTCAGCTACTGTGGAGGCTGAGGTGAGAAGGATTGCTTGAGCCCGGGAGGTCAAGAATGCAGTGAGCCATGATTGAGCCACTGCACCCCAGCTTGGGTGACAGAGCGAGACCCTGTCTCAAAAAAAAAAGAAAAAGAAAAAAATAAAAATTATCGCTGTTGCTTGTGGTGTTATTCTCTGAGCCAATTCCCAGAGGTGCCAGGTGCTCATCCTCACCCTGGAGGAGGCTGTGAGAAAGCCAGGCTGAAGCGAGGGCCCACCAATAGGACCCTCCCTCCTGTCCTGCCTGCATGGCTGCTTCCTCCGTGGCCCAGCCATTCTTGACAATGCAGACAGTTGTCTGGTGTGGCCAGGTAGTGGCTGAAAGATGCAGAGCTCAGGCCTCAGAGAGACTGGTGTTCAGACCCAGCTCTGCCACTTCTTCATGGCTGGTTTAGAAAAGTTGCCCAGATTCTCCAGGCCTCTGTAGCTTGAAGATACCTCACTCTGAGGTTGGATTTGAGTACTGAATGAGACACTGTGCAAAGTCTCCAGCACCATGCCTAGCACATGGTGGGCTTGTATACACAGTGGTCATCTTGCATCTCCACAGTTTAATTCCAAAATGGATCTCTTGTCCCCAGTTTACCTAGTTAACTCGTCTGCACTGACCTAGGTTATTCGGGTAGCGTGGCTACACTGACTTAACTGAGGAGTAGGAGGCCCAGCTTCTAGTCCTGGGCCTTGAACTGAGGTCAAGCTCCTTCTCTTTCCTGAGACTCAGTTTCTCCTCCCTAGGTTGATGTGACAATTCCCATTCTGCCCCTCCAAGCCTCACATGACCAGACAGTGTGTGGATGTGGAGGGCTTAGTTCCGGGGGGAAGTAAGTAGTCACTGACAGACCCAGGAGATGTGTGGAGAGTAACTGACAGACCCAGGAGATGACAGTAAGTAACTGACAGACCCAGGAGATGTGTGGACAGAGCCAGATTCTCTGGTGTCCTCTTTCCTGACAGGAAGTTGGACGCCTTGTCCAGATAATCTGCCTCCATTCTGGCAGAAGCAGACAGCAGCTCACAGGCTTGTGTTCTTAGCCACCCATTCATCAGTCCGGCATTTCTTCTTTCAGAGCAAAAGCTGCTGTGACAGAAACAGAAGGGGAGACCCTGGGCCATTAGTACCACCCCCATGTCTGCCTCAATGTCCTCTGGCCCCCAGCTATTGCTGGCTTCCAGACTGTGAACTTCTATGCATGGGGTCTGCTCCTTAGAACTGGGATGAGCAGGCAAGAATGTGCCTTGGAACAAGGTTCTCCTGCCTCTAGAATTGTGTGACCTTAATTTGCCAGGCCCATGATCACCACACAGCGATCAAGTCCTTTACGGCCCAGCTCAAGCCCCTCCCTTCCTCCAGCCCACGCCACCCTCTCCCTTCTCTGAGCGTCTACACTCCACACAACAGCTCCTGCTCACACTCTGTCCTGCTCCAGCGTGTCACTCCTCTCTGGGTGGTTCTGTACCCAGGGAGAGAGCTGGAGGGAAGGTCCCTCTCTATGTCCCTGACAGCCCTGCCCCAGGATGGGCTCAGAGCAGGTGCTGAACCTGTGCAGGGACCGCTGGGGCAGCTGGCTGGGGAACATGAGGTGGGGAGCAGAGACCAGGTCCTGGCCATGTTTTCAAAGCCTGGGCTGCAAAGAGGCCAGCAAAGAGGGGACAGTGAGGCCTCAAGCACATTGGGGACCACCTCTCTGGACTCAATAACAAAAACATCTGTGTAAAGAGCTTGATGGTTTCAGAAGTTTTCCATCCTGCGGCCATTTGACAGTGGGAGTTATTACCTCCTACCTGCAGAAGAAATATCCAGGGGTCCAAAAGAAGGATTGTACCTTCCAAGGTCACAAAGATATCAAGGGAAAACACCCAGACTAGAACCCGAGGCTCCGGACTTTCAGCCTCTTAGTCTTTGCCTCTAGCATTCACAGGGGTGGTGAGGTTCAAGGAGATGGCATGAGAACAGAGCAGTGAGTGAGCAGCCCCTCTGCATCCACAAACAGCCTCTCCCTGCTTCCTTCAAGCTTATCTGCTGGAAAGAGGGGTGGACAAGGGAGGAGGCAGAGCCAGAGAGGCTGCATCGCCTCAGCCCTTCACTGTCTGTGATGGGTGCAATCTGGAAGCCCCAGTGGCCTAGCCCTCTACCCTAGGTCTGCAATAGAGCCCTACCCTAGGGCCACAGCGACCCCATGAACTTCTGCCCCAGGCTTCTTCCTGGTATGCCAGGGAGATGCATGAGGTGAGCATCTTTGGAGCTTTCCCACCTCCTTGAGTGAGCAGTGATAATACTGGCTGGAGGAGAAGCTCTAGTTCAGATCTAGCCTCCCTTCTGCACTGTACCCCGGGAAGCTTTGCTCCCTAGGTGTGAACCTGGCTGGATTCCGGCTTCTGAGATCTTTCGTCCTGGTTTTCAGTGAGCTGGAGTGGAAAAGTCTTTCTCTGTGTGGTTAATTTTGCACTGGCCCATTTTCCCTTTCTCTCTCCTCTTCTTACCTGACTCTAGGGGATGCCAAGGGAGGAAGACACAGCCAGTCAGCATTCCTTCCTAGGGGCCCATCAGAAGTTTCCAGGAGAGAGCCTTGGATGGTGTGTGGGTGTGTAAATTTCCCAAAGACTGGCCAGGCCTCCCCGATCAGACAGGCAGGGACCCAGCCTTGACCAGCAGAGCTTTCAGAAGAGATGTCTCCCAACACCAAGGCCTCCTTATCCCACTGGCAGGTTCAGAAATTGGAAGATGCTGGCAGTCAAAAGAACCCAGGCCAGCTCATTAGTCCCCACTATCCAAAGGACTGGCCAGGCTGCTGGCAGGTGGGAAGCTTTGTCATACAACTCAGGCCAGTAAGGAACCAGGCCAGAGCTAGCAGCCAGAGGACCGGATACCTGAGCAAACTCCATAGATGCTCAGCCCTGACCGGGTGGCGGGGAGTGGTGGGGGCGGAGGGGAGGCTGGAGGGGTGGGAAATGAGTCAGCACAGCCCCTCATTATACAGATGGGAAACTGAGGCTCGGAGGGGGGCAAGCCCCTGGCAAATGTTGCAGGGCAAGGTAGGGACTGAAAACAGGTCTTTGAATTTCAATGTGGGTTTTTTACATAGTACCACGTCTCATTGTTCTGAAATCAGTAGATGGAAAGCTTGTACATCTTTATTCATTGCCCCCTCCCAGGATACTTTTGGCTACCCAGGCTAGTGCTGAGGCTTGGGGAGACCCAGGATTACGTGACAGCCACTCCCTCAGTGGGGCCTTCCTCCCTACTTAGTGTTCAGGAGCCACGGCATGGGTTGGTAACTATGAAAGGGGATGTGCTGCAATAAAGCTACCGGCAGAGCAAAGCGGGATACAGGAAGACAGGAGACAGAAGGGGAGGGATTTTACTCACTTATACCTTACTTCATTCCCAAAAGATTGATGGTGGTAGAGAGGCTGTGAACCTACAAAGGTTTTAGGGTATGAGCTGGTCTTAAAGGGTGAACAGGATTCAGAGGACAAGATGAGGATGGGTCTTCCAGGAGGAAGGAACAGCTTGTGCAAAGACACAGGACATGTGTGAGGTCTCGTAGAGCCCAAGGTGGCTGAGGCAGAGGGGGCAGTGGCAATGCTGAAGGAGTGATGGTCCTGTTCAGATGGCCAGCCCATCGTAGGCACCATTGTGGATGAGCCTGCCCTTCAAGAGGCTGGTCACCTTGGCCTCAATCACTGTTGTTGTATAACAAAGTCCCCAAAATTCAGTGGCTTAACATAATATATATTTAACTTATTATCCTGTGGGTCAGAAATTTAGTCTGGGTTCTGCTGGGTGATTCTTCAGTTCTCAGATGGGGTCACTCACTCTGGAGGTCAGCTGGCTATTGGCTGACCTAAGCTAGCCACAAGCACAGACACAAGAAGGCAGGCTCCAATGTGAAAGCCCATTTCAAATTTCCATTTGCAGCATATCTGCTAGTATCCCATTGGCCAAGGGAGGTCACATGGCTGGGTCAACTCAAGGGATGAGGTAGTGACATAACCTCTGTTAATAGTGGGAGGACAATACAAAGGCACACGGCAGAAGGCAAGGACACAGGGAGCAGGAAGCACTGGGCTATCAATGCAATGCAATCCACCAGTCGTTGGCCACCCAGCCTTGGCTCGGTTGTCTGCACTCACATCCCCAGATAGGTGCAGAGCATGCCTCTGGAACCCAGCTCAAAGGAACCCAGCTCAAATCCTGCCTTCTCAAGGGAACCCTCCTTGCTGACTCTGCCCTCAATTTAGCTTACACTACCCAGTCCTGTGAGAGCTCAGTAGTTTGTGTGTGTGTGTGTGTGTGTGCATGTGTGTGTATGTCTGCCTCAACCAGATGGTGGGAACTGGTGCAGGGTTGCCTATTTATCACCCTACATGCTGGGCTGTGGAGCCACATGGGTGACTTGGAAATGACCCCTGCCCTCTGTGAAGCCCAGTTTTCTGTAGGAGACACACCTGCCAGCAGTGACAGTCCAGCATGGCGAATAGTGAGATCAGGCACATGGGGCACAGAGACAGCCCAAGGGAGGCACAGGCCCAGCCCAGCCTCCAGGAAAGGCTTGCTGAGAAGTTGAAGCTGGAATGAAGTCTAGAAGTTGAGTAGAAGGTTAAGATAGACCAGTGCCTGTAGGCAAGAATGGGAGGATTCTGTCGTAGCTGGGGACAGCATGGCACAGGTACAATGGTGAGAACAGGTGGACATGTCTGAGGAACGACCGTGGCTGCCTGCAGCTGAGCTCAGGAGGGCACCTGGGAGGCAGAGGTGGGGAGGAAGCTGGAGAGGTTGACAGGAGCCAAGTCATGGAGCCCTGGGTGTCAGGTGAAGGATGAGCAGAGCAAGAATGTGAGACTGCAGGACCTGACCTGCATGTCAGAGCTGGCTCTGGGTGGCTAGGGCAGAACAGAAGCCAGAAGATCGTGGGCAACAACAGTCCAGGGGGAGATGAGGATGGCCAGAACCCAGCAGTGGTGCTGGAAACGAAGAAGAGAGAGTGGATTCGAGAAGGGATTCCAACTCTTCAGGCCTTGGTGACCTGCAGGATGTGGCACTCAAGGCCCAGGGTTCGGGGTTTGGGGGTCCCCTGGAGTCTAAGGGCTGGCTCTGGGAGTCTGCTGGTTAGAAGTCAGGGAGACGTGGGGCAGGCCAGCCCGGAGCCAGGGGTCCCTAGAGGTCAAGGTCCCAACAGGCTTGGGGTCCTTGACTCTGCACAGCAGCTCTGGGCCAGGGCAGCCTGGCACACCCGGGCTCCACCACCTGCTTCCTCTCCATCTGGCACACCCTGATGTGGTACTACTGAAAAAGAGCAGGGCGAGCTTGAAAAAGCCACCAAAGACAGGCAGTATCAAAGCACCTTCCCAACTGCACTTTCCCCAGCCCCAAAGCCAGCTTCAGAGGCCACTTGTGCCATAGGCCTGAGGGGCACGATTGTTCACCAGGGAGGCCCTGAGTGGCATGTCCGTCCCCTGGGGAGCTTCAAAGGTGGCCCCACCAAGCCAGCCTCCTGTTTCCCGCTGGGAGATGGGGTCTCAGTCCTGCCAGCCACCTGGGAGTTTTTGATGTTTTCACCTCTGAGCCTCTGGCTGACACCAGCTCAAAGAACATTCCTTCCTCCCTAAAGCTTCCTCTCGCCCCTGGGCTCCCATTGACTGAGAACTTGTCACCAGCTGTGCCCACCTGGCCCAGAGCCAGGGCTTCTCTGCTTTGCCAAGGTCCCAGCCAGGTTGAGTCTGGCTCAGTGTGTGGGTGCCTTGTACTGTCTCTCCTGAAGAGCTGGTTCTATCTCTCAAGCAGCTGCTAAGGACATTGAGGCCCTGGGATCTCAGATGAAGAACTCTCTGAGGAAGAACTGTGCTGTGTAGAAGTGTTTTTTTCCCCTTCTTTTATTTACAGGCAAGAGCTGTGTTTCGGAGCAAGCTCTGACTGGGGAAGCAGGGGGCCTGGCTTCCTACCCTAGCCCTGGTGATTTGACTTTGGGTAACCTCTTTGGGCTTCTGTTCTTGCAACTCTAAAATGAGATTAATAAGACTGGTCTATGAATTGAATAAGATAATACATCTGAAAATACTCATGTGTCTGGCTAAGTTTTTAAATTTATTAATTCAATAATACCCATAAGAAGTTACCATGTACCCCCTATTTCCAGTACATGGGGAAGCCCAAGAAGGGAATCCATTGAGGGGAAGGACCTCGGAGAGTCTGCAGGCAGGTCCTATTATCAGCCCCTACTCCACACTTAGTGTCAAAGAGCATAGTCAGGTTAAATCCAGCCAGCAGGTACCATGGTGGGAGAGCTTGGTCCCATGAGTACAGGATAGTGTACCAGGGCTGCAGGGGCTGGAGCAGGAGATAGTGGAGTGGGCTCCTCTGGAATGAGAAGGAGAAGACAGAGAAGAGGCTTTCGTCTATGAATCCTGAATCTCTCGATTGACAAGGAGCACGGCCTGCTGGTCTGACCCAGTGTCATAAATTTGTTTTAATGTAGTTGGTGTCTCAGCATCCATTTTAAGGCTTAATATAAATTATTTAAAGCCCAAAACACTTCCCTTCCTCATGTAGTCGTTTGCAATATAGCCTGCTTGTTCCTCATCCCACTGATCCAATACCACTGGTCCCACAGCTTCTGACCATGATGAAACCTAATGGTCAACACCAGAGTCATGTAAATGAGTCCCCCCTTTGTGTATCTTTTCTCTGAACCAGTCAATCAACAACCCCTGTGGGAAAGCCCAAAGGATAACGCTACAGGCTTTAATAAAGGCAAAGTCCCACAGGTCCCCTCTTTCTCTCTCTTCCCCCTGCCCCAAGTTGAACTCCCTGTCACCTTTGGACTTCTTTTGCACACTATTGACACCCCTAACCTATGTGGGACCTGAGAGTAATAAATTTCTTGTCCTTCTGCATTTTAATTTCACTTCTTCTTTGTGTCTCACACACCCAAACCTAACTTTCCCCCCATCAGGGCTCTCCTGGAGAGTAGCTATCTTGGCTTATGGCCAATCTCAAGAGACAGACCTGGAGACCAAATTACAGTGAAAATGACCATACAAGGGAGACCAAGTGGTTCTACGCTGCAGGCACAGGGCCAGGTCTCCTTGGGGCCAGGCTGGAGGGGAGGCCTGGCCGTGGGCCTCTGGGGCATTCTAGAGCCTTTGCTGCCACAGATTCACCCTGGAAATGCCAGCCCTTCTTTTCCTGCTGAAACTGGAAGCCTGGAGGAGGAGAGGAGAAGTTCCCAGCCTCTAAAGCCAGGACTGGGAACCTGGGGCACAGAACCTGGGGGTACAGAAACTGCAAGTGGACCAGCAGATAGGACGGCTGGAACGTGAATCCTCTCTTTGGCCTTTAGAAGCAATCCTTGGGTTCCTGGGCAGGGTGAGCGGGGCAGGTCAAGATGCAGAAATGGGCAGAGAGAAGCAGAGAAAGGTAGACCACACTTCAGGGCTCTTCAAAGTCAGGGACCTGCAGATCGCTTCTTCTCCAGAGCCCAGCCAGGGCCTGGTACAGTGGAGTGGGGAATAAGTATTTGTCAAGTTGATTTGATAAGAGAGATCTAGAGTGAGATCCAGCCACAGAGTTGGGGGCAGCTGGAGAGACAGAGGAGCTGAGAGACGAAAAGAAATGCATACTCAGGTAGAAAATCCGAGAGAGATAACAGAAATGGAGAAGGGAGAGAGAGGAGAAAAATAAAACCGAGATGGAGGAGAGAGCAACAGAGAAGATACTGCCTTCACCGAGTCCCAAAATAGCAGCTGCTGGTGCCAGCAGCCTGCCCTGAGATGGCCCTTTAATTGGGGCTGAATTCAGCACTCTCTGAGCCCAGAGCTTGTGTGTGGGTGTAGCTGTGTGCTGGTCCAAGGTTGTCAGAAAAGGCCCAGCTGGAGTAAAATGTGTGCCCGGGGTGTGGCTTCCCTCCCTGGGCTCCCCAAGCCCCCTCCAGCTCCCACCCTACACACCCAGGCCACAGATGCCACAGTGAGGGAGCAGCACCTGTTCTGGGGAGGTCAGGGCTTCTCCAGCTTGCCCGGGGAGAGGGGAAGGAAGTCTGAGGGAGCGGGAAGATGCTTGAGGGAGTGGATGATCATTGCATTTTGGGAAGAGATCATTGTCAGAGTTGGATACTTAGCGTTGTTATTTTAGGGACAACTTATACTTTCATAAAACTCCCTTAACAGGCTGATTGTCTTCTCACATCCTCTCTTCCAGATGCTAGCACCCAGTTGTGTGGCCAAAGCAGCCATAATTTAAGGTACCACCTCCTCTCCAATCCATTTACCTATTGCTTAGGAAGAAGGGCTGATTCTGCTTTCTTATGGGGACACATTCTCTGCTCCAGCCAGGTATAGAGGTGGCCTGCTTGCGCTCCATTTCCCTTTAGGATACAAAGAAAACACCTGATAGTCTTTACACTATGAGGAATCTTCTTTAGATGCCAAGAATTTTCCAATGATGTGAAGAAGAAGACCAGTATACAGGGAGAATTCAGTTGAATGACCACCTTCCCGCCTCCCTGATCCATCATATGAAAAATTTGCAACATTTTCTATAGATTTATATTACACTTGTGCTTGTGATACTCAATACTATTAAAATATCATATTTCAATATTAAAAATATTAATTGGTAATTTGTTACAAAATGCCCTCAGACTCAAAAGAAGGAAAGGGAATTTATATTTGTTGAGCACATATTTATACGTCAGGAACTGTGCTTTGTAAACATTTTTACTTGTGTTGTATGACTTCTATGATGTCTTCATTATCATTTCTGCTTCCAGATCTGGGAACAGTGGCTTGGGGAGATTAGGGTACTTGCCCAAGGGCACCTCCCTAGTACCTGGAGGCACTGGAGGCTAGATCTGCCTGCCTTCAGAGTTTGTTTCACTATGCCAGAAGACCCAGAGGAACTCGGGGTGGCGGGGCTGCTTCTAAGAGCAAGGCTGAGGACTGTCATAGAATGTGGAGTGAACAGAGTTTTTCTGAGGAGTTGTGGGAAATTAATAAATAGGGCAGCTCCACTCCACCTTCTTGGGCCTCATCTGAGTAGCCAGCCTGGTGGCTAGTAGAACCCTCATCCCACAGGGCCAAGACTTTAGAGATGTCACAGGTTGGATTCCTCTGGAAGCATACGCTGAGAAAACTAGTATGTGGAAAGCATCAGGAAGTGGTCTCAGGACCAATGCCTGTAGGGGAAGGGAGGAAGCAGGATTGGGCAGAGGGAGAAGTTGGGCAGCAATGCAGTTCCCATGAGAGCCTCCAATGATTCCATAGGAGCTCTGAGGTTGGGAGGACCCTTCAGAGTGGGGTGAGGGAGCTGGGCCCTAATACCCTGTCATTGGATGTGGACTTCCCTGGGAAGGGGGTGTTATCTTAGGCATGGATGCTTTCTTCAGCTGAGACAATTCCCAGAGGGGCTGAGAAATGAGAAGTGTCAAAAAATCGTCTTCCTGGCAGCTGGGAGAGTAAGCTCTTTGATTCTGCAGGGGCCATACAGATGGTGCAGCACAGCACCCATGACAGTGCTGCCGGTGGGGAGGTGGCTAGGGATGGTGTTCTCCAGGCTTGGTGAGGCTAACTCCAGGATGCACAGATAATTCCAGGGAAAATACCATGAATGAGGATTCCCAAGGGGCAAGGGTCTTACAGTTTATGGGAAAAGGGGAAGGAAGCTTGGCTGAGAAGTTCTGGAAGGCAAACTGAGGTTTGAATATGCTCCCTCTGCTCCCTGCCCCAATAGTGCCAGGCAGAAAAGATGTCCAAGGAGGGATTCTGGAAGGCGAATCAAATAAGGACAGAGCCATCCCTTGGCTAACACGTCCCCCAGAAAGACCCTGAGTTCCTAACCCTGTGTGGAACTACATTGGGTGGGAGGAAAAAAGGGAGAAAATGGAAGAGACAAGTGAAGGACAAGTTGGTCTTTCCTCCAGGCATTCACATTCTGGCTGGGGGTGCAGCTTCATATGTGGGAGCAGGCAGAGAAAAGCACATGATGTGCTCCCGGCTGTCTTGGATGGTGCTGCCAGCTTTTGGGGTAAATTAATTCAGAGAAGGGAGCCAGCAAGGTGAGAAAGTCAAAGAGAGGTTCTCAGAACAGAGGAGATTGAGGATAAGCTTTGAATAATGGGGAAGAGTCAGGCAAGCAGGGATCTCCCTCCTGAAATGCACCCCTCTTCCTTGCCCTGCACCCTTGTTTGTTGGGGAAGGGGGGCAGTGGGTCGTATACTCACTTAGGGTTTCTCTATCTCCAGACTACGAGGTGACCCAGAGAAGCACCCAGCCCTCTCTCTTGTCTTTATGAACCCTCTGTCTTCACGTGTGCCCTGGATCTGTCCGTGGTGCTGAACCTCAAGGAGCTTGTTCAAGACTCACCTTGGGAGGACCAGGTCTTCAGGGTTTCAGTTTCTTCTTCTGCAGGAACGTGATAAGGTGAGCCTCTTCACGGAGGGTTTGTGCGGGGGGCTTCAGGCAACTCCAGAAGATCTCTCCATGGACACTCAGTCCCCAACTTGCTTTCCCTGGAAAGGCCTCTTTGCACAGAGCAAGATGGGATAGGTAGGCTTTCCTAGAGTGATGAGCAGACACGCATCCTTAGTGCCTGTGCAGGGCATAATGTGGGCAATTTAAATTTAATGTGGGGTGGTGGCTCATACCTGTAATTCCAGCACTTTGAGAGGCCGAGGCAGGTGGATTGCTTGAGCCCAGGAGTTCGAGACCAGCCTGGGAAATATGGCAAAACTCTGTCTCTACAAAAAATACAAACATTAACTGGGCATGGTGGTAGTCTCTAGTCCCAGCTACTTGGGAGGCTGAGGTGGGAGGATCGCTTGAGCCTGGAAGGTTGAGGCTGAAGCAAGTTGTGACTGTGCTACTGCACTCCAGCCTGGGCAGCAGAGCAAGACCCTGTTTCAAAAAACAAGCAAACAAAAAAGTGTGCTCTTGAGGGAACTCCTATGTGGTGATCAGTCATTCTTTGCCTTGACTGTAGTGGTGGCAATATGGATTTATACATGTGATAAACTTCTAGAACTATGCATATACACATACAAAAAAGAGTGCCTGCAAAAAACTGGTAATAGCAAAGTAAGATCTATAGATTAGTTAATCGTATTATGCGAAGTCAATTTCCTGGTTTTAATATTGTGCTGCAGCTATCCCCACATTCCCACATGTCACTAGGGGAAGATTGGTGATGGGTACTTGAGGACTCTTTGTACTATTTGTGCAACTTCTTGAAGTCTACAGTTATTTCAAAATTTAAAAAAAAATTAAAAACGGGGAACCCAGTGGCCTGCTTGTGAGCCTCTTATCAGCTGCCTGTTCTTCACATATTCAGAACATGTGGAGGCCCAGCTCAAATTTGCCCTTTTCCAGGAAGCTTCCTGAGAGTCCATGCCCACTTTGGGTCCCTATAGCACTTATACTGTGAGCACACAGCCGGGCCTCTCTCCTATGTTGTTTTTATTTGTCAATCTTGCCTCCCCTACCATGCTGAGAATTCCCACAAGGTAGGGGTTGTATCTTCTGGGTCTTCCATCTCATTCTCTGATCCCAAGGATACACAGCTGGTGCTCAATTATTACTTGATGGCAGAATGATAAATATACTGCCTCCCACAGGACCCAGGCTTTCTCAAGCCCTTAATTGCTTCCTTCCTTCCCCAACTCCTAAGTCCAACTCTATAGCAACATGTCTCCAAAAACCACGTGAGGAAGTGAGAAAATAGAGGGATTGGAGCCACAAGAGACACTGCATCATGAACCACTTATTGAGTACCCGTGTCATGCAGCGGTTAAAATGCGCTATATCTAATCTTCATCAACATCTTGCAAAGAAGGAGCTGCACTCCCATTTTAAAGATAAAGACAGACACTCAGTAGGAAGGGATGGTAGTAACAGAATTGAAAACCAAATTCTGCTTCTCACCTTTGCCACATAAAATGGTGTAACTTTAGGTCAGTTGCTTAACCTCTCAGCTCTTCCCTTTCTTCATCTGTAATGTGGGAAAAATAATACATCTCTCCCGGATTTTGTAAAAATAAGTAAATGAAGTAAACTTCATAGCATTTGTTATCCTGTGGATTCCTCAAAGGCAGGTCCTCAAAGGACCAGGCCTAACATGTGGATGTTCACTATGTGTCTGTAGAAGTAATCTGTGAATGAATTTGTAATTGAAAGAATGAACAAATGCTTGCAAATTGCCCCCACAGTTCTGAGCACAGAGGAGCTCTCTAAATGTTAATTCCTTCCTAGTTTCCTGCCCTTCTCATCTTCTTCCTTCTACCCCAGCCCTTTCTGGCATGAATCCTCATCCAAACAGTGCCAGAACGGTAGAGAAGCTGCCAGTTCCTTCTGGTTCCAAAGGAAGAAAAATGTGCCACCAGCAGTTTGAGAGTTGGCATGGGGCAGAGGCATACCCAGGCTGAGGCTTCTTCTGCACCTGAACTCATTCTCAGGCTTGTGGCTGGGCAGGGCTGGGGAAGGGCTGGGGCAGGGCTGTGTAGAGCAGCAACCTGGGTGGGGGCTGCTCAGGGGTTCCTTTTCCAGAGGGCCTGGAGAGTAAGCTCCAGGGGCTGGGCCTATAGCCTGGTGCTCTCCCACAAAGTCACCTCATACAAAGGGGTCAGGGAGTCCAGGGGGGCCTGTGGGACACCCATCTTTGGGGAAAGGGGAATAGAGCTTTACAGTCCCTGCCTGTTTGTCCCTCACACAGAATCTTAGAATCTGAGCTTTTCAGAAATGTGAGGGAGCCTGCATGTTGTCAGTGCAAGCTCCAGAAGGCTATTCCTAGGCTTGAACTCCCCAGGGGGTGGGGAACTCACTGCCTCACCAGCATGGGGGCATTCTCTGCTTGGAAGGGCATGATGGACTATTCCAGCATCCTGGAATCCAGAGGTGTTTGAGTCAAGCTGAAACAGCAGTTAAGGTGGTAGTTTCATAGTTAAGGTGGTAGTTTCAAGAGTCTTTTACTAGGAGACGGAATCTTGCATTTGCCTGGAGGGTTCCAGCTAGTAGGTAAGTCTTTGGGGAGGGATAAACCAGCCACAGAATTCACACCAAATTGCAAATGATTGACAGGCTAGGTTCTTTCTGATCTGAACAATGCCTGGCCTGCTCTCAGGAGCCATTCCATGCAGTTCTTCCCTCCAGAGCTGTTTGGCCAGATGGATAGGTCACACATTTCTAATGTTCTCTCCTCTTGACCACAACATTCCAGCCTCTTTAAGCCTCAGAACTTTACTTTAGTGTAGGATTATTGGGTTTAATTCACATTTCCCTTATTTGGCATAATTTCCCTCATTCTAGCCCAGAATGGATGGGAAATCCAACCAGGTGTGCAGGCTTCGCTCCCTCTGTCTATTCCTAATTTGAAAGCTGAATCAGAATTCCTTACATTTTTAAGGCCCTACCCCAGAAGTCATCCCCATGGTTAAACTTGTATGAATGAATATTCTTATTTTATAGATGAGAAAAGTAAGGCTCTGCAGGTGAGGTAAAAAGACTTGCCGAAGGTCACACAGGGAGTCAGAGTCAAGGCTGAGTCTACACCCCAGGATTCCTAATTTCTGCTCCTGCACTTGGCTCTGGGTTCCCGAGCCCCTAACTTGCCTTTATAGTTTACCAGCAAATGGCCACCTGCAGCAGCATCCTCAGCCACTGTCCTTTACCTCCAGGTCTTCCAGCTTGAATGTAAGTGCCTATTTTCAGAAAGAAACAGGGCTTTGTTCTCAGGATGCTCCTGTTAGGGTGGACAGACAGGAGTGTGGCCCAGGGAGCAGGGAGATGCAGCAAGGCAGGGCTGAAGGGGTCAGAGCATGGAGATCAAGGCAGGCTGGGAGTCAGGGAGGCCTTCCTGGGTAAAAGCACCTGGGGAGGGCTCTCAGCTCACTGTGGGATCAGGGCAGCTCTGTGAGAGGAGTGCCAGTGAGGTGATGGGCTCCTTTTGAGAGATGGGGGACCTGGGAGGCCCAGGGAAGATTTCGAATCAGTCCCTCACACTGGTAGACATTTGCTTCTTCAACTGCACAACCCCTCACTCAGCAGTGTCCTCAGACCACCTCTTAGGTCCTCCAGACCTACAGAGGACCTGGTCACAAATGATGCTTCCATCCCAGAGGCCAAATGCCCTTTCTGGGCCTACAAGCTGCCCCCACAGCCTGCCATTTCTGAAGATTTCCAAAGAGTGAGGCCTCCAGTGGGAGCCTGGATCCCATCCTCACCCTTTCCCCTCTTTCTCGCAGGACCCTCATTCCGCACTTCCCCCCTTGCCTGGGAGCCTGTCCTGTCACCAGCAGCCTCTGCCTCTCCCCAAGTCCCCAGTGGCCTTGATAAGACCTGATGAGCTGGACTATGGGAGCAGGGCTAATTTGTGCCACCCACACCCTAAGCTTCCCCCTGAGGGGTCAACATATTTTTCCAAAATGTTTAGTGGAGTGAAGGCTCAGGCTGAGCCCTAAATTAGATTCAATCTTGGACAGAGTGAGGTTTTAGTTATAAGAGTTAAGGTGTGTATTGGTCCATTCTCACACTGCTATAAGGACATACCTGAGGCTGGATAATTTATAAAAGAAAGAGGTTTAATCAACTCATAGTTCTGCAGGGCTGGAGAGGCCTCAGGAAACTTACAATCATGGCAGAAGGGGATCGCAAACATGTCCTTCTTCACATTGCCGCAGGACAGAGAAGTGCAGAGCAAAGCGGGGAAAAGCCTCTTATAAAACCATCAGATCTCATAAGAACTCACTTACTATCATGAGAACAAAATGGGGAGACTGCCCCCATGATCTAATCACCTCCCATGAAGTCCTTCCCCCAACACGTGGGGATTACAATTCAGATTACAATTCAAGATGAGATTTGGGTGGGGACACAGAGCCAGATCATATCAGGGTGCATCCCAAAGAGTGATACAAGCACATTCCTTCTCTTTGGTTTTGGGGAAAAGGACCTATGTCCCTATTCACATGCTTTATTGTGTGTCCTCTCTCTCCCCCATCCCTCGGGACCCAGCCCTGAGCCAGTTGCTGTGGGGGAGGTGGAGGAGGCAAAGGCCTCCAGCCTAAGGGTCAGACCTGCCTCACACAGGGAACAGTTTCCTCACACAGGAGTTTTCTATAGCTGCCATAACAAATTACCACAAATTTGGTGGTTTAAGACAACACAAATTAATATTCTTACAGTTCTGACATCAGAAGTCTGGTGAGGGCTCACAGAGCTGAAATCAAGGTGCTGGTGGGACTGTGTTCCCTGCAGGAGGCTCCAGGGAAGAACCTGTTTCCTTGACACCTCTGGCTTCTAGAGGCTGCTGCATTCCTTGGCAAAGCCTCCAGTGGCCAACTGAGTCTTTCTAACATTGTGTCACTCTGACATGGACTGTTCTTCTGCCTCCTTCTCCCACCTTTAGGGACCCTTATGATTACATTGGGCCAACCTTTATAACCTCTCTATTTTAAAAAGTTGGCTGATGGGCAACCTAAATTCAGTCTGCAATCTCATTTTCTCCGTGCCACATCATTTAACCTATTCACAGGATTCAGGGGTTAGAATACGGACATTTGGCCAGGGAATGGGGGGTATTATTCTACCTCTCACACAGAGTAAAAGGGACTGTAGTGCTCCCACATCTACACATGGGGCTCAGGCTCCCGTCTGGGAGCTGGAGCTTGGTGTTCTCATTTTCATTTGTCCCCTTGGGCAGGTCCTTTTCCTCCTGGGCCCCAGCATCCCCTTCTGTATTTAAACAAGTGGGCTAGATGACTGCTGTATTCATTAGTGTAAAGTTGAGCTCTGAACCATAGAGACCCAGCAAGAATTCAGTTGCTTTAAAAAAGACAGTCCGACACATCAATCCAAGATGAACATTCTGGGTGTACAAAGGCAGTGTTCTATGTGGTCATTCAGGGATGGAGGTGATTTTCATCTCATCCCTCTGTTGTAACTCAGGGACTTGCTACTCAAAGTGTGGTCCCTGGACCAACAGCATCAGCATCACCTTGGAGCACACTAGAAATGGAAATTCTTAGCTCTCACCCACAGAGATATTGAATCAGAGATTCTTGGGCTGGGGCCCAGTCATCCATGAGCTAGGAATTTCTGCAGGTGATTCTGATGCACATTAAAGATGAAGAACCACTGCTCTAGGGCATTGCACTTATCTGCTTGGTTGCAGCTGGGGCCCAGGCCTATCTGAGTTTGGACTCATGGGAAGCGAGCACAGTGGAACACATTCCCAAGGTTTTGTGAGCCAGGCCTGGAAATGGCATATAACGTGTTCACTCTATTGTAGAGAACCTGGTCCCATGACCATACTTATTTGCAAGGGGGGCTGGGAAGCATAGTCCCTAGCTGAGCAGCCACGTGGCTAGCTACAACTCTATCATTATGGAAGAAGGGGAGGATGGATTGTGGTGTATAACCAGCAATCTCCACCATCATTGCCAAGGTCTCATCCATCTTAGAGGAACAATAATTTATTGCATCTGTCCTGGCTCACAGGCCTCTTTTGATCAGCTGAATGCACCCCGGAGGCATGCAGTCATCTATCCCAACTTAGCTCTAGCCTCAGTGACATAGTTTCCTGAACATCCTGTTGGCAATCAGGAGTCCAAGGTCAGTCTCCAGTTTGGAATGAGGGAGAGCCAAAGAGAGAGTGGAGGAAGGGGATTTACAATGTCTTGGCTTGCCTAAGTTTAAGCACACAGCGGCTGGGGTTGAGGACCTTGTTTAGGATATTAGGCATATGTGCTTCCACCTGTCCCTTGGAATCCATAGAACACTAGACGTTTTCAAGATATCCTAGGAACAGCAGGATGGGGAACACACTGGTTACTGCCCCTCTCCCTTCATGAGTGTTTACCATGTTCCAATCCCTGAACTGTATGCTTAATGAGAAAGTGGCCCCAGTTGCTGAAGTTTCAACAAATACTCAAAGCTTTAGGTGGGAAAATGGGGAAACAGCTGTCTATCCTCCTTTCCCTCCTGCCACATTGTTCCAGGAGCTTCTTAAGATAAGGTGAGAGGTCTCCTTCTTCACACTGGGCATGGTCAGGGACAGAGACCCTGTCTTCCCTTGAGTTCAGAAGCCATAGGTATGGGGTGTGCCTTCGTGTTCTCTCAGTCACATTGAGCATCCCCATTCAGATTTCTTGATGGTGTCACAAGACGCCTGTACTTTTACTCTGAGGTAGCCCGAGTCTTCTCAACGCCTCTGGCTCACATTGGCTGAGCTTCCTGCAGAATTTTGTCCTGAGCTGGGTTTGGGGATGGGCCATGACTTCTGCAGAGGCTGTTGAGGAAGATGCTGCCCATTGTGTAGCTCAGGGTATCTCAAATAATGATCCCCATGATAAATGCTGCTTAGAATTTAATGCCAGGAAAATATTTATGTCTCCTGAAGAACTGGCCTTTTGTTCTGGCAGGGAGAAGAACACTATATCCTTTTGGTTCTACTTTGGTCTGAGCTGCCAGAAACCTCAGAGCTAAGTTTAATGATTAATTGCAACAACCTTAATATTTTCAGTGCAGGATGTAGTTTTAGCTTCCTTTCCCATTGACCAGGGTTCCTCAAAGAGAGGGCTGTAGATGCCTGCAACAGAATCAACTTGCTCCAATGCAGCTGACTGGTCTGATCTCAGACCTACTGAGCTCAGAATCCTGTGGTGGGGCTGGGGGGTGTCTTATGCATCCCTAGTCAATTCTTATGCAAGCCGAAGTCTGAGATCCCCTGCAATGAGTCATAGTGATCATTTATCTCAGACATCCTCTAGTGAAGATGTGCTCTCCTTAACCTCAAAATGTATTTGGATGCAGGAAGATTTTTTTTACATATAATATACATTTAATTATATGTTTAATTATATGTGTTAAAATAAATATAGAAGTGATAATATTAAACCTCTACACATAGTACTTGAAAACCATTATAAGAATAAATGATTGATGATAGGATTAAATATAGAAATAAATTATAAATTTAAAATACATCCTGAGCCTTAAATAAGAACATTTTTTAAACCCCATCATTAAAAAGTTACAAAGAATTAGAAACTGTTACTTTAAATTTTCTGTAAAAAACCATAATTACTATTCCTAAAAAGTCAGATAAAAATGCATCATCTTGTTACCAGTGGCTTCCTCTGGACAATGGTACTTGAGTGAGTCTAACTTCCTATGTTATGCATTTCTGCAACAGGAGGTAGGAGGATTTTGAATTGTAGGTAAATCCTCCAATGGAATACTATGCAGCTGTGAATAATGAATGAGGGAGCTTATTAAGAAATAAACAAGTCTTCAGGATATTTCATTAGGTGAAAAAAGAAAGGAGCAAAATAGTGTGTATAGGATACTAACTTTTGTGAAAAATAGGGGGAGATATGAAGAAATATTTGGCTTTGCTTATATAGTTATACAGAAACTCTAGGCCAGATGTGGTAGCTCACACCTATAATCCCAGCACATTGAGACGTAGAGGCAGTAGGATTGCATGAGCCTAGGAGCTTGAGACCAGCCTGGGCATCATAGCAAGACCCTATCTCTCTTTTTTCTTTACTTTTTTTTTTTTTTTGAGACAGAGTCTCACTCTTGTTGCCCAGGCTGGAGTGCAATGATGTGATCTCAGCTCACTGGAACCTCTGCCTCGCAGGTTCAAGTGATTCTCCTGCCTCAGCCTCCCAAGTAGCTGGGATTACAGGCATGCACCACCATGCCCAGCTAATTTTGTATTTTTAGTAGAGATGGAGTTTCACCATGTTGGTCAGGCTGGTCTCAGACACCTGACCTCAGGTGATCCACCCGCCTCAGCCTCCCAAAGTGCTGGGATTACAGGCATGAGCCACCGCGCCCAGCCCCATCTCTTTAAAAAAGTAAAAACTAGCCAGGCATGGTGGCACATGCCTGTAGTCCCAGCTACTCAGGAGGCTGAGTTGAGAGGGTCACTTGAGCCCAGGGAGGTCGAGGCTGCAATGAGCCATGATGGTGTCACTGCACTCCAGCCTGGACAATGGAGTGAGTCCCTGTCTCAAGAATAAATTTTTAAAAAATCTCTAGAAGGCTTCACAAGAGATTAATAGCAGTTTCTGTCAGAGGGTGGTGGGAACTGGGTGAATCTTAGCCAGGAGTGAAAGAAAACTTTTCACTATATACCTTTTATACTTTTTACTTTTGAACCATGTGAACATATTTCAGATTTTTAAAAATTCTAATATGTGTATATATATATGATATATATAATATATATATATGATGTATATATCTGATCAAAAGAGTCTCTACTTGGTCACAACCATGTAAACTGCTTTATTAACACCAGTGTTTGGAGCCACACAATTTTTTCCTATGTCGAGACATACCTCACACAATTTTATCACAGGACCACTGCCTCTGAAAGGGCCGCTGCAGCTCATGGCTTCGGACAGAACCAGCTACAATCTCAGAATAGTGCCAAGCAGACTGAGGAAATCGGAGTGAAAGTGCTTCAGTTTCTGAGAACATTCAATGTTCAATGCTCCGGATCAAGAATGTTTCTCCACCATTGCTGTCTGCCCAAAGGGATATCTTATTGAGACAGATTCCAGGGTCATTCAATGTCAATGGATGAGTTTGCCTGGGCTGCCATAACAAAGTACCACACACTGGGGCCTCAAACAACTGAAATGGAGGCTGGAATCTGAGATCAGAGCGATGGCAGGGGTGGTTTCCTCTGTCTCTCTCCTTGGCTCACAGATGGCTGCCCTCTTGCTGCCTCTTTTCAGGGCCTTTTCTCTGTGGGTGCTCAGCCCTGTTGTGTCTCTGAGAGTCCAAACTTCCTCTTATAAGGACACCAGTCAGACTGGACTAAGGCCGACCCTAATAGCCTCAGTCCATGTTAATGACCTCTTTAAAGATCCTATCTCCGAATACAGTCACATTCGAGGTAGCGGGGGTTAGGGCTTCACATGTGAATTTGAGGGGACACAAATCAGCCCATAACAGTCAGAGTTCAAGGACTGGGGCTTTCGATTCAAATCTTGGCTCAGGTCGGGGTCAATGCTGGCACTATTTCTGGTCCGGCAAAATGTGGTTTGAAGTAAGCAGTTGGTGGTAAAGCAGGGTGGCAAAGTTCCAGGCAGACATAAGTCAGATGAGAAAGAAGAGAGATGGGAAAGAGAGGATGAGGAAAGGAGGAAGGAAGGGAAAGGAATGAAATAAGAGAGCCAAGGAACAGGTGGGAGGTAAAGCCAGCAGTGGCACCCCAGCACCCCCTGCAAAGGAACAGCTCCCACTGGGATCCCTCCAGCGTGAGGGTGACTAGGAGCATTCACTTCACAGCCCAGCCTCCGTAGTTGGCTCTGACTTCTCTCTGGAACAGTAGAATGCCTGCCCTTTGCCAGGCTTAGCTCTGAATGAGCGAAGGTGTCTAGGACATGTGGTTCCTCCATTTTAGAGGGGGGAGAAGTTGTAGAGGTCATCTGTGAGCCCTTTTGTTTATGGAGGAGAAGGTGAAAGACCCAAGTGAAGAAAGTGATTTCTCCATGCCTACACAGCTGGGACTTGGAATAGCTGTTTGCTCCCCTACAGCCATCACGGATGAGGGATTTGGGGTTCCTCTGGAACTCCCATATCCTCAGGGGATCCAGCAGCAAATCAGGATAGGGGCCTGTCTCCTCCTTATCAGATAGTTTACACTTCTGGAGATCCTTTCTCCCAGGTCAGGGGCAAGGGCTTCCTCAGGGCAAGAGGCTGACCCATGGGATTGGATGAGGTAACAGAGAAAGCACCCCCAAAAGCAGGCTGCAGGTAGGCGGGCAGAAACACACGTCTTAGGTCATTAGGAATGGTGAGCCAGGGAGACAGAGATGTTTCAGAAAGACTGTCTTGAAAAGGGAGAGAAAGTGACATAAATTATGACTTAATGCCCCCCATAAATCCTGATGTGCTATTCCAGTGTCCTGGCTGCAGGCATAAATGCTGGGCCCATGACGGATGGATGGATAGTGTGCTTGAAGTGATGGAGCATCTCTCCAATCTCTCAGATAATGCTGGCCTGTTCTATGCTCAGGATCCATAACAAGGACATGTCCTGTAATGAAAGATGGTCTGGAGATGGCAAGACCAAGCTGTCTCCATTGCATTTTCTATGGCAAGGAAGGACCACATGATCAGCCTCAGAGCCAGAGGAGCCCATGGTCCAGCTCCTGGTGGAAGGACAGTACATGGGGCATAGATCTCCTCGCCCATTGCACGCGTCTTGCCACCTCTTGGCCATGGTGGGGGAAGGGTGCAGAATGACATTGATCCTTCACCATCAGCATAGCAGAGGGGCATCCTTTATTCCAATCTGGCTTCATTTTCTGTGGCTTGGGGAGGTGGGGCTTGGGACAGCTGTTCCACAGACCCAAGAGTCAGGGGGAACCCTGAGCCCTTGGCCATTCAGATCTGGGACTGACCTCCTGCTGATGGTTCTGTCCACTTGGGGACAGTAAGTCATCCCTGGGCACAAGCTCTTCTCACAGAGAAATGTTTGATCCCAGAGTGGCCTTGGATCTGCTGGGATCACCCAAGGATCTATTTTCCACCCCAACCTTAGTTCTATCCTAAAGTTCAGAAAATTCTTCCTGAATACTCTTTCTCACCTCTACATATTTACTTATGCATTAAACCCACCCAAGATGCATGCTCCTCTTTAATCTTTTAAGCTACTCTTCTTCATCCTGCAAAGGCTAGGCTCAAGCCCTGCCTCCTCTAAGAATCCTGCACTGACTTCTCCAGCCTGCACCAAATTCTTCCTTCCCCCAGCTCCTATGCCCTTACCATGTGAGCCATACATCATCTTGAATGAATACCTAAGTATTTCCTTCATATCTGACTGCTTCGTATATTTTAATTCACACAAAAACTGTAAACTTCTTAAAGTATTGCTTTAAGCATCACAGTGAGCCTCTGCCCTGCTATTGCCTAGCACAGAGCAGGTGCTTAACAAACGGGGAGTAAATGACCACCTTGAATGGGAGCCTGCGTCTCTTCTTTCCCGCCAATCTGGGAGCTCGCTGAACATAAAGAGGCCACTTTCTTGGCCCACCCATTGCCTGTCATGGGGAACTGGCACAGGATATTGAAAGAATGGGGGCTGATAAAGCTGGCCAATGCAATCCATCATGGTGAAGCTAAACTGGCTCTCTCCGTTGTGGTTGGCAAAGCAAGGCTGCCCCGGATGTCGGTGCTGAGCTCCCTGATTCTTGCATGAATCTTGCCACAGATCCCAGCCATCCTACCCACTGTGAGGGTCTATACAGGCTCTCCTGTGGGCCCTTGGTTTCCCTCCATTAGCGCCTTGCAGAACCTGGGGTCAGGCTGCCTGGCCGCTGCTTCTGTGGATTCAGGGAGTGGCCACCATGCCCCCTCACTCCTGGTGCAACTCTTCGTGAGGAGGTCTCAGAGGGACCCTTTCTTCTCCTTCAGTGCTGCTGCCTCTGTGACACCCACCTGCATGGTGCCTGGCTGACTCCTACTCTCCCAGCTCTGGCCAGCAGGAAGCTGTCTGGGGCTTGCTACACATTGAGCCCGCTTCCCTTTGTTCTCTTCCCAAATGCCACCCACCTCCACCTGTGCAGCCTTCTCATTTGGTAATGGAGCTATTTCACATTCCCACAGATCTTGGCAAGGTCAGGTTGCCCAGGTTCCTGTGTCCAAGTCTGCGCAAGAGGGATACATATGTCCTTGGGAAAAGGAGAAGATGTCTCACTTATGCCAATGTTTAACCACCCTCCTCTCGAGGAAGTTCATCCTGTATCTGACCTAACTCTTTCAGTGCGGCAAAAGCCCAGTTTGCTCACTGTCCTCCACAGAGCTTGGCTCCTGTCCTCAAGCTCATTCCCTCGCCTCCTCTTTGCCAGATGTGTGGCCAGGACAGGGTTATCCTGTGACCTCACTTTAAATCCCAGAGCCTGGGGCTGGCTTTTATCATCCCCGCCAGTTAGTTCCATCTGTCTTAATTACATTTTCAATTTTGTCACTTACCATCACTTCATATTTCCTTCAGTGGCTGAGCATGCCCACGAGGACCTGGTGGCGGGGGGGGGGTCCCTGCCCTTCCAGGCCACTCAGCGGTTCCCAGCTCCATCACTCAGGACTGGAAAATTGCTGGCACCTGCCCTGGGGCTGTCTGTAGAGCAGGCTGAATAAATCGCCACCCCCATCCTCTGTCCCAACTAGACAGCGTTGGCTGTGGCCCAAGGCTCTGATCCGGGACTTCCCTGCTGCCAACTCCTCCAGCCGGCTGTCAGCCCGCCTGCCTACTGCCTGCCCATGGGTTTCAGGGTGACCTGGGGCTTGTCTCCAAAACACTGCAGGAAGCTGTGAGTCCACCAGGCTGCCCTGTGCTGGGCACCTGCTCAACTGGCTTCTCGCCTGGCTCTAGCCCTTTCTGAAGTTGCATGAGAATTCAGGCAGCTCGTTTTCCTCCTCTGTGTCTGTATATTCTCTTCTACCAAAGCGTCAGAGGGTCTAAACCACAAGTTTCAGGGAAGAGTAAAGAGGGCCCCCGGAAGTAAAATAAAGGTTAACTATTATATAAGGGAATAAATCACACTTATAATAGCCTTTCATTTTGGTTTATTACCAAAGGAACTAATGAAATTGAATTCATCCACTGTGTTAAACACTCTTTCCCCATGAAAAGTGAATCCTTCAGCCTGGGCCACATAGTGAGACCCATCACTACAAAAAATTTTTAAAAATTAGCTGGGCATGGCAGCACATGCCTGTGATCCCAGCTACTCAGGAGGCTGAGGAGGGAGGATTGCTTGGACCTTGGGAAGTGGAGGCTGCAGTGAGTCATGATCATGCTATTGCACTCCAGCCTGGGTGACAAAGTGAAACACTGTCTCAAAAAAAAAAAAAAAAAAAAAAAAAAACAGACTCCAGTACTAAACTGAGCCATGGTTCTGGCACAGATGAAGCTGTGGCCACAGGTTGGTCCTTGTGGCTGTCTTATCTCTGATCCTTCCCTGGACCACTCTCTCATCCTGAACAGTCTAAACCTTGGTCATAAACTGAAACTCAGCCCTGACCCTGGCCAGTTTGGGTCTATCCCCACATCCTAATCACATACTTATCACAGAAATGGGTGAAGAGAGAATAGCTGGTTGGATGTGTCCCAAGCCCTGTGCCTGTCATGGGTTCATAGGACGGCCCTTGTTCCCCAGGTCACAGACCTACTGGAGACTCCCTGTGTGAAGGGCGAATAGTGTTTCTTCCTGGGGAGGAGCTGCAAGGCAGAGGAGAGAGGGGACAAGGCAGAATCAGGCACCACTTCATGACCTTGAGGCCATTCCTTGAATGTGTCTGTCCCCATCTTTGTCCTCAGAGTCTTGTAGATACAACTGAGAACTGTCTCAGAGTCACGGGCCTCTCCCTCTGGAGCAATGCTGAACCCCTCCTTTCCTCCCCATTTCCCAGGCCATCCTTCTGCTCTCTATCCTGTCCCAGCTTAGGAGTCTGCTCCCGGGGTTAACTGCAGACACCCTGCCTCCCTCCTCCTGGTCTTTCACAGCCTTGACCAGCAGAGGCCAAAGTTGGAGGCAGGATGGGGCAGCTCCCTGGCTGATACAGCTCTGGAGAGGGAAGAGAAAAATGGCCTCCACTGGAGAGCTTTTCTCCTCTCCATCTCCAGCGATGCCTCCTCCAAGAAGGCTTCCAACACCCCTATATCCTCTGAGCTCTCTCCAGCTTCCCTCAGCATAGACTCAATGGCTCTCATTTGGCAACAGCCACGCACAGCCCTGAATATTGCTTTGTCTGCTAATGAGTTTTTATTGCTGCGCTCCTGATGGGCAGGTTCAATTGAAACTACAGTAACATCAACACGACGCATGCTGGAGTAGTGACACTTCTCAGACCTCATTTTACACTTAATAGAGGTGTGTCAGGACATGGGCTCGGCTCCTCAGTGACTTCAACAAGGTAGAAGTTTATTTCTCATCTATGCAGAGGTCCAGCCTGGGTGGCATTTCTGTGACTGCTACCATGATTCTCTGCCATCCTAGGAAGTTGTCCTTGCTACCGCATCCTATCCCAGCTGGCAGGAAGGAGTGATAGTGAATATCACCAGGAAGCATTCAGCCTGCTCCCCCTCCCTGCCTGCTATGCTTTCACTGTATTACAGAGCCTAGAAGCCTCAGTACTGTGTTTGTCAGACTCCTGCCACCAGGATTCTGGATGTCACTAGTTCCAGCCAATGAGCTTTACTCACATGCTATTTGCAAGGGAGAAAGAAGGCTGAAGCTGTTCTGTCTTAGGCGGCAGAAGCACCTGGCCTGCAGCCTCTGGCCCCTGGGATCCTCCAGTCCACTGTCTGGCCTCATTGCAGCTGGGGGTGGCTATGACATTGGCAGCAGTTTCCCGGAGCTTCCTGACCTCTCGTTTGTAGCTCCTGTGATGTGACTGGAAACCTTAACAACATCCCACAACCTTCATGCTTCCAGCCCTGCCAAGGAATTTGTAAGCAACCAGATCCCTCTATTAAATCCCTTTCTGTCTGGAATACCTAGAATAGTATTTGCTTCCTGTGCTATACCCAGACTGATTCTCTAGTGACATCTACCACACCCTACTGGCCGGAACCTGGTTCCACGACCACATCGAAGGAAGCTAGGAAAGGTAGATTTTGTTCTGAGACGACACGTACCCAGCTATAATTCAGGCGATCTATTTATCCAAGGAAGAGGGAGAGAACGGACACAGAAGAACACTAGCAATCTGTCCTGGGTGCTGTGATAAACCCTAAGAAGATGAGAACAAGCCTTGTGAGAGTGACTACCCCAGCTCTGCTAACCTGAAGTACTCCAAGACCATTTAACTACTACAGATTCCAGAACCCCAGCCATGAATCCAAGTCTCCCAGTATGACAAATTCCTCCGCCACTGATGTTCTGACCATGGTGTGGAGAGATAAAGCAAAATGAACGAGGGCTTGGAGTAGAGGCTCTGGGCTACCTTGCCAGCTGGTTTAGCCTTCTGCCCCACACTGACAAGGCCCTGTGCTGAGCACCGGGAATCCAGAGAAGAAGGACTCAGACATGGTTACTGTCCTCAAGGAAGCCACTCTTCCCAAACATAGCAAGCTTTTTGCATCTCCATTTTGGCCCCTCTTGTGAGACATTCACCTCTCTTCCTCTCAGCCCTTGAAAAAAAAAAGTCCCCTTCACCTCCAAGACCCTGTCCCCAAATACCCTGTTGTGCAGGAGGACACCTTCTCCAACTCCCAGGCAGAGTACATGGCTGGGATCCCCCACTCCAGTGATTGGTTCCAATTCATCCCCGGCCACACTGGATGGTGCTGGTCTATCCATGGCCCTGGCTCTGCCACTTGATGGGCTTGCTGGGGTCTGTGATGACAAGAACCCCATCTGTCTGATGAATTTCTGATGCCCGGACTCCAGCACTGCTTGCAACCCCAAATCTAGCCTCCATCCACACTCACCCCCACCCTTCCCAGATTTGCAGTAGTTTCTCATGCCTCTGAGACTCCAAAAATCGTGCTTCCTCCTCCTGGGACACCTTCTCCACCTCCCTCCCCAAGTGTTTACCAGCCAAGACCCACAAGTTACCTACCACCTTCTCCAAGAAGCTTTTCCCTGACCCCCAAAGGTGGGCTGAGCACCTCCTCTAAGCCCCCACATCTCTTTGCTCCTTGCTACATCCCCCCTATTCAGAGTGTGGTCAAGGACTGGCATCGTTAACCCCACCTGGGTGCTTGTAGGAAATTCAGACTCTCAAGCTCCACCCCAGACCTGCAGAATCAGAGTATGTGGTTTCACAAGATCCCCAGGTGCCAACTGTGCACATCATGTTGAGAAACGCTACCACCAGACCACTGACTACATGGGTTGGAATAATTTGAGCTCTGTGATGTCCAACCAGACTGTGAGATTGTTCTGAGGGCAAGAAACTTTTCTTATTCTTTTTATCCCCTCCTACCTTCACCAGTAGGGTACCACACGCTTAGCAAATAAAAACAGCACACCCACTTAAATGTGAATTTCAGATAAACAACAAAAAATTTTAGTTTAAGTATGTCCCATGCAATATTTGTGACATAGTTATACTACAAAATGATTTGTTGTTTCTCTGAAATTCAAATTTCATTTTAATTTATATTTTAATCTGCATTAAGTTTATTTGTTTTTTAAAATTTCTTTGTGTGAAGCAGAACTAAGTGCCAGAAAAAAATAAAAATCAATGAAAATAAAATTTCTCTTCATAGAGATGGGGGTCTTGCTATGTTGCCCAGGCTGATCTTGAACTCCAACCCTCCTCCCAGCTTGGCCTCCCAAAATGCTGGGATTATAGGCATGAGTGACTGCACCCAGCCCTGAATTTATATTTACTTTGCATTTTGTCTACAATCCTATCCCAGACTCTGTCCTGTGCCTAACCTGCATACAACACGTGTTTGTTGAACGAGGCCCGAAAGGAGGAACAAATGGGAGCCTCATCTATCAACCAAAGAAGCTTTACCCACCTTGCTTACTTTCCAGAGTTGCTGCTAAAATAAAACTGGTAAAAAGTGCTTTAGAAACGCTAAAGCTGTGTACAAATGTGGTTTGTTATTACAGTCATCATCACCATTGCCATCACCTAAATAGCCCCAAATACGTCTAAGCTAGACTTTCTGAGCATTTGTGTATGTCAGTAATTCTTTTATATTGCTCAGACCAATCTGGATTTAGCACATTAGGGAAGACGACATTATATTACAATCATGTTATTACTATTATTACCACTCTTGATGTTGTTACAGTATGTTTCTTTATGAATCACTATGATCATTTTCCCCGCAAAGAATTTTGTGTTCTTGTCAGTGAATTTATTGTAATAATGAAACCCAAGACCTTCCCCAGGGCTCTGAGTGGCAGGTGCCTGGAAGCCCTACCTTCCTATCAAGAACCACATCCACCCAGGAGCAGTGGTTCATGCCTGTAATCCCAGCACTTTGGGAGGCCAAGGCGGGCAGATCACTTGAGGTCAGGAGTTTGAGACCAGACTGGACAACATGGAGAAACCCCGTCTCTACAAAAAATACAAAAATTAGGCGGGCATGGTGGCACACAGCCTGTGGTTCCAGCTACAAGGCAGGCTGAGATGGGAGGATCAATTGAGCCCAGAAGGCGGAGGTTGCAGTGAGCCAAGATTGCACCACTGCACTCCAGGCTGGGCGAAAAGCAAGACTCTGTCAAAAAAATAAATAAACAGATAGATAAAAGAGCCACAACAACCATCAGTGGGTACCAAACCAAGAGAGTAAGTGTGCTGGCATTGGACCCTTTGTTTCGGGGGAAACAGAGATACAAGGTTAATTTCTGAGCCCAAATCCAGGTCAGCAGTTCCTAGAGTGTGGTCTTTGGACCAACAGCATTGGCATTACCTGATAGCTTGTTAGAAATACACATTCTTGGACTCCACTCTAGGCCGCTTAAATCAGAAATTCTGAGGGTGGGGTCCAGCAATCTATGTTTCAACAAGCTATCCAGCTGATTTGATTTCTCCCAAAGTTTGAGAATCACTGATCTAGGTGGAAGTGAGAGAATATGGAGCTCTCGCGTCCCTTCCAACCTGACGACTATAATTCGATTGTGTTAATGGAATCCAGGAAGATGAAGCCAAAGGAGTTGTGGAGGGAATGAGGGCACAGGGAGAGAGGAGAGAGAAAATTAGAGAGGAGAGCATTGGCAGATGCGGTGTCAGACCCCCATGGCCATGGTCCTCCTTGAATCCCAGGTCCCCCAGGGAAAGCATGAGTTTCTACAGGTGGAGATGGGGAAGTGTGGAGTGCTCTACACAGAACAAAAGTCGTGCAAAGGTCCTGAGGATTGGCAGCAAGGGGCAAGTATGGGAAAGAGTGGGTTTCTAGGTGTGGCTATAATCTGTGATAGGAGTGAAGATGGCTTAGAACCAGAGTATGGCAGCCCTTTGATGCCAAAAAGCCCATTCAGATTTCACCCAGCAGGTGTTTGAAGGCCTCTGAAGGCTTTTGACCAGGAGAGGGGCATGGTCATAGCTGTGCTTGGGTGAGATGAAGAGTGGAGGTAAGCTGAAAGCGTAGCAAGGAAGCTTCCGTCAGGGCTGGGGTTGCACAAGGCCACTTTGTGGCATAATGCCCTGGCTCTAAGATTAAGGTTGGTCTCCTTCCCTGCAAAGGTGTCTGTTTTTATTTTTCATTAGAAAAATAAAAAACCAGTCCTGGCTGGCTGGACTTCACAGCTCCTACCAACTGTGGATTGGGACCTGTGCCAGACATAGCCATGACAGCTCCAGTTCCCCAACAAGGGCCTCAGCGGAGCTGTCCAGCAGAGGTTTTGATCTGACAGCAGCTGTGCTGTGGACACTTCTGAGGATTGGGATTTGGGGGCAGGTGAGGTGGGTGGGACTCACAGAGGGGAAGAAGGCAGATGGAATGCTGCCCTGCACCTCCCTGCCTCCCTGGTCTGTGGGAGGAAGCTGCCCCTGGACATGGTATCCGTAAGGTTTGGAGAAGGAGGAAGTCAGGATGGGGGAGAAGAAAAGACGCATTATTTATACCAGTCCTGTTCACCCTCCCTCACTGCCATCCCCCTGGCCTAGCCCTGCTTCAGGAGACTGACAGGGTTCTCCTCTTCCTTTGAGGAGCAATGAAGGTCCGAGAAACCATCACAATTCATGGCACTTGTGGACTGACAGCTTTGGGAGCAGAGGGAACGTGGCTTTCTCATAAAAGGCTTCAGCAGCGGGGTCCCCTCCTATGACTTCACAGACAGTGAGCATTACTGTGAGGGTCTCAGGAAGGGAGAGCAAGGACACAGCACACCCCCCATTTAATAACAGAAAACATTTACCCCTGAGTACAATGGAGATACTCATGGAAATTCCAAAAATCACTGTGTGTGTGGAAGTGGGGTGTCTTTACATGGGGTTGGTCCTTCAATGGCAAGTAGGGAAAGGGTCAATGAATTAATGGCAATTGCTGTGATTGTGCCTCATTGTGCCCTAGGTTGGGGAGACATGAGTTACATGTGCAGAGTCCCTGGCATGAGGTAGGCACCCTATGAGTTCTTGCTGATGAATAAATGTTCCATATGTGGTCATTGAGCAGTCACTGCGACCTACGTTGTTCTGTAGCCCTGTGGATCCCCTCCGCAATCCCTTGGGGTCAGAGCCATTGATGCCCACAGGTCATGGAAAGTAGCTCCTCTGCCTTCCATGGACATCTGTTCTCATCCTCTAATGGGAGTTCCCCTAGGAAGGACCACTTCATAAAGTGTCTCCACTTCATAAAGCCAAAACATTATAGCTGGGGCTCTTCAAGACTTTGTCACTAACTCTCATTCACATAGTAGAGCTGGAGAAGCGAGGGCCCACAGGTGGAAAATGACTCATCCCAAGTCACAAAGAGAGTCAGAGACACAGTGAGCACTAGAATCTGATGTCTGACTTTCACTCCCCAGCATTTGTCCTGTTGCACGATGCTATTGATCTTCAGGAGCATCCCCAGAGGGGAAAGTTTGCCTAAAAGAGTGCTATAGGTCGGGCGCAGTGGCTCATGCCTGTAATCATAGCACTGTGAGAGGCTGAGGCAAGTGGATCACCTGAAGTCAGGAGTTTGAGACCAGCCTGGCCAACATGGCAAAACCCCCTCTCTACTAAAAAAAGAAAAATACAAAAATTAGCTGGCCATGGTGGCAGGCGTCTACAATCCCAACTACTCAGGAGGCTGAGGCAGGATTGCTTGAACCCTGGGGGCGGAGGTTGCAGTGAGCTGAGATCGCACCACTTCATTCCAGCCTGGGCGACAGAGTGAGACTCTGTCTCAAAAAAAGAGTGCTCTGTCATCATGGGGCCAGAACTCCAGGATTCCAGACCCCCCTGTTCCTCAATCCTTCTGAAAAAGGACCTGGAGAAAAGCTCTCCCTCACACTTTAGTGGCTCAGGCTCTTGAATTACATCATCTATGCCTTTAGGGAAGTTGCTGGAGGTCAGTGGTTCCATCTTGGGCAGCATAATGGTTAAGGGCACAGAGTCTGGAACTAGAGTCCCCGGGTTCAAGTTCCTGTTCTGCACTTGCAGCCTATGCTGCCTCTGGGAAGTTTCCTTAATCTTTTGCTGTCTGTTTTCTTATTTCAAAATAGGGACACTAACAATACTTAGCTTGTAGGGTTGCTATGAGGAAGACATGGATTTCTTTGAGTAAAGGGCTTAGAACAGCATCTGGCACACTGCAAGAGGAGGACAAGAGTTTAATATATAAACTATTGTTGTCATTTGGGTTTCCCAGAAGCTGAGCCCAAGACAGAGATTCAGGTGAATGGGATTTACTGAGGGAGTCCTGGCAGGAGAAAGGGAGGGAAGGACTTAAGCAAGGATGTGGCCTCATCTGGGTCTGGCTGCACCACTCTGGAACACCAGCTCATCACAGTGGTAGACTTGCCTTAAGGTAAAAGGGAGGGGGATTGAGGAGAAGGGATGCAGCCTTCTGTCTATACCACTCAGTCCTTTTGTACAGGATGTCCCGAGCCACGGGTAATGTAACTTTCCAGAAGAGGTGAATCCCATTGGCCAAAGGCAACTCTAGAGAAGGAGGAGGCTGTGAGCTGAAAGCAGCTGACACCTGCATCAGCTGGGCAATGAGGGCATTGACCCAGCAAAGGGGATCTGGACCAAGACCTCTTAAATGCCTCTGCTTGATGGAAGGGAGGACACTGTCCTTGGTTCTGACCCCTTCCCTGGTGCTTCCAGGAGAGCTGGGCTTCCTCTCCTGCCCCATCCACTATGACTCAAAACTCTCCAGAGCTAGAAAAATTCAGGGGTACCTTCAACCCCTGCACCACCTCGTCAGCTCTCACCAGCCCCCTCTTAGGGGAGGAGTCTCTCATGGACCCCTGAACTCCCCAAGGACCTCTTGAACCCAGGAGATGCTGATTCCTGACACTTAGGCAGGAGTCTGGTCTTCTGGTGGAAGCTTGACCCCAGCCCCTTCCTTCCCCACCCACTCCAGGTCCCTGTGGTGGGGACTTCACCATACAGGAATTCTATCACACCATGAGCACCTCGAAGGAAAATCGGCAAAATTAATTGGAAATTAAAGTCACCAAATGAGCACTGAGTTAAGAAATCATTAAATCCAAATGACTGCTGGAAAGGAGCGGAAGTTAATTACAAAGGCTGCCTGGTTATTTTGTGTATTTTCAGTATCGCAGTTATTGTCTCAGATCCTGATGTCTGAGTCTGATTAGCATTCTGTGGCTCTCAGTGTTGCTTTGGTGAGTGGTGCAGTCCTCCCCAGGAGTCCTAGGGACCAACGCAGGCACTGAGGAAGTGCCCTGTCTTCCTGAGACTAGGCCTCCCTGCCTAGGCCACCTGATCCTCAAAAGCATCTTCCCACAGCTGCCTCAGTACCCTCTAAGGGAAGTCATTGTCAGTGGTATCCCAGGGAGTCCTTGCCCACTCATTATCATTGCATAATGGGCACCAACATCTGCCTCATTAGGCTCTGCTGGGGATCGGGATTAAATGGGATAAAATGGAAGAAACACATGGCTTATTAGCCATGGGGCTGTAGGTGGGGAGATGTGTGGACTGACTGCTAAGAGTATCTCCCAGTTGTGCCGTCCTGAAAAGCAACTTTGAACCAGCTTTCCTCTCTCCCTGGGAGCTACCTGCAGCCATAGAGATGACTATTAGAATGGAAGTTCCTTGAAGACAGGCACTGTTGTTTTGTTCACAGTTCTATCCTCAGTGTCTAGCTCCATTCCTGCCTAGTGCAATAAATATTTGTTGAATGGACTGGAACCCCCAAGAAACCTTAACCTGGCCATGAGCCAAGGGAAAGAATCTGTTTGGAATGACCTCCCTATTACTGGAAGCCAGGTTATCTCAATTGAAGGATGAGGCTGAGGCTGTCATAATCTTTCAGTAGTTCTATGACAAAACCCCCAAGTTGTTCCCCTATATCCTATCTTGCATTCCCCATCTCCCTCCCCCATTCTCTATATTATGCCCAAAGTAATTTTTGTAAAATCCATATTTGATCATACCCCTCCCCAGCTCACTACTCTTCCATGATTCTTTGCTGCCTATGGAGTAAACTATAAAAGTATAAAAAGGCTGGGCGCAGTGGCTCACACCTGTAATCCCAGGACTTTGGGAGGCTGAGGCGGGTGGATCATGAGGTCAAGAGATCAGGACCATCTTGGCAAACATAGTGAAACCCTGTCTCTGCTAAAAATACAAAAATTAGCCGGGCATGGTGGCACATGTCTGTAGTCCCAACTACTTGGGAGGCTGAGGCAGGAGAATCGCTTGAACCAGGGAGGCAGAAGTTGCAGTGAGCTGAGATCATGTCACTGCACTCCAGCCTGGCAACAGAGTGTGGCTCCTTCTCAAAAAAAAAAAAAAAGAATAGAAAAAAAAGTATAAAATGTCCCCAGCATGGCACTGAAGACTGTCAAAGATCTGTAGCCCCAGAGCCTGCCTTTCAGAATGCCTCTCCTGCAGGAAGCCTTCCATGACCACTTAGGCCCACTAGGAACCTGAGCTCTACCTTCTGTGACTTTCCATGTCATGATTTAGCATGGAACCACTGTCCAATATTTTGACTCTTCACTTAGCGTTCCATGAGTGGTCCTCCCCTGTATTGATTAGGATCTCCTTGACCAAATGAATTAGTATTTTCTTGGGGCTCCTACAGAAAAACCAGGAAAGGGCAGAGAACATAGAGATGTCATTACAGAGGACACTGATTGGACAATCAATTAATTCATTGGTTTCTCTTCCATGCATTCCCCCACCATGCTTTCTTATCACAGTTCTCAGCATATCTCTGCTCAGTAATTCTCACACTGTCTTGTAAGCATTGATTTTTTCAGTCCCCTGGGCTGCAGGATCTTCGAGAACAGGGGACAAGCGCCCCTTCTCTCTGAATCCCCAACAACCAGCATATGCCTCAGTAAATGAGAGATGATGAAAGGATATTCCCAGCACTCTTTTCTTACCCCATACTCTGACACAGCCCTATGTGTACCCTCCATAGAATTTGTTCCCTCACTTACTCATGTATTCATTTATTTGTTCGATAACTGTTTATTAAACATTGACTATGTGTCAGATACTAAGTTAGATATCGGCCAGAGAATGAGGGAAATACAAGCAGCTTAGATAACTTCACTTCTCTATTCCACAGTGAATTTCTTGAGATTGGGAATTTGCCCAAATCACCTCTGTGGTCCCATCACTTAGCACAGTGCTTGGCACTGAAAGTATTCGCTAGATGTCTGCTGAATTAATCAGTAATGCATCTACTTGGCTTTATCCCCCTTTTTAGCCTATAGTCTCCCACTAATCTTATGGGATTTTAGAGGATCTAGCATTGCTCTAAGGCTGGAGTTGGAGAAACCACACAAAGGCCAACCCCCTGGGAAGATGTTTTCATTCAACAAACATTGCCTGAAAACATCCCTGCCCTTGAAGAGCTCATTGTCTAAAAGAGAAGACAAAGATAAACAGAAAGAGACAGAGAGATAGACCCCATGGGACACTAGTACAGGGCAGTGATAGCACAGATGAGGGGGTGCTTTCTTCTGTCCTAGAAGTGAGGATGCGACTTCCCGGAGGAGAGGACTCTTGATCTGGGTAGTAAATCAGAAGTGTGCCATGCCGACAAAATGGGAAAGGCAAAAGGAATGGAAAGTGCAAAACTAGACTGTAGACCTGGGGCCGCTGGGGCTCTGCTGGTGGAAGCTCAACATTGCCAGAGCTCGTGAGATACAGGAGACAGTGGGAGGCAAGTCTTATGGGCAGACAAGAGGGAGGGTGTATTTCAGCCTAAGAAGCAGCACAGACTTTATCATGTAGGCTGGGAGAGACTTGAATGCTGTTATAGCCCCTTGAGAAGACAGCAGAGAAGAAGAAAATGACAATCTGTGAGTGAGAAGTCACACAAACCAGGCAAGTGAGGTGAGGTGTTCACCTATTGTCCTTGCCTGGTCAGCCTGCATTGGCCCTCCACCTGGTAGGTAGGAGCATTCTCCACTCTGGATCATCCCTCTGCCACTCTGTCTGTCCAGTGGGGTTACCTCCCCAATATTCGCATTACCATGTGGTCCAAGCCTGGCCAATCCTAACATCCCATCCCCCAGACCATAGTGATTGGTTCAGAGGTGATCTTGTGATCCACCTGAGCTCTGAGACTCAACTCTGGGCTCTTTTGTTAGAACAAAGGGGATCTCTCTTTCTGCTGAGGACACGAGCCAAAGTTATTTGGAGGCCTGTCTAAACAAAGCCAATATTGAGGAATGCAGAGTCAAGATGGAACATGAGGCTGAGTTCTGATAGCATCACCTGTATGCTGGGAGCAGTAAGATCTACTTCTGGAATTTTCTGCAGAATTATTTTTTCTTTATTAAGCTAATTTGGATCAGGTTTCTGTTATTTGCAACTGAAAAAGTCCTAACACACTGAGAAAGATTATAAAGAAGTATGTCTCATAGGGGTGACTCCTGTATTAACTGCTGGCCTTGTCTAGACTAGAGGCTTGGCTCGGGGAAGCTAAGTAGGCTGCGTGCTCAGCCTTAGATGAATGGGTTTGAGAAACATCTGTGAGAAGAGGCCAGAGAGGATCACTGAGTTTGTATTTGAGAGCAGTTTGAATTTAAAGAGATGAGATGGACCTAGGACCCATATAGGTCAGGAAGCCAGTTTACCCAGGAACTGAGAAAGCTGGGAAAAGACCCCTTCCTAAATGGTCTGGTCCATAGTCCTGAAAGACACATCCCAAATGCCATAATCCTGGATGTCAAAATCCTAAAATATCAAAATTCCTAAAGTCTAAAATCCCCACATTCACATTCTTGAAAGATGAAAATCCTAAAAATATAACTCTGAAAAAAATGTAATGCTTTAAAAATATTTACTTACATTTTTAAAATAGATTATTTGGGAAACATATAAAAACATGACAGAACACTTCATTGACCCCTTTACACAACAACACAGGCAATGATGGCATATGTATTTTTGTAATCATAAACATTCAGTATCCTAATGACAGTAACATGGGTATAACAGTTATGAGCACAGGAGTCACATTCATAAAGAAATAGGTCAAAAAGTGAAAGCTGTACATGCGTATCACTGTGTTTGGTAATTGTGTGCACCCAGCTTTATAACTGAGGTCATCTGAAATACCGTGATGGACACCCTAAGTCTTTCAATGAGATTGATCTGAAACTACAATGGGTATAGCCACCCAAAGAGTTAAAGTCTCTAGAAACTTTATCTTTCACAAATGCAGATATACAGAGAGGACATCTCTTCATTTCTTTTTTTTTTTTTTGAGACAGTGTCTTGCTCTGTTGCCCAGGCTGGAGTGCAGTGGTGCGATCTCGGCTCACTGCAAGCTCTGCCTCCCGGGTTCACGCCATTCTCCTGCCTCAGCCTCCCAAGTAGCTGGGACTACAGGTGCCTGCCACCACGCCTGGCTAATTTTTTGTATTTTTAGCAGAGACGGGGTTTCTCCACGTTAACCAGGATGGTCTCGATCTCCTGACCTCGTGATCTGCCCACCTCGGCTTCCCAAAGTGCTGGGATTACAGGCGTGAAACACCGCGCTCGGCCATCTCTTCATTTCTTGTGGAAGTTTAGACATTTTTATGTACATACACAATACTTACACACAAAGCCAACATTGTGATAATGCACTTTCATGGAGTCAAACTTGAAAAAAAATGCATAAAACAAATTAGAATTCTCTAAAGGTCTACATAATTTCTACCTCCAATATTGAAGATGATGCAAAGATGAAATACATAGCATAGCAAATAGGTGCTATGCGTGAAGGGTCAGAAGTCACACATGATTGACTAAGGGAGATTTCTTGTATTTTTCACCTGTATTTTCAGTTTGTGTATGATCTTCAAAACACTCACTGCACTTGTATTTGGAGAGTGATTGTGGTCTACAAATTTTGTAAAGATGTGTTGTCCATTAGAAAGTCTGGTTATTGCTTGGCCATTGCCATTAAGCAATTTTCTGCTTTTGCAGCACCAATAATTATTAGTCTTTAAACTTTTATCTTTCACCATTAAGTAGCCTTGTCACTTATCACAGCCTTTTTCTGAGGGAAAAATTTTACAGATCTCTTCTGTTGTGTTGTAAGGAATACAGTAAGAAGAAATAATATTCAGCTTCCCCAAGACCAAATTTATATTAATCAGGGTTCTCCAGAGAGACAGAACCAACAGGATATGTATATGGACATAGGAGAGGTGATTTATTAGGGGAATTGGCTCACAAAATTATGGTGGCTGATAAGTCTCTTGACAGTCTGTCTACAAGCTAAAGACCCTGGGATGTCAGTAGCATGGCTCAGCCTATGTCCAAAGACCTCAGAACCAGGGAAGCAGATGGGGTAACTCTCAGTCCAAGGCAGAAAGCCTCAGGACTCGGGAGGCCGCTGGTATAAATCCTGGTGGGCCTGGAGTCAAAGGCTGGTGGATCTGGAGTTCTGATGTCCAAGGCAGCAGAAGAAAAGCCTGTCCCAGCTCTCGGAGAGTGCAGTCCACCCTCTGTATGTGTTCCCTCTGGGCCCCTGGCCAAGAGGATGGTTCCTGCTAACACTGAGGGAAGATCTTTTCCACGTAGTCCACTGAACTCACACACTAATCTCCTCTGGAAACACCCCACAGACATACCCAAAACAATGCTTTACCAGGTTTCTAGGTTTTCCTTAATCTGGTCAAATTGACACCTAAAATTAACTCCCCAAGTCTACCCCTTGTCAACCTGGCCCCCACATGCATCTACTTAAACCAACAAATACAATAAGAAGATAATAGTTCCGCTTAACAGGATGCAGTTAATATGATGCAACTATGCGCTATAACCCAAACTGCACTAATCCCTTTCCCAGAATTCAGCTTTCAGGATTTAAACATTTGGGATTGTGTCTTTCAGGATTTCATGGATCCTAAGCTAGGGGGTTGGGGGTAGGTAAGGATCAGTAGAGATAAAGGTAATTATCAGTAACACAGGCTTGTGCTCAGAACAAATATCTGCCCAAAAGAGAATAAACAAGAGCAGCAGTTGGCAATTTCTTTCTGTAAAGGACCAGTTAGTAAATATTTAGCCTTTGTAAGCCATACAGTCTCTGTCACCACTGCCCAACTCTGCTGTGGTAGAGCAAAAGCAGCCACAGACAATAAGTAAACAAACACACATGGTTGAGTTCCAATAAAACTTTATTTACAAAAACAGGTGGCAGGCCATATTTGACTGTGGGCCATAGTTTGCCAGCCCCTGAACTAGTGCTGTAGACATGTGCTAAGCCAACAGGAGAGCCCGGGAGCATGTGTCTGGAACTTGCAAATCCATTCCTACCTTGCCTACCTGATACGATTTGGCTATTTGTCCAACCAAAATCTCGTGTTGGAATATAATCCCCAATGTTGGAGGTGGGGCCTGGTAGGAGGTGTTTGGGTCATGGGGGTGGATCCTTCATGGCTTGGTGCTGTCCTTGCAATAGTAAGTTCTCATGAGATCTGGTTGTTTAAAAGTGTGTGGCACCCCCGCTCCTCGCTCCCACTCTTGCCATGTAAGATGCCTGCTCCCACTTTGCCTTCCATCATGATTGAAAGTTTCCTGGGGCCCTCACCAGAAGCAGATGCCAGCATCATGCTTCCTGTAAAGCCTGCATAACCATGAGCCAATTAAATCTCTTTTCTTACAAATTACTTAGCCTCAGGTATTTCTTTATACCAACACACAAAATAAATAAATAAATAAATAAATAAATAAATAAAACAGCCTAACACACTACCATAGAAGAATTCCTCAGTGGGGCAACAAGGTGAGATGTTAGGGTTAACTATAGTTCCTGTAATTCCTCTAGATCTTGGTTTAAGAATTCAGCCTTGAAGCTGAAAAGGAAAGGCAATTGAAAATGGCCAATGATAGGAAGTAGTGCCCAGTACCAAGGACAGCGCTGCTCCCTGGACAGCAAGGTTGATTTAGGAAGCAACCTGTTTCCAAAATAATAGAAAAGTCCTGTGCTCTGCGTCAAGAAGGAGGTCTTTGTATCTCCTTCCATGAATTGGAAGAGAAAAAAGGTCATGGATATTCTGGAAGCTCCCTGAATCCCTGGATACTTGACTCCTCAGGCAGACCTCTGGTGAGACTGGTGAGAATGAAACTTTTTCCTAAAAGATCTAAAAATAAGCCACATGACATGCCAGTATATCTAGGTGGTGTGACTAAAGGATACCTGGAAGGGATCTGGGAAGTCACTTTAGCTCCTTGTGTTTCCTTTTTCTCACCTGTCAAGGGGAGATGATAATCATTTCTCTGCCTTACTCACAGGGTCATTATGATTATTGAACCAGACATTGGGCAGAAAAGTGCTGTGAACAGCAGAAAGTACAGATGGAAAGAACTCTGAGTGCAAATGTCCAGTTTAGCCCCTGATCTGCCACAACTCTCATCTCTTTCTTTCTTACTATTAGAAAGATTGCCTTTTCTTTCTAAATGATGCAGAGAAAGAGTCCAGACTGGTGTCAATCTCACCCTGTTGGCCTTGGTTACCTATCCAGTATCCATGCCCCCACCAATCATTTCTCCCATTCCACGGATCCTGGATTGGGCTCAGGGACAACTGCCTCCTCCAGAAGGTGAAGGGCTTCCCCGGGGTGGTCACAACAGTCCCATGTCCCTTGCTAATTGTTTTAGAAATGGATCTTTGAATAATCCTGGTCAATGAGATGTGAGAGAAAGTCTGCTGGGAGGTATGAATAATGATCTCGCATTGACTTTTAAACATTGCAGGAAAAGAGCTAGTCTCCCTCAGAATAGAGTGCAGCTGATGGAGGAGCAGCAGAGCCAGAGCAGCCCACCTTGGTGCCCTGGAGCCCGCCCCACCTCTGGGTTTCTTGTCCTGTGAGACGATAAAACTCCTTGTTGTTTGGGCTGGATGACCTACAGGCAGAGGCATCTGCTCTGATAATCACCAGCCCAGGAGGAAAAGGCCAGGGGACCCTCTGGGCACCCCCTCCTCAGAGCCTCTCCCTCTGCCAAGAGTTTCCTCTCCATCTCCTTTTCTTGGCTTCACCTGGAAACAAAACTGACAAACCATATGTTCCACAGGCCTGAGCTCATCTCTAATTAGTGCTCAGAGGCAGTGATGGGGCTGCCGGGAGGGGCTGGCTTAAGAACTCTGCTCCCTGCCTCCCACCTACAGAGCTAAGGGAGCCTCTCGACCCTGCACTCATATTCCTCTCCAACAGTGCTCATGGATGGAGCATTTTGGGGGAAATATGCACTCTGACATCAATATTTGATGTGAATATTCACCAAGAATGGGAGAAGAACTTTTGTGGCTCATGGGGTATGTGCAGAAGAGGAGCTGGGAGTTATAGCCCATACCCTTGGGAGTCCTGAGCCAGGACTTGGGCCTTTGGTTTGATCTTATAGCTTGGGTCTGGGATGGGTTTGTCCGAGGTGGAGAGTTTAACCCACTCCTAGAGTAAAGAAGCCACTTTTTTGGACTCAGCCCCTCTTGGTTCCACTAGGCACCAGCTCTCCATGAATAGAAGACTTTCAGAGCCAAGGGTGCTCAAAGGCATAAAGCAAGTGGCTGCCTTAGAGTAGGAGCATGACATGAGACATTCCATGGGGAGGCTCAGGACTTTCTTATAGTGTGAGGAACTGGATCAGGGGATCAGGAAGCAAAAGCGGTGGCTGGGCTTATTAAGGTGGGAAGCCTCAGAGGCCAACAGGCAAGAAAGAGGCTCATATGAGAACAGGCAAGGCATGAGGTCACAGGCTGAGGCTGGCCTGGGGGCTTAGAGGAGGAAGCAAAGTCGTGTCCTCCTTCCAAGAGGATTAGCCTAGAGGCTAAGTCCTGTTGACCTGAGGCCCATCCTGTTAATGGCATGCCACAGGCTTTCCTCCACAGCTCCAGCCCACACAACCCATTCTCTTAGGTGTCTTCCTCTCTGACAACAGACTACAGTGCATGGGAAAATGCAGCAGGCCCCCAGACACTCTGCTGGAAGAGGAAGCGTGGCCTCCATTCTGGGTTAGCTTATCCTTCCGACCTCCAGACTTTCAGGCATCCTCCCCACTTTCTGTTCCTCTCGCTCTTCCTCTTCCTATCACCACCACTGCCCAGGTCCAATCCCCCACCATCTCACACGCTGAGAGCTTCCTAACTGACCCCATCTCCAATATCTTCCTCTATTGCCTCCACTCAAGAAGCTAGAATGATCTTTCTAAAGCACAAATCTAATTACGTCATTCTCCTGTTTAGAACTTTCAGTGGCTCCCCATTACCTTCAAGGGGAAGTCCAATCCTGCCTTCTTAATATGGCTTAGGAAGCCCTTTGTTATCCTGCACTGCCTCCTTCTCAAGCTTCATCTGCCGCCAGTGAACTCAATGAGTGGGCCATATTAAACTTTGCTCAGGCTCTCCAAGATGCCATGTTCTCTTCCGTCTCTGAGCATTTTTTTTTTTTTTTTTTAGACGGAGTCTCGCTCTGTCCCCCAGGCTGGAGGGCAGTGGCGCGATCTTGGCTCACTGCAAGCTCCGCCTCCTGGGTTCACACCATCCTCCAGCCTCAGCCTCCCAAGTAGCTGGGACTACAGGCGCTCGCCACCACTCCCGGCTAATTTTTTGTATTTTTAGTAGAGATGGGGTTTCACTGTGTTAGCCAGGATGGTCTCGATCTCCTGACCTCGTGATCTGCCTGCCTTGGCCTCCCAAAGTGCTGGGATTACAGGCGTGAGCCACTGCGCCCGGCCCCGTCTCTGAGCCTTTCTGTATGCTCTTGCCTCTACCCAAGTTAGTCTTAAGCCCTCCAAACCTTGCTTGTCTCCTCTCCCATGCCCATCCCTGCCTGGCTACCCCTATCTACACTTCCGCCCTTACAGACACCACTTCCCCTGGGATTACAGGCATTCCCTACCACACCCAGTTAAACTTTGTATTGTTTGTAGAGACAGGGTTTTGCCATGTTGCCAGGCTGGTCTCGAACTCCTGGGCCCAAGCGATTGGCTGCTTTGGACTCCCAAAGTGCTGGGATTACAAGCATTGAGCCACAGTTCCTGGCCCAATTTGAGTTTTTATGCCTGATGGCCAACATTTTCAGAAATCACTTCAGTGATAGAACCAGAGCAGCACAAGGAAGGGGTCTCCTGGGATCGTCTGATCCACTCTGTCTCCACTCAGCACTCACCAAACAGATGAGAAGCATCACTGTATTGCCTGGGCCGACTTAGTCTGAAGCTGTCCCTAGCCTGAGATGTGTTCCAAACAGGCTTAGAGCATGTTCTGAAGCTGGGGGAGGCCATTACCTCAAAACTAGGGGGTAACATCACCATGACCACAGATGATAATTGTCGAATATAAATATTTTAGTGTTTCTTTGGTCAAAAGGTTCAGTATGCCTAGTATATCCTGGCAAAGGCAGGCCAGACCTCATAAACTGAAATCTTGCACTGCAAAGTCCCATTAAAATTCTCGAAACCAGTTGGGCACAGTGGTGCATGCCTATAATCCCTACACTGGGAGGCTGAGGTGGGAGGATTGCTTTAGGCCAGGAGTCCGAGACCAGCCTGGGCAACAAAGTGAGACTCTGTCTCAAAAAATAAACAAATGACAACAAAATAAATCTTGACCCCTGTAGCATCAGAAAGACCAGCCTCTGACTTTATTGGCATCATGTTGTGCTGGCCCAGCAAGCATGCAGGTCCTTGGATCAGGAATGTAGTTCTGACTGCTGACCTTAGAGAACAGCTTTAGATGCAGAAATTCTTTCGTCCCACCCGGATTCTCCAGTCATGGCCCCAGTATCCTGGCACCTCTACTGCCAGTCTGCTTCAGCGCATTCTCTGGGGTGCTTCCCAGTTCCTTCCAGCTACAATTCCGCCTCCAGTTTCAGCAATGCCTCCTCCAACACTCACTGGGCAAGTCCCTACCCTGTCCAAGCTAGCCCAAACTCCCAAGCACCCTTATCTGTATGCAGCGCCCTACCTCTGACAGGCCATATGTCAATCTCTTCCTTGCCCTAACCTGGGGGACCCAGACGGAGAATGGAGGGTCTGAGTACTAAGAGGAATGGTTTGCACTCAAGGCACTAGGAATTGTGCTCAGTTTTTGACATAGGGAGAGACAAAGAGAAATGGTATTCTGGGAAAATATTTTGGCAGTGGTTTCAAGAAAGAAATAGGAGCCATTGGAGATTTCTGTAGCAATTTAAGACAGAGGCCACTTGGCATCTGAACCAGGGTGGCAGCCTTGAGAGGGGACAGCCTTGAGAGCTGCTTCCAAGAAAAGTGCAGCGCATGTGGAGCTGGCTGGGTGTGGGTGTTCAGAGATGAGGGAGATAGTGGGGAAAGGAAACTAAAAAAGGGAAGAAGAGATTGACAGCAGAATTACAGGGATTTCCAGGGTCCAGGAGGAAGATAAGAAAGAAGAAGCAGCAGCTACCAAGAGATACAGAGGAAAATGGACAGAGAAGCAGAGGTAGAGACACACTGAGAAATACAGACCACATGGCCCCTGCCCCCAGGACGGGAGCCTGCTCTCTGCAGCAGCTGCAGGGCAGACCAGCTGCTCACACCCGACCCTGTGCCACAGCCCCACGCTGGTGCAGTCCCAAAAGGAGCTGGCATCCTGCTGGTTGTCAGAAGAAGGCTGAGGCCCAGGAGAGTGCCTGGTTTGCTCACGGAGGAGGCAGTGAATGCAGAGTGTGGTTGGAGCCCAGACCCCAGCCTTTGGAACTGGCCTCCTCTCCACCCTACCGTGCCCTGGTGCCTCCTGCCTCTTGCCAGCAAACCCGCCCATTTGGTTTCACTCACCCCGTAGAAAGGAGCTGGAGCCTGAGCCCAGTATTGGAGTCCTCAGGAGAGAGGAGGAGCGATGGCAGCACCAGGAAGGGAGGCCAGCTGGCAGCCCTGGAGAGCGGCGGGAGCAAACGTGCAGGGAGTGTCCCCACCAGCTCAGGAAGGCCCCAGGGTGATCCTTCTCTACCCTGAAGACAAATCCTCTTCTCATGGCTGATCACTCAAGGCCCTGCACAGGGGTCCTTCCTGCTCCCTCCCTTAGGATGAAGGCCACCTGGGCTCCACAAACACCAGGCATTTCCATGGCCTCATCTTTCCTTCTGCTCAGGGTGCATCTCTCTTCTCCTGGGATCCCTCCCCTGAGTCTGCCTCCCTCTCCAAAGTCCTTCTGTCTTTCACATGCCTCCTCCCGGCAGCTGCCCAGACCACTTCGGTCCTCCCAGCCCTCATTCTCTGGGCGTGGTCCTCCCGCCAAGGGCGGGGGAGCAGAGGGAAATACCATGTTGGGGTGGGACAGCACCGCCGCCTTCAGGTGACTTGACACATGATCAGGAACAGGACATCACACAACTGTCCCCAAAAGAGGAGAGATGGCCCAGGATGCTGTGTAGCTTGAGTTACAACCCATGTGGCTAATGGTGGGACCAGCAGAGGCAGGCCTGGGCCTGGGGTGCTGGCTGAGGTTTGGAGGGCACCGGGCCTGCCCTGCCTTCTCCTCCTGCTTCGCCAGCCCTGCTGCTGCTTGGGGGAACAAGGCAACCCAGGGCTTTGACCTGTGTGGCCTTGGAGCTATTTTGCTGGGCCCAAGGCCCCTCTCTGGGCCCTCTGTTCCTGCAGCAGCCACTCCTGTGCTGACCAGGGGAGCAGGGGTGCTGGCAAGTCCCTTCCCACCCCTGGCCTAGTTTATCTGCTCTATATCTACCCCCTTTATCTGTAAAGGGCATAACCAGGCCAGCCTGTCTCCCACCCAGGACTCTTATGCTGACAGAATGAGGTGAGCCGCAGAAGTGCCGGCCTAGCCAGGGACCATGCCATTGGTCCCTGTGGGGAGGAGGTGCGACTACTGATGGAAACCCCTGCCTGGCCTCTAAGGAGTTAGGGGCACAATAGACCTCCTAATTTTAGCCAACTAATTACACACATCCCCAGCCTAACACCAGACCCAAGATATAAAAGTGGTCAGAGCTGGACCCTGACCCCCGCCCACTCCCCAGCTCACTGCCCATGTTACATTCACTTCTCCCATCCCATCCAGGGCACAGGGCTCACCCCAGGCAGTGAAGGTCCCAAGTCTCCCTTAGTTCCCTGCTTCCCCGTGGAGGCCCCAGCCCCAGCAGTTGGTGCCATACCTTCTAGTCACAAAGAAAATGTACTTCCCTCAAAGACGGAAGGACTCAGGCTGCGACCCCTCTCAGTGGCCTGCATGGTAAAGCAGATTGGGTGGGGGTGGAAATAAAGGGGCTCTGTGAGAGTCTCGTAGCCAAAAGAGGAAGGCCCTCCAAAGACCCTCACAGTGCACCAGCAGCTTCCCCAGGTGGAGACAGGAGACTCGCCCACAATTTGCAGAACACCACTCACCCCTTTCCAGATCCCTCCTTTGGTGGCCTGGCTTCTACCTTCAGGACCTGCAGTGTGGGTCCAGCTAGAATAGACTTTTTTTTTTAATTTAATAAGACAACAAAATAAAACAAGAAAAGGGATATGGAAAAAGAAGGGCTCAAGATGCCATCAGCCAAGAATCGCAGCCATCCTTTCCTGCCCAGCACTGAAGTCTGGGTCCACGCAGGGCTACCTTGGCTAGCTTGGCCGAGGAGAAGGCAGCCCAGGCATGGGCAGCCTGGGGTCACATTGGCCCAGGAGATCCCTGCCAGTGCCTTCACACAAACCCACCTTCCTCCTCTCTGAATTCCCAGCCACACAGCCCTGGGTTCCCGATTTTTGCCCCAGTACTCATTAGCCCAGCTCCCCTCTCTCTGCAGCCCAGGGCATTGGAAGGCATCCTTAGCTGAGGTCAGGAAACCAGCCCTGCCTTCATCCCTTGAATGGCTTTAGGCAAATCACTCCCCTCCCCATCATAGGTATCTCCCAGCAGAGAGTGGATGTGGACTTATTGGTCACTAGGGGCTCTGGGTTATCAACTGACCTCCCTGTCTTCTCTCTGTGTGCCTCAGACATGCCTTATGGCACCTGCCTGCTCAGAGCTGCATCCAAGAAAGTCCTCCCTGCCACAGCCCCTGAGCCCCATGCTTTGTCCCACCAGCAACCACCTCACCCAGCTGCTGCTCATGGGACAGAGGTAGGTTGGCATGTGGTCCAGTGTTAATGAACCAGTGACCTGTGCTGATGAACACAGACCTGGGAAACTGTCTTTGTGGGAGAGCTTCTTTGAAAAAGTGATATTTAAGCTGAGACTGAATAGTAAGTTTAGCTGAGTGGTAAGAAAGCACAGCATGTGCAAAGGCCCAGAAGTGGGAAGGAGCTTGGAACACTGAGAGAATGATAAAAAGGCCAGTGAGGATGGACACAGCATATCTGGAGGAGCAGGGGCAGAAGGGGCCAGAGAAGTGAGCAGGGCAGCCACATAGGGCCTTGTAGACCTCCATAAGGCATTTGAATGTCATCCTGCCTGCTTCCTTCTGTCCTGCCTCCAACTGGCTATCTCTGTTCCTACAGCCTGGGGTCACATTGGCTCCTACACAGCTTCTGCTCCTCAATCATTTCAGCTGCACATGACCTAACCCAGCCTCTCTGGATTCCTTGATCTCCTGGCTTTTGCTGCTAATAAGTACATGCTGTGAATCTCTTCCCCAGCCAAATAAAAATGGCCACCATTACTGGGCATAGTTCCACCCTCATACCTCCCAAGGACCCAGAGAGCATTGTCTCCATTTCACAGAGGCAGCCCCCAAGTCAGATAGGTGAAATCAATTGCCCAAGCAAATTCAACTGGCAAACAACAGGGCCAGGATTTGAGCGGGAGACTGTCTGATTCTAAACTCTGCCCGCATCCCTATCCTCAGGTTATTGCTCCCTGAGGCTATAAGGCTGCAGGCAGGATGTGCCAGGCATGAGGGAAGCAAAGGGGTCCATTGTAACAGGCACCTAATTCAAGGCAGCAGGCCCAGAGGCTCCACAGGCTTGTCTGGAATAGTCTGAGAAGTGGCCCTCTTCTCACAGCATGGCCAGAGGGCATAACCAGAGGGCCTGCCCCCTCTTCCTGGGCTGTGTTGCTGCTGAGGTGTGGCCCTGAATCTCTGGGGCATTCAGAAGGCCGGCAATCTTGGCCTTTCCAACCCGTCCACCAGCCTGGCCTGAGCTCTGTCTGTCCTGAGCCTGGGGCCCACCATGGAATCAGGAGCCAGAGACGTTTGAGGCCCTGGAATGGGGTTCCCCCGCTGAACCAAAGACCCTCACAGATCCAGGTAACATTTTATCGACAGGGGCATCTCGTGCCATGTGCCTGGGATCAGTTTTGTCTAGCAGTAATGGATTTCACTTTTTGATTGTGTGTTCCTTTGATGGAAACTCAATTAATTTGTGTCTCCCTCGGCACGTGGCAGTTACAATTGCAGTGATAGGACAGGGAGGACCCTTGCAAGTCGTTTTGTTCACTCAAGCTTTTAAAACTCCTGCCTCCCTTTGCTTAATATAGAAGTCTCATTCTTGACTTTAGTGGTAAGCGACATTTCTAAATTATTTCACCTTTGGTCGTAGTAGGCCGAATGACAGCCCCCAAACATATCAGCCCCAAATCTCTGGGACCTGTAAATGTTACCTTATTTAGAAAAAGGGTCTTTGCAGATGTGATTAAGTTAATGATTTTGAGACTAGGAGATTATGTTGGATTAACTAGATGGACCCTAAATACCATCACATGTATCCTTACAAGAGAGAGGAAGAGGGAGATCTGATGGATACACAGAAGGAAGGCAATATGACCCCAGAGGCAGAGCCTGAAGTGATGTGGCCACAAGCCCAGGAATGTCAGCTGCCAGCAGAATTTGCAGGAGGCCAGGAATAGCTTCTCTGCTAGAGCCTCCGGAGAGTGGCTGTGCTGAAGTCCTTGATTCCAGCCCAGTACTACTGATTGCAGACTTAAGGCCTCCAGAACTATGAGAGAATAAGTTTCTGTTGTTTTAAGCCACCCAGTGTGCGATAATTTGTTACAGAAGCCACAGGAAACCAGTAAAATGGTTTAAAACGAATCAGAGCCTCAGTGAATTAAACGAGTAGTTTGCAAACCTCTAAAGCCACCCTTGGAGGTTCTGACCGTCCTCCAGGCCAAGGGCTTGGTATTGCCTAATGTATCCAATTTAGACAGAAGAAAACTGAGGTCAGAAAAAGGCAGAGCCTTGCACAAGGTCACAAAAGTAGTGATTGGCAGAGACAGGACTGGTACCCGAGAGTCCCCCAAGGACTCCCAGTCCTCCCATCGCCCCAGGCCACCTCCTCCCACCCCTCATTCTGCTGTGTGTGGAGAGATGAGGGTCCAGAGAGGCCTAATGAGGCAGAATAGTGAGTTTGGGGAAAGGCTAGAGAAAGCCTGGAGCAGCCCCCGGGGTGGGGAGCTTATCCAACAGACAAGGCACAGATGTTCTAATATTTTTCTTACCGAAAGGTAACTTTCAGAGACTGTGAGAAGTATCAAATCTGTTTTTTAAGGCTTTAAGGAAAATATTGCATTTATAAACAGTATTCTTCACATACCCACAAATTGAATCAAATTGTGCACCTGTCAGTCAGGAGAGGCACCTCATGGGGATTCCAGTACAGAAAGGAAGGGCAGAGTGGCTGGCTGGGAAGGTGGCAAGGGCCAGCGACAGCAAGGGGTCCATGGAGGTGCCAGCCTCAGAATCTTCAAACTCCTCAGCTTTGCTATAGATTAACTCTTGTCATGAGCAGAAGACAGAGGCAGATGTAGCCAAGCCTTGGCGTGTATACATGCTTGTGTGCACATGTGAGCTCAGAGGCAGACATTGGGCCAAGTACGCATACACATAACCATATGCACACGCACAGGGACACACACAAGGGGCCTGGAACCAAGCCTAGGCAGCCAGAAAGAGTAATTCATAAATTGTCAGTTGCCCTTTGGGTTACACTTTTAAGTCCAAAAGCCAAATGGAGCGTGTTGCCACGATTTGTTCTCCTGGCATCACAGCTCCTGAGTGAGCCTAGGTCCCCAGCGTGAAATGCAACGTGGTAGGGACTCACACAGTGTCCTCTCTGGTGGTCTGCTGCTGAGCCCACCAAGGGCCTCCCTCCCTCCCTGGGTCTGAGTTCCTCTCCCCTCCCTTATCACTGCCATGCTAGAGCCCCAGCATAGGGAACAGCTGGCCCAAATCTCCGTGAACAATCACCAAATTCCAGTGCTCCCGGATTTAGGAAACATTTTTTTTTTAATTATTTTTAAGGGGAGAGAGAAATTGGTCAATTTAGAAGGGGAAGAGAGGGTGGGGTGCAACAGCTGACTTGGGGAAATGGAATGACCCAGGCTTGGGCCTCCAGCGTCTATCTCAGAGAGACCATTGTCTGAGAGAGGGGGAGATAGAGGCATGAGGAAACCAGCCAGACACCTGGAACAGAACAGAGAGTGGAAGGCACACACAGAAGAAGGTGAGGACATAGCTGGACAACAGGCGCCTTGACCTAGAGCACACAGTTGCCAACATCAGCACAACCACCTGGGATGCAGGGACCAGAGGGCAGCTGGGCTGGCACTGTGGGAGGAAGGACTGGCTCCAGGGAAAGGAACGACAGCTCCAATGATGCTGTGTTGAGGTTTTGTTGTATTGTTGCTGTTTTTCCAGAACTTCCCTAAATAGTCTGGAGGCAGGCCCTGCTGCTGGAACAGTAGCCAGGGCTGGTGGTCAATACCCGGGGAAGACCAGCAAACAGTGTTTGCTGTGCCTGGCCCAGGCTGGCACATCTGCTCAGAGATGGGCCAGGCTCTTTCCCAGGGCTAGGGCAGGCAGCCAGACCAGATAGACCCTGGGTCTCCAGAACTAGTCTTCCCCTTCATCCCCCAAAAGTTTATATGGAGGCAGCTCAGGATCAGGGGATGGAGGCTGGCTCTTATGGTTGGGGGTGGCACCTCCGCACTGTCCAGGCTCCATTCTGCTATGGTGGGTGCTCCCTGTCTGAGGTCTGTCTCCCTGTCAGGCTTAGAGCCTCAGGGGCATAGACTGTCCCATTCATCCCTGACCCCAGCGTCGTCCAGACTGGACTTGGACAGAGCATATGCGCAGGGTGATCTCCCCATCTTGGGAGAGGTGAGTGGATATCCATCAGGGGCCCCTGAGTTCTGCATAGAGACTTCACTAGGGGCTCTCAAAGGTCTTCTCCAGTCTAGGAGGCACTACCTTTTAGGGCCCTTGTAGTAACAAATGATAGAACCCCAGTTTGAGCCAGTTGGGCACAAAGAGATGTTGCTGGATCACAAAACCGAGTGTAGGGAAGGCCAGGGCAGTAGCAAGCCTCGTGGAGACTGAAAGTGAGACTCCTAAGCCACACGGCCTCCCTCTCGGGGTCTCCCCTGCTTCTGCTGGCTGCCAGCCTCTTTTTCTCCTGCCAGCCCTCTCCGCAGGCCAGCGTATTGCCCACAGGCTGCTCCAGGGTTCTCTTTGCCCAGAGCTACCTGCGGAGAAGGGCTGTCTTTCCTGGGTTCTAAATTTTCAAGAGATGTTGACTGGCCACGCTCGGATCCTGTGCCTGTCCCTGTGGGGTGGCCAGGGGGGTGGGGGGCGGTATTCTGTGATTGGCAGGACCCTGGGGAATGGAACTCTGTTACTAGAAGAAGGGTGGAGATTGGACAGACAAAGCAAAAGGCATCTCAGTTCACCTGCAACATCCCTTCTTTCTCTGAGACAGAGGTGGGCTGATATAGTTAGGGAAGTGTATAGAGGTCATGCAGGGGCTATCACCTCCCCTACTCCCTGTCACCCATCGGATCAGCTCTCAAATCCTCTCTTTGGCATTTCAGTCCCGTTTTTTGTTGTTGTTGTTGTTGTTGTTGTTGTTGAAACAGAGTTTTGCTCTTGTCGCCCAGGCTGGAGTGCAATGGCATGATCTTGGCTCACTGCAACCTCCACCTCCCGGGTTCAGGCCATTCTCCTGTCTCAGCCTCCTGAGAACACACCACCACGTTCAGCTAATTTTTGTATTTTTAGTAGAGACGGGGTTTCATCATGTTGGCCAGGCTGGTCCTGAACTCCTGACCTCAGGTGATCCACCCGCCTCAGCCTCCCAAAGTGCTGGGATTACAGGCGTGAGCCACCGCACCCGGCATGCAGTCCCTTTACAACTCCCTCCCCATGTCCTTGCCTCTCCAACTTCCCCCACCCTAAACCCTTCCTCTAGCAGGATAATTTCTACATACAAAGCAGAGCCAAGTGGCTATGAGCATGGTCTCTGAACTAGATTGCCTTGGGTTCACATCCAGGCCTTGTCACTAACTAGCTGTGTGACCTTGGGCAAGTTATTTAACTTCTCTGTGCCTTAGCTGTTGTGAAGGTTAAATAAACTGAGCCATGTACAAGCACTGGAACAAGCCCCGGCTTATGGTGAGCCCTCAGAGCATGTTCACTATTCCCCTGGCCGCTGAGTCTTGGCTCCTACCAGCCCTGGCTAGGATGCCCCTCCTCTTGTCCAAATCTCCCTCCTCTTAAGGCTTCCCTGACCACTGCACCACCATGGGGAATTCTCATCTCAGAACCCCTGGGGCAGTCAAGGTTGGGCACCTGACTGCACATATTCCCAACTGGTTCAGGACCCAGGAATCTTCCTACTGTTGGTGAGCTCTGTCCCCAGAGCACCCTGGCTCAGGCCTAGGCGCACCGGGATGTTGAGAAATGCTTGGACTCCTCCCCTGCAAGACGGGCAGGCCAATGGAAAGAGAAAGCTGTTGGTGAGCCTGGAGACCAGCCCTGACCAGGGACCACTGGAGCTAAGCAGTGGAGCAGGCACAGGTATCCCTCCCAGCTGCCACTCCCCCTGGGATCCAGGAAGTCCCTGTACCTGTGACATCACACTTCATCCACAAAAATAGCCGGCGCATCTCAGCAGCCTGGGTGCAGCCTGCTCTGTGGGGTGACAGGCTGTAAGTGCGAGTCAGCATCTGCTGGGTGGATGACACCCCTCCCTTCTGACCCCAGAGCGGGGACACGCTCACCCAACTGCAGAGGTGACTAAGGCTGGGAGAGGTGTGATAGGCAGGAAAACAGACATAGGCAGAGTCCAGAGTTTCCAGGTTTAATTCTGAAAACCAGAGCCCGTCTGGGTCCATGTGTCTGAGGTGGTGTCTTTCTCTGGCTCTGGAACTGGATCTCTGCCCTTGCTCTTCCCTTCCTTCCTCCGTCTCCTGAGTCTGTCTCAGCTGAGTTAGTGCCCAGGGCTGTGGGTGGCTGGGCTGGCAGGGGGCAGAGTGCCAGGGTTTCAGGAAGACAAGCACAGATTAGTCAAGGACTGTCAGACCCAACTACATCCCCATGGAGCCTGGCAGTGACATGATTTTAGTCCACGGGCCGTTCTGAACGAGACACACTGGACTCCACTGCCTCCCATGGGGTCTTCCCTGGGCTCTGGCCACAGAGTGTTCCTGGAGTGCCCCCACCGACTGAGTGAGCACAGGATTAGAGCAGGTGCCTACAGTTTTGGGTTCTGCACAGCCAGGGCCGGGTAGGAGCATTGCATGTGCCCTCCCAGCCTGGGGGAAGCAGACAGCAGCAAATGGGAGGCTGGAGTCCTTCATAGGTCCTGGACCCCCCAATTCTTCTGTTCTCCAGCATCTGGAAGGTTATTAGAAGCAGCAGTGGAGCAGTGGCCTTAGGAAACACCCAGAACAGCCCCGTGTGTGTGTGTATGTGTGTGTGTGTGCGCGCGCGTGTGTGTGTGTATGCACATGCACTTGTGCACAGAAGCAATAACATCGTAAGTCTGGGAGACTGTGTATGCTCAGAGGTGAGTGTAGCTGTGCCTAACTATTTGTGGCAGGGTGCTTGGGTGGGGTGTGAGAGAAATTCTGAATGTAGGCTAAATGGTGCTAGGATGTGCGGGTGGGGTGGGAGGGTGTCTATCTATGTGTGTGCCCATGAGGGTAAAAGCTAGGAGGACTTTCTGGAGGGAGAGACAGTGAAGGAGACCAGTCCCCCTTATCCTCATCTCACCTGGCAAAGTGTAGGTCCAGATAATTCCAAACGCCAAGTCTATTTAACTTGGGACCTCATTACAGAATAATTTTTTCCATCAGAAAATTTGCTGAAACAAAATGGTGTTTGGCTTCAGCAAATATTGAACCAGTTTGCTCTCCCAGAGCTGACACTGGAGGGAAGGTATGAGGAGCTCAGCCTATGGGAGGCCAAATAGCGACTCTTCATTGGCAAAGAGAATCCCCCCAGGATTGCCAAGTGAGGTAGCCTCACACCTGGGAGGGACACACGTCTCTTTCTGACTCTGCTTGTGCTGGGCCATCTGCCTTGATGTTCTGGAATGTTCTCCCTTCCCCTTTTCCACCTGAGGAACAACGGCTCTGCCTCCAGGAGTTAGTACACCTGCCCTTTCTGTGAAGTGACCTCTGGTTCCCTTCCTCTCGTCAACCCACAGCACCCCATATCCTCCACGACAGTGAGTTGATATCTCTCCCCCACTAAATGGAAGCCTTCTTACATAGAGGGTTTTATTCAGTTCTCTAACCCCAGCATCTAATGCACAATAGAGATTTTTTTTTTTAAGACAGAGTATTGCTCTGTTACCCAGGCTGGAGAGCAGTGGCACGATCTCAGCTCACTGTAACCTCTGCCTCCCAGGTTCAAGCAATTTTCCTGCCTCAGCCTCCTCAGTAGCTGGGATTATAGGCGGGTGCCACCACACCCAGATAATTTTTGTATTTTTAGTAGAAACGGGGTTTCACTTGGCCAGGCTGGTCTCAAGCTCCTGACTTCAAGTGATCTGCCCGCCTCAGCCTCCCAAAGTACTGGATTACAGGCGTGAGCCACCGTACCCGGCAGAGACTTTTTAAAGTTAACACAGGTTGGCCAACTACATGTGCCAGGCACTTGACAAGGAGTCTCTTTTTTAATTCCTCAAAACAACCTGTGGGTCAGTTCTCTTTGTGACATTCCCATTTCATAAAGGAGATTGAAACTTGCACTGTCCAGGAGTGGGGGCGGGCATTGAACTCATGTCTTTCTGCCACAAGAGCCCAAGGTCTTAACTGTTCTGTGATGTTACGCTGCCTCCCTGTAGAGACAGGAGTACTGGACTCAAGGTCAGGAGGCCTAAGACCCATCATGGCTGTGTCTGGCTCTTTGTAACCTGAGGCCTTGACTTCTCCATCCATAAAATGGGAGGACAGGTGCTTCCAGCTTAAGGCCTATGCCAGTAGCAGGAAAGACAATAAATGTGCTTTCCAGTGGACATCTTGTTTTGAAGGTTGTCTTCTCTTTGCTTTGTTTGTTTAATTCTTGTTTTAAAGGTTTTCTTCTCTTTGCTTTATTTGTTTAATTACAGCCTTCTGTCCATGGCCTCTGGAAGCCTGGCTAAGTGAGGCAGGTGTGAAACCAACCAGGGTTTATTTTCTCCTGGCAGTTTGGAGTAGAGGACAGTGCCTGAAGCAAGGATCTCAGATGCTGGGTTTCAGTGCCCCATCTTCTCTGGTACCTCTGTGTGGTCTGCACAACTCTGCCCAGGGCCTACATTCGAGGCCAGCAGAAGCCAGCTGAGGCAGGGTCGGAGCTGGCTCTGGACCACAGGACGGGTGGCACCAAATGCAGAGAGAGCCCCCCTTTCTCAATCTTTGAGGGGCCTGTCAACCTGAATGCCCCTAAAGCTCAAGCTGAATCCTGCCCAGCCTCCCCAGCTGCTGAAGAGGAGGCAGAAACCCAATCCCCAGCTGGGCAGAGGGAACGTGGGAGGCCGTGCCCAGAACCTGACTGCCCAAGTGCCCAGCTGTGCCCATACCACCCTGGGCACTCCTGGACAAGCTCACCCATGCCTCCCAGGCTCAGGACAAAGGAGTCCTGGAAGAACGGATCAATGGGCCTGGAGCCACTGCCATTTGAATGCTTTGAATGCTTCCTACAGGGCGGTGAATCTCTGCTTCCCCTCCCGCCTTCTCCTGGGCTCCTTCTTGTTCTGTCTCTTTGCTCCCTCTCCCCTTCCCCTCCCTCACCTCCTCTTCTTTTTCTCTCTCTCTCTCCCACACAGCTGCCTCTTAAGAACTCCAGACGACGCTTCACAGTCTTAAAGCAGAGGAAGGCCGCAGGGTCTCAGTTGTGCTGTTCATTCTCCCTCAGAGAACATTCTCCCTGGAGACGGACAGCCTGCCCAGGGTACCTGAAGCCTGAACCACTGGAGAGACCCTGGTCTTCTCACCAGCCTTTCACCTCTGATAAAAGTTCCAAACAAAGCTGGGAGTTTGTTGAGTTGTGAAGGCCGGGTGATCTGTGGACGATCTCAGGTCAACAGAGCTGAAGAATGGCAGCAATTCAGCAAAGGGACAAAGGCCACCAAACGGAGAGGGGTCGGCAGACTTCTATAAAGGGCCAGCGGGGAAATATTTTCAGCTTTGCAAGCTAAACAGTCTGTTGCCACATCTCAATTCTGCAGTTGCAGCGCAAAAGCAACCATAGATAATATGTAACGAACAAATGTGGCTGTGTTCCATTAAAACTTTATTTTGGGGCACTGAAATTTGAATTTCATATAATTATCACATGTCATGAAATATTATTCTTCTTCTCATTTCCCCCTCAATCATTTAAAAATGTAAAAACCATTCTTAGCTTGCAGGCTGTCTAAAAACTAGGCGGTGGGGGTTGGAACTCGCTGACCTCCAGGCCAGAGGATGCCTGAGACAGATCTGGGGCTATGGTGGGACAGGTGCATCAGGCCATCAGATAGCAAATCATATGACCAACAACCCTGTGCCACCTCAGCTCTCTAATTCAGGTTCACCAGAGAGCCTTCAGATCGTCTTCTCTTGTAACTTGCTTTTGGGGAGAGAAGCGGACCCAGGAGTATGCATGTACCCAGAAAACCCTCAGAAGTTCTATTTCTCATTGTGAATTCCTAACCCAGCGTTTTGATGATAATTTGACTTCCTACTGTAGCTTGCCTACTGGGAGCGATGCTATTCTGCCAAGACAAACATCCGCTGCACTTGAGTAGCATTTCTTATTATAAATTAATAAATTGGCATCGGGGTATGTATATAAATATCAGTCCCTGTGAGCTTGGTAAATGTGAATCTACCACAGAGAGATGAATCTCCTTAGCACCCAGCTTACCAAAGCAGATTCCTATGTCTCCAGTGCTGGCAGCGAGACCCGTGGTACTTTCTCAAAGTAGATGCCACCATGAGAGACCTCCAGGCAGCCAGCCGGGTTGCCGGTGAGGCTCTGTGCTGGCTCTGCTGGCTCCATTGCGTAGGAGCTGGCTGCATGGCAGGCTGGGTGTGGAATGATGGGTGGATGGGTGGGTAGATGAGTGAAGGGGCAGATGATGAAAGGGAGACTGGTGGGTGGGAGGGTGGATGGATGGGTGAATACAATGAGCAGGTTTGTGCCCACTGGCAAAATTGGCCCTGGGGGGCATGGCAGGTGACAAGGTAGCCACATATGTCCTGAGACGGAAAGAAGGAGCCAAGAACTAACATGCGTTGTGCACCTACTATGTGCCAGCTTTGAGGCACAAGGCTGGCTCTCTCTCCCTTGTCCCCGTCGATCCCCTCTCCCTGCTCTCATGACCTTGTGTGCATGAACTTGACCTCCATGGGCCTTCTCAGGCCCTTCCTGACTCAGTTCCTAAGTACAAGACAATTCTTTTATATTCCTGGGGCTTACAGGAGTTGAGGGGAGGTCCTTCCATGCCCTTTCATCAGCACCAGCGCTCACTTTATTTGCAGTAGGTACAGAGTGTTTTTGCCCCAACCCTCACCTGTAGAGGCAGAGCCCATCTCAGGAGAGATGTTGCAAAAATTTAGGCTCCCCAAATGGCCTTCTTCCCCTCCCCACTTCTCCCTGGCAGTGCTGTCCCCATCCCCGCCTTTGGCCTATTATGGGTCAGGCTCAGACTCCTTCCCATTCTCAGATCCCTGGGTCCTTTCCTCTAGGAAGCCCTCCTGGATTGTTTCCAACACAGCCCAGTTTCCTACAGGATATTGCAACTGTGCACCTGAGCATCATCATTTCACACAGAGCGAGGTAGAGGCTACAGTGCGTGTGCATGTGTGTGTGTGTTTGTGTGTGTGTCGGGGGTGCTCTGAGGCTTCCCTGCCTCCCTCTCCCCTTGCAGCTGAGCTGGGATGAGCTCCCATAGGTGCTGAGCAGTGACTAGCTCAGGGCTGATTGCTCCATCTTAAATGAGGAGCCGTTTAATTTTCCCAGCGAAGCATCCTTTAGCAGATGAGCTAAGGGAACACGGCAGGCCTATTGGAGGAGGGAACCGCCAGAAAATAAACCCTGAGCCTGGCTATTATTACTTTTTGTTGTTGTTAATTTATCCCCTGCTTGGCTTCTGATAGGCTCCAAGATGACTAAATAAACCCAGGAATCAACTCCCCACCCTCCCAAACTCAATCTTCAGCAAGGGAGAGCTCAGTCTGCGGCATAAATTAGCGGAAGCCAGAGTGTAAAAATATGATTCTGTGAACAAACAAAAGCCTCCAGTCATGAGACCAGCAGCCGCTGAGCTGTTCCCACTGCCGTCAGCTCTGTTTCCAAGCAATTAGAAGGCAGAGGGAGAAGAGCCCGGCAGGCCCCCCAGTGGAGCTGGGAGGGAGGCAGGGGGACAGGGGGCAGCCCCCCAGGGCCCTGCTGCAGCCCTCCAGATGCTTGGAGCTGGTGCTGGGGCTTGCCTGGTAGGCAGGAGAACTGTCTGTCTGGCCCCAGGCTGCTGGGGGACCCCCCCCCCACCCCTAAGTACGATTTTTGCCTCTTGGCCTCAGTCTCTTCATCTTTAAAATGAGCATAATAACTCCTGGTGGCTTTTCCACCAATCTGTCATGAGGGTTAGACAAAATAAAAGGTTGGAAACGGTTTGAGGAAAAGCAGAGGGAGGTGAGGGGTGATTGCTGGAACTTGCGGCAAGTCAAGGGGCTGCCAGAAGAGGGGGTCCCACTGGAGAACTCCCTTCCTGCTTGAAATCTCCGCCCACACCCATTCTACAGATGTCAAAAGTGAGGCATAAGAAGATTGGGCTTGGCCTCAGTTGACTCTCCAGAAATGGAGCCTGCCAGACACAGCCAGTGGCTTCCCCACTCCACCTTGGAGTCAGAGTGCCTTTTGGCAAACTGGAACCAGATAACTGAGGCTAGTGTGAGCTGTGGGCTGAGCTGGTGGGCAAGTGTGTTGCTGACCTATGCCTGGTTCATCTGGGCTGAGCTTGGTGACAGATATGGGGCAGCCCACAGCCTGGCACCCGCCAGCATGGCCTAGACTAAAACTACACTCCATCAGTTCTCTGGTCGCTTATAGGAAGAAATTCTGATCCCAAGAGGGCCCATGTGAGCAAGCCCCTTGATAGGCATTGAGGACCCTGGAGTGGCAAGAGACAGTCCCTGTCCCCCAAAGGGTTTGCAGTCTGCTGCTGGGGACAGGCTCATGGGCCACCTTCAGGATTGGCCTTGGATGGACAGTGCTTCCCCTGCCTGCAATGCCAAATCGGAGATTCCAGACATGAAAGGGCACAGAGCCAACATTTACTGGGCCCTGATGTGGAGCCTCGTGCTCTTCATGCGCCATCCATCTGGTCCGCTCCATGGAGCCGCCTCTCTGTGCCAGGTATGCGTCAGGAAGCAACACACAGGCACCCCTGCCCTCTGGGAGTGAGGGCGGACAGGCACTGAACAAAACGAAGCATAGGATGTGAGATGGTGCTAAGTGATGTGGAGAAAAAGAAAACAGGAAAGAAGCTATGGTTTGAAACCCGACCATAATCCTTAAAATACCCCTGGTTTAATTCTCAAAATGCCCCTCATCTGCCAGTTGAGGAAAGCGAGACTCAGAAAGGTTAAGTAGGTTGGTTGCCCAAGGTCATACAGTAGGAACAGAGGAGCTAAAATTTGAACCTGAATGTTCTGATAGGGGAGCTCTGCATTCAAACGCCAGGCAACCATCACTCCAAATGACCCTGGAGCAGACAGAAATCAATCAGAAATCAATCTAGAGGGTCCAGCAAAGAAGCTGACAGATCAAGGAGTTCCATTTACCCTGGGCAATCAGGAAGGCTTCATGAAGGAGGCAGCAGCACTTGAGGCTGGTCTGAGAGAGCTCCCTGCCACCTCCATCAGAGGCTTCACTGGGCCTGGTGAAGTGTGCTGGTGCAGGCTGGGGCTGCCTCCTATTTCCCTGCCGGCCACCTTCTCTCAGCCAACCCCTTGCCTTCCAGAGCCAACTTGGCTCAGAAATCAAGCAGGGACAAGAAGTTCCCTTCCTGTGCCAGGCCTGCAGCCAGTCCAAGGCTTTGGCCTCTCCTGCTTGCCTACAGATGGCAGAGGAAACTCCAGCTCCGATTTCTGGGCATCAGCCTGTTGGCCCAGCAGAAAAGCTGCTGGGGGAAGTTTGGCTGAAAAAATGTAGAGTGAGAGAATTGATTTTTTTTTAATCTACACAGTTGTAAACATAAACTGGAAGATACATCTCTTCCTTTATGGGAGACAATCAAAAACACAATACAAGTTTATGGAGGGAATGTGTCTTTCTTATACAGGATATTTTCCCCAAAACACTTGGCAGCCTGAAACCACTTCATTCCAGAGACAAGTAATCAAGTGGAAAGAGAAGAGAGGGAGCGGGATCCCAGGGCTTTATGAGCCAGAGGCCCTACTCTGTTAATGACAAAAAAAAAAAATGGTGGCCTTCCTCCTCGTTTCCCCTGTCCTGGAGACCCAGGGCCTTGTGAGATGAGCCCAGAGACCCACATTCAACCTTTGGCAGCCAAGAGCCAAGGCTGGGCCATAATCCCACGCTGGATTTTCAGTGCGGCTCCTCTGGGCATCTCAGGGCTAGGCCCTGTGCTGGAGCTGAGCACAAGGATGGATAGCACTCGATTCTTGCCCTTGAGGAAACAGTCAGCCAGCAGGAAGGGGAGAGATTTACGGAACTGATGCTGACGGTATGCAAAATGAATCAGGAGTGTGTAGACATCTTTTTCTTCCCCTTCCCCTAAATCTTTACTTCTCTCTCGACCTGACTCCAGGGCTCCCAGCCAGACACCCACCAGTAACTGCTCGATAAAACTTGTCCACTGGGTCATTGAGGCAGGGCCTTCCATGGTGGCAGCAGAGCCTAAGATGTGGTTGCCCGGAACCAAATGTGCCTAACTCTCTGCCGCAGAAGACACTTCAAGCCCAGCCACACTCTGGGATAGGCAGTTCTGTGCAAGTTCAGCAACCGCTTCAAGCACTTGAGGCCAGGGATTACACTTTCTTCCTGGGGTCCAGAGGAGCCATCACCTCCCTGGAGGAGCCCCACAACCAATGGGTGATGGCAGCCAATATATAACCCGCCCCCCGGCCTTCCATCCTTTAGGCCCTTCAGTCCTGGGAGATGCCAGGGGAGTAGAGCCCTGCCCTCCACAGCGGCTTCTCTGTTAATGCTCCTTTATATCAGCTTTTCCTCCTTCCCTGTCGCACTCCCCAGCTACCCTCTTCCTGAAATCTCCCAATACACTTCCTGTACCCAAGTCCTGGCCTCAGGCTTTATGTTCAAGGGAGCCCAAACTAAGAAAACACCCCACCACTTCCATACTCCCCAACAGACAAGATCTCTGGCCTGCCTAGCACCTCTGGAATGCGCTCAAGATAGGTATATTCTCATGGCAAAGGAGAGAGCCCAGCCTCAGTTGGAGGAGACGGGGAGAGGACAGTGGGCCTTCTCCTCCTGGAAGCCATCCCTCCCTCCTTTCCAACTTGAGCACAGATGCCAGGCTCTGGAGCCCAGTGAATGAGGCAGGGCCCAGCTCCATAACCACCTATGTGACCTGGGCAAGTCACTTAATCTCTCAGAGCCCCATTTTTCTCATCTGTAAAACGAAGATGATGACTCCCATGCTGAAGAGCTGTGAGAACTGGATGAGGTCATGTCTGGGAGTGGATGCACAATCCAAACAGAAATGCATGAACCACTATTTGTATGAATTTCGTCTCCCTAGACAGACTGCCAATTCCTTGAAGGCGAGGCCCTTCTTTATTTTTTCCTGTCTCCCCCACAGCTCCAGCATGGAGCTGGGTACCTAGCTCTCATTGAAAACTCCCTGGATGGAGCGGGGATTGGCCCTGAGCCCTGGGCTCCACTCAGACTGGCAAAGCTCTGCATGGCTGGATGATGAGGGCCATTCTGAGCATGCCCTGGACTGCACGGAGCTGGTCTGGCCCTATGCCTGGTGCCAGTGAGAGGACAAGTTGCCCTCCTAAGTTGGGAATGGACGGTGGGCAGGCCAGAACCTGGGAGAAGTGGTGCTAGCTGACGCAGCCATCCTACCCTCCTGAAAAATCCAGGATGACAGCGTTGGGGGCTTTCATCAGCCCCAAGCTCTTTTTGAGTAAAGGGAAAAAATTGGCTTCCACTCCGAGCCCAACTGCATCCGACATCTGGCAGCTCAAAGTGAAGTGACTCATGCAATCCTTAGATACAAGGAAGTGGGGGGAGGAAAGAGAGAAGAAGAAGAAAATCGCACAGAAGGAGGGAGGGCAGGCAGGCGATGTGGCCCCAGACAAAAGAATTAGCCAGAGTGGAGAGCAAAGGCTGGTCGCATGCCCAGGTGGCCAATGACAACGAGTTGCCCAGCCTTTGTTTTGCTCACCCAGCTTTGGGCCTAATGATAAGACCTCTGGCACCAGGTACTGCTGACCTAAAGAGACACAGGTTTTGACCAGCCCCGGTAGGATAAGAAGTGACCCTGCGGATAGTGAGCAGCATGTCATTAGAGGCATGCAAGAGAAGCTGGATAAGCCCAGGTAGGAGTGTGGTAAAGACTCTGGCTAAATAAGTCTTGGAGAGATCAAAAGATAGAGATGTCCAGTAAGAACCTGAGGGGAAGGGTGGATAAAGTCATGGAGATTACAGAGCCCACAAGCCTGGTTGTCTGACTGCAGGGACAGAAGCCATTTCTCTGTCCATGCAGGTGACAAGGGCAGGCAGTATGAGCTGGAGGGGTCTTCTTCAGCTTCCCCTGGGACCCAGGCCTTGTCGGCCTTCTCTTCTCCAGTATGATTGCTCTGGGAGTTGCAGAGAGGACCCCAGCCTGCAGCAGGGTCACCTCTTCAGGGAGCTCAGAGCATGGCAGGGGAGGAGCAGCAGGCCTGTGGAAGGATGAGGGAAGTTTCACAGCACCCCATTTGTCTCGTCAGAGCCAGTCTCAGGTTCAGGGTCACGCAAGGGAGTGAGAGGTCAGCAGGTAGATGCGATCACGGGAGAGCTCAGCAGGTAGATGCGATCACGGGAAAGCTCAGCAGGTAGATGCAATCACGGGAGAATTCTTGGAGGAACCAGAGCCCTTGGAGCTAGTTTTAAGGGTTGGGCCCAACTATGCATAAAAGTCCAGCCAATATCAAGTGAGTGTTGGAGAGATAGAAAGATAGAAAGTGGGGGCGGTCATCCCTGCTGGGAAGAACTGCCAAGCAAAAGTGCGACAATGGGGAAGAGACTGGCCTGGGCTGGGAAGGGAGGTTGAAGCAGGAAGTCGGGCTGTGAGGTCAGCCTCTCTCTTTTCTAGGTCTTAGTTTATGCCTCTCTCAGGAATGTCTTTTTAGGGTTCCTCCTGCGTGGTTGGAAACCTCAGACAATGTTTCCTGCCTGCTCTTCCCACCCAGGGGGAGGGCCACACACCTGAGCAGGAGGTGGGGAGGGTGCAGGCAAGTCCCTCCTGCCTGGATCTCCCATTTCCCACCTGCACAAGACAGGCTGAGCTGTGCAGTCTGCCAAGGCCCTTCTAGCCCAACTCTAACCAGATTCTTAGGTCTGTGGCCAAAGTCGGGCCAAAGCAGAGGTCACCTCTTGGCCCACTTAGTGCAACATAACTGCCAGCGCCTTTGCCTCAGCCAGATGGGTCCAATTCCACAGTGGCCTGCAGGTCCTCAGCACCCCCTCCCCCACCAAGTCAGGCATTACCTCCTCAGCCTGCTCTCCAGGAAGGCCTTCAGAGTCATCCTCACCTCCAGACCTTAGCTCACTCTGCAGCCCTTCCTGCTAATATCCTTGCTCCTCCTCTCTGAGCAGAGGACACAGCCTCCAAGGGCCAGAGGAAGATCCACACGGTGTTCTTTCGTTCAGCCTTCCTGCCAGGCTGGGAGCGGGTGCCGGGCGGGGTCTGCTCAGGATCTGCCTTGAGGAGCCCCCATACCCCCTCCTGTAGGGCCCTTCGCTGAGTGTTCTGTTTACAGGGGCCTCGTCCCCTCTGAGCACCAACAGGCTGATGTACTTTTGTCCTCACCTGCTGTTAATCATGCTCTGCTGTTAGGTTTGCTTCGTAGGAGGGCACCATATGGACATTAAGAGCGTGGGATCAGCAGTCAGACCCCTGGGTTTGTGTGTGAGGTCCCACTCCCCAGCTGAATGATCATGGGCAAGTGAGAGCCCTCCCTACACCTCAGTGTCCTCGTCTGTAACATAGGGATAGTGATAGTGCCTATTCTGGGGTTACTATGAGCAGTGCATGCGACTATGTATGTAAAGTGCCAAGTGTGGCACCTGCCAGATCACATGGGTTCCATGTCACTTGGGGTCAGTGTTCACATGTTACAGTTGTTAGGACCCAGGCAGGTCCCTCTCCATGTGTCTCCAGGCTCCCCAAGGGCAGGGCTTTGGAGGGGTGTGGAGGTGCAGAATGCATGGTTGAGGGGGTTGTATCATAAATGTACTTTGGGTTATTTCATTGATCCCTTGAGTCCCATTGACTCCCAGGGGGTCTGAAGGAAGGGGTGGCAGGACAGGTGAATTTTGAAGTACGGAAGGCAGAGTTTGCAGCTTCCCAGAGGGGCTCCTGGGGAGCTGGGGTGCCTAGTAAGCCCTGGGATGGGGGCCCCTGCTGAGGATGAGGCGGCTTTGCCCACACTGGGCCTCATTCAGTGCTGGGAAGACTGAGGGAATGACATCGAGGGACAGGCAGGCGCAGGCTCCCTGATCAGGCTCCCCAGGCCCTCAGTCCCTAAGCTCATTAGTCAACAATGTTTCCAAGCATACTCCACGCTGCTCCCTTGGACCAGGTTGGAACCCCAGGACCCTGTGTCTACCTTACTGCAGACCTGGACTGGTGATGGAGAAGGTAGGGGGTCCACCAGGGAGGGGGCCAGGCCAGGAGGGGGCATGAACCACACCCCTGGAGAAACGGTGGCTGCCTGGGACTGGTATTCTGGCTTTAGCCTGTTTTCTTCCTAAGATCCCCCAGGGCCCAGAATGGGGCCTGCAGTTGGCAGCTGCTCAGTAAACCTCTGTTGAGCGAATGAATGAATGAGTGAATGAATGAATGCATAAACGAATGAGTGAGTGAAAGCCAGAGTTGTGTCACTCAGCAGAGCACACCCATGGGATGCTCCCCCAGCTCCCCAGGAAAACCCATCCTCTCCAGATCGTCCCACTCCCTCAGCCCCTGACCTGGCACAGACCCTCTCCCTGCCCCATGAGCAGCCACACTCTCTGCCCCACTCTGACCCTAGCCCTCGCTCCTGCCTGTCCTGCAGCCCTGAGTAGACTTCCAGGCAAGCCAAAGAGGGACGTCAACATGCGGGCTTTCTGTTGTCACTAGCTGGCAGGTCTCAGGTAATAGCGCCTGTGGAGAACCAGCTACCTTAGCCAAAGAATTTGCAAATGCATGCCAGGAGTGGGTGGGTGAGCAGAGGATGGCAGAACGCCTCGGATTGGCTCCTTCCATGGGCGCCCCACTCCCACAGCAGGCTGGCAGCTGGGTGAGATTTCTCCCACACTCTGAGAGCTCCTCCCGCAGGGCAGCCTGCAGAGGCGGATGATGCTGTCCATCTCTGGCCCCTTCCTGTCCTGCAACTCCCAACCACACTACAGGCTACTCCCGAGTAGCACTACCAGGCTACTCCTGAACTAGAGGAAGAGCAAAGGGAGTAACTGAGGCTCAGACCAGGGACGTGTCTTGCTCCAGATCAGATAACAACCCACCTGTGGAGCTGGTAGACAGACAAATCTACCTGTCTGTCTCCCTACCAAGGCGGGAGGTAGAGATGGCTGGGCAGAATGCACAGGCGACTAGCCCAGGAGAGAAGCTGCACCCACAGACCCTGTGGTCGCACAGACCCAATGTTGGCACCTAAGGTCAAGGAACAGCTGTGGGAGGAGGGGAGGGGCAGCTCCCCAGCCATCCAGGAGTGTCTCAGCTGCAGCTCCCCCATTCTCAGAAATAAGGGTGTCAAAGGGGCTAATTGTTTTCCAGCTAGGGTGACCAACTCATCTGTTTGTCTGGAACTTGGCTGGTTTTTGCATGTCCAGACGGGCTCCAGTAGAGGTCCTGATGGGCCACTTGGAGCTTGCCGCATTGTCCTGTCAGGACCCTCAGTGGCCATAATGAGACAGTGACAAATGGGGCGTCTCTGGTAGCCCTCCCCAGAGGACGGGCCAAAGTGCAGGCCTCTGGCCTCTGAGGGAGCAGGCCCAGGGCTGGAGGTACAACTACTCCACCGTGGCATTCCTGGGGCAATTGGCCAGCACGCCCAGCCAGGCTCAGGCTGCCCTCTGGTCCTCTCCTCGGCTGGCTCAGTGCCTGGTCCGACAGGGGCTGAGCATCTCTAACTGGGTCACCCCCACCCCCACCTTCACCATCGCGCCTCCACCAGAGATAGCGTGTCAGCTGCAATTAAGAATTTCAAGTTGCAATTAAAAATTAATTGGAAACCGTAGGTTGTTTATGTCTGTCTGACCTCCGTCACCCTTATGGGGGAAGACAGGTGAGAGGAGGAGGAGGACTTTTTAGAGTGGGTATCTGTGGGAGGAGGGGGGCCTCTGAGCTGGCATAGGTTGCAACGCAGCAGATTTCTCCTCGAGGCTAGAAGGAGTGACATCAACCAGCTGGCCTTGAATGCCACAGTCCCTGAATTCTTTGAGAGCCCCAGAGCATGGAGATCTGTGGGTGGGAGAAGAGAGAGACTAGGAGGAAGGCATAGACGAGAACTGCTGGCAGGGCGAGGCCTGGAGGCAGAGGTCAGGATAAAAGTTAGGTCTGCAGAGGGCCATAGCCAGGAGGTGTTCTGGATCTCGGGAAACAGTGGCCTGCAGGAATGAGAGAGGGCTTCCTGGAGGAGGAAGGAACACTAGACCTGGAAGGGCCAGCGGAGGGCACAAGCGTTGAGAAGAGAGGCAGAGGGGACAGTGAGGCACTGACAGCCAGCAGTGTGGGCAAGGAATTGGGACCACGTAGGGCGGCTTCCTCAGAGCCTCGTGAGCTGCACCTGGCGCAGGGTGGGAAATGTGGGGACCTCCAGCCTCCCAGTCTCTGAAATGGCCCACGTGGTCTCTGGCCCCACGTCCTGCCTGCCAGGCCCAATGTGCAAGGCTCTCCCTCATATTCTTCGGATAAAAAGACTGAGTTCACACTCCTCGGCCTCCCACCAGGCCTTGGTTATGACCACAGTGATCTCTGTGTCTCCAGGTGAAGGCATTTTGCCTGCTCAGTCCCCTATGGACACCGAGGCCAAAGTCCCCTTAGCATTGTCATCTTAGCTGCTGCCTTCAGGTGACCCCTGTCCCCTCTACATCTCTTCTCAAGGCTGACTACTCTCAGCTGGCCCTTCCAGGTCTAGTGTTCCTTCCTCCTCCAGGAAGCCCTCTCTCATTCTTGCAGGCCGCTGTTTCCTGAGATCCAGAGCACCTCCTGGTTATGGCCTTCTGCTGACCTAACTTTTATCCCATCTGTATTGGTAATAAACCAGTCCAGTGTTCCTTCCCGATCCCCACCCAGGACTTGGCAAGAGCAGGTCCTGGGTTATTTTCTACTCCATGATGCAAATACTTGATCTAACAGCAGTAAATGCAAAAGGGCTGTCAATAAAACACATTCTAAATGCCAGGTCATGGGTTTGTACCTCAAAGCCCCAGACACAGTGAGCAGCAAGGACTAAAGCCTGGGTGACAGACTAGAACAATGATTGAGTCTGCTTATTTGGAGAATGTCTATGGCTTTTTCTCCCCCACAAATTGTGTAAAAAATAGAGAAAGAGAGAGACAGAGTGTGTGTGTGTGTACACGTGTGTCCATGTCTCTTACTGTTGTATGCACCTGTGGAGTGAGGTCCCACCTTTTACCACATTCTTAAAGGGGTCAGTGAATCAGGATTTGCTTTCAGCCATTAATAACAGAAACTCAACTATAGTGGCATAAGCAAATTTGCAGTTTACTCTCTGTCAAAAAAGAAGTTTGGAGTTAAGCTGTCCAAGGTTGTATGGCAGCTCCATGATGCTCAGGAATCTACTTTCCTTCTATCTTTTGACCTACCATCCCTTACATATGGCTCTCATCCTTGAGGGCCCAAGATGGCTACTTGATCTCCATTCTTCACATCCACATTCTGGGCAAGAAGCAGAAATAAGGAGGATAGTGAAAAATAAAAGGGCAGATGTTATCTGCCTGTCTTCCCCTGAAGGGATATTCCCGCAAATCCTTCCTACAACATCTGCTTAAAAATCCACCCTACAAAATCACTGGTGACATGTAGCTGCAAGGGAGACTGGGAAATGTAGTCTTTTAGCTGGGCATCTTGCCACCTAGAGGAAAACTGAAGTGTTCTTATTACTCAGAAAAAAGGGAGAGACTAGGTACAGGGAATGCAGTCAGTAGGCTCAGTAGGCTCTGCCATAAGCAGCAACTCCGGCAAGCTGAATAAGCCTTAAGACCTTGAGCTTGACTGGCCTGGGCCAAGATTTTATCTCTTCCAGGGAGGAGAGGGGCTGCCCACAATCCCAGGACCACCCCTGAGCTACACCTCCCTGCTCACAGATGGCAGGAGGCCAAAGGCCACCCGGGCAGGTGCTCAGCAGAGTTGCCACTTGGCTGGAGTCTGTGGCTATGAAGGAGAGAGTTGATGGGAGAAGGAGAGAGTTGATGGGAGAAGGAGAGAGTTGATGGGAGAAGGAGAGGCCAGGTGAGGCCCAGGCCCTGAGATGGGGAGACAGATCAGGGACTTGATTCTTTCGTTGTCATATTTGCTGTTTCATTGTGCATCTAAATTGTGGGCCTCCAGGAGGCAGTCGGCACCATGACCACTCCCTTTCCACAGCTCTGTTTTAATGAAACACCTTTGCCTGCCTCTGGCTCCTGCCGGGAAAGGCAAAGGATGCTGCCCAGAGCCTGCAATCCACCCTGCAGTTTCAATTAGGAAAGATGTGTCTTCTGAGGATGTCCACAGTGAGGCTGGTAATTAGGGAGCAAAGTAACTGCCTGCTCTTTCAAGACTGACTTGGAAATCTTGAAGGGGCTGTCTGGGTGGCTCCTCGGCCCTCCTGGTTCCCTCTTACCCAGCACTGTTTGGATCCTCACCCCCAAAAAAATTTGTTTTGAGCACTTAGGGGGCTAGGTGATGGGGAAGCTAGACCACTTCCCAACAAGTAATTAAACATGTGATGGATATGGTGAAGGAGAATGCCAGATGGGAGGGACCAGCCATTAAATTGGAGAGTTGACCAATGGGAGAGATGGAAGAGGAGAAGCCCCAGCCTCTCTCCTATGGGCCTAGGCCAGGGAGAAACAGGATTCAGCTTCATGGGATAGCAATGGAAACACATTCATTCAACCAATGTTTCCTGAACACCTGCCATGTGTCAGGTTCAGTTCTAGAACCTGGGGATGCTGCAGTTTACAAAGCAAAGGCCTAACCTTATGGAGCTTACAGGTTAGCTGGCAGAGGTGGACAGTTAAAAAAAAAAAAAAAAGAACAATTAAACACAAGGACTATGGAAAAATCAAAGCAGGCTAAGGAAATAAGGAGCAACGGGGGTGGTTTGCTATTTTCTACTGGCTGGTCAGGAAAGATGTCAGCTGAGATGAGATGGAAAAGCCATGGTAGAGTAAACCTTGAGGGTCACCTAGGCTTAGAGGCTGTAACCAGCAGAGGGAACAGCCAGTGCAAAGGCCGAGAGGTGGGGAAGTGCTCAGCATTTGTTGAGACACAGCAAGGAGGCCAGTGTGGCTGGAACAGAATGAGTGAAGAGGAGAGCAACAGGAGGGGAGTCAGGTTGGTAAGTGAAGGTGGTCATCAAGGGCCGAAGAGGCCACAGTGTCAAGTACACTGAGGGTAGGGGGCAAAGGACCAGCCTGCTGCAGTGTAGAGAGTAGTCTGAGGGGCCAGGTGTGGTGGCTCACTCCTGTAATCCCAGCACTTTTGGAGGCTGAGGTGGGAGGATCACTTGAGGTGGGAGGCGGGCGGATCACTTGAGGTCAGGAGTTCGAGACCAGCCTGGCCAACATAGTGAAACCGTGTCTCTACTAAAAATACAAAAATTAACCAGGCATGGTGGTGTGTGCTTGTAGTCCCAGCTACTCGGGAGGCTGAAGCAGGAGAATCACTTGAACCCAGGAGGCGGAGATTGCAGTAAGCCAAGATCACACCACTGCACTCTAGCCTGGGCAACAGAGCAAGACTCCATCTCAAAAAAAAAAAAAAGAGAGAGAGAGAGAAAGAAAAGAGCCATCAATGAGGGCTTCCTAGAAGAGATGGGACCGATTCAGAGGCAGAAGAGGACAGGCACATTTGTGCAGGGAGGGGGCAGACTGATCTGTTGCACTGGGCAGGCACAGAGGCTGGCAGGTTAACTGCAGCAAGACAGTGAGTAACAAGGGTAAGTCTGTGCGCCTACCCCATGCCCTTGGAATATGTCCCACCAACTGCCTCCCTGGCCACCTTTCTATTTGTGGAGCAGTCATCACGCCTCATGTTAGACACGGCTGCTGTTCCAAATGGATGATTGTAAATGATTTAATCACCCACATTAGCACTCCCTGGCTCCCACATGGGGGCCCTGGAGCTTCTCCTCTCACATTGGCCCTGGCAGAAGCTTTTCTGCAATTTACTTAGGCTACCGGGACATGAAGAGGTATCCAAAGTACTGTTCCTGCCTTCAGTGGGGGCATAAGAGGATCCGCTGGGGTATGGGAAGAGGGTATTAGAGCTTCTATTTATATTTTGTTCTTTATCTTATACTTTTAATATGACTATTGCATACATTTTATAACATACAGACTATATTAGCACAGAAATACATGCATATAATCTATGAATTAATTAATATTGAATGTATTAGGGACACGCTTACTTTTTTTTTTTTTTTTGAGACTGAATCTCACTCTGTTGCCAGGCTGGAGTGTAGTGGCACGATCTCAGCTCACTGCAACCTCCGCCTCCTGGGTTCAAGCGATTCGCCTGCCTCAGCCTCCCGAGTAGCTGGGACTACAGGTGCATGCCACCACGCCCGGCTAATTTTTGTATTTTTAGTAGAGATGGGGTTTCACCATGTTGGCCAGGATGGTCTCGATCTCTTGACCTCATGATCTGCCCGCCTCAGCCTCCCAAAGTGTTGGGATTACAGGCGTGAGCCACCGCGCCCAGCCCACACTTACTTTTTTTACTGCTGGGAGTGAGCTGCTGGAAGTGTTTAGGGTCTGCTACTGTAGATAATAATAGCTAACAATTACATGGAACACATGCTCCGTGCTCCTTTACTTCTCACAACAGCCCATTTTACAGATAAGAAGACTGAAGCCCAGAAAGGTTGAGTGACATGCCCAAGGCCACTCAGCCTGGAAGATGCAGGGCTGGGATGGGCCCGCAGCGGTCTGGCTGGGAATCCATAATGCTTCTCTGGTAAGACTGGGGTCCTCAGACAGGAAGCAGGGATTCTAGATTACTCAGTTCATTCTTTGTTTCTGACAAAACGTCCCTAAGCCACTCAAGATTAGTGGCCAGAATCCCAAAAGAGCACCCCATCCCCAGCTCGTGCCTGCCTCCCACAGCTCTCCCACGCCAAGGCAACCTGTCTCAATTCCTGTTGCAATCTCAGCCACTTGTTTTCACTTCTCCTCTGGGAAAACGGAGAACAGATGATCTGTTTTGTTGGATGGGGCAGGAAGGGCTGGCTGGTGGTTAGAATTCTGTCCTCTTAGAAAACATCCAAATGGAAGATGGGTGGGAGACGAAGCCAAAAACAATGAAAGAATCCTGGACTGTTGTGATGGGAGAGGCTAAGAAGTGGGCCATGGAACTGCTGGAGAAGGCAGGAAGAGGCACATAGAGCCTGGACAGCAAAGGGCCCTTGGAGCAGAGTAGGGCAGACAGGAGGGAGTGCTACAAGCTGCATCTAGGAGACTGCGGTCCTCATCCCAAATCTGGGGGCTGAAGGGACCTGGGCTGCAGGGCTCATCTGCCCACGAGAGAGCACAGGCAGCAGCCAGGTAGAGTTCTTGAAGCCTCTGAGAAAAGCTGATGGTCATCAAAGGGGTGAGATCTTGCCCCAAGAGGCTTCCCTATCCCAAGCTTTCCTGACTCCAGGGAAGTTTCCCAGGACACAGTGACTCCCTTGGCCATGGATGAGCAGGGAGACTGGTCCCTTTGACTCTCTGACTCAAACCTGAATCAGGAGGGCAGGACTGGAACCAGGTGTAAAGTGTTTACATCCTGAGCCTCTAGTATAATGGTTATAATGGAGGAAAGCAGAGGTTACCATTTCCTGAGCATTCACTAAGTGCCACATTCAGAGCTAGGTGTTTTTCACCTTGTTAAGCCTTCCCAATCTATGAGACACTGCTATGGTTTGTGTATGTCCCCCAAAAGGTATGTGTTGTAAACTTAATCCCCAATGCAATAATGTTTAGTGGTGGGGTCTAATGAGAGGTGATTAGGCCATAAGGGCTTTGCCCTCTTGAATGGATTAATGTCATTATCATAGGAACGGGTTTGTTATCTTGGGAGTGGGTTCCTTCTAAAAGGACAAGTTTGGCCCCCTTTTACGCTCCACTCACTTTCCCATGTGCACATGCCTTCTCTGGTGGATGACACAGCAAGAAGGCGCTTATTAGATGCTGACACCTTGATCTTGGACTCCCCAGCCTCCAGAATCATGAACCAATAAATACTTCTTCATTTTAAGTTACCCAGTCTCAAGAATTCTGTTACAGCAGCACAGAATGAACTAAGACAGGTACCTCCCCTTGTCCTCATTTACGGGTAAGCAACTCAAGGTTTGCAGGATCAGGATATTTCTCCAGGTGAGTTGGCAAGTGGTAAGCCAGGATTTGAACTCAGCCTGTTTTGCCTTACCTTGCTCTTAGCAGGCAGTCCCTGAGCCTGTAATCTTGCTCTAAAGGAAAGTCAAGGCCTGGAAAAGATTAGTCTCTGACAACAGCTCCAGGCTGAACTCTGATCACATTCATAGACTGAGCCGTGACTCTGTCCATGCAGTGGTTCCTGACCCTGGGCACACACTGAGCCCCAAACCTGGGCACACACTGAGCCCTGACTCTGGTCATAGACCAAGCCCCAACCCTGATTGTACACTGAGCCCTCATCCTGGCCTCACACTGAGCCCCGATGGAAGTCTACATTCAGAATAAAGGCCAGCACCAATATTTGTTGAATAGATAGTTGCTGTTGGACTCCTGAGAGACATGCACAGATCACGACTCCCTCAGTAAGGATCTGGGAAGTTTATGCCACATGAGACGCTGATGAGGGAACATTTGAAGTTTGTTGGAGGCTCAGGGTCCAGATGTGTCTTTTCCAGTGGTCACTCTCTGAGTCTTGGAAGATAGGCCTTGAGAGACACACCAGGCAGGCATCCAGCAGCTAGGACAGCTAGGGTGAGGCAGCTCTGCCTGGAGTCTGAGGCTTCTGGGAAGGCCACGGCTGGCACTACATGGGCCTAGACAGGGACAGCCATGTCTGCCCAACCAGTTCACCAGTCCTGCTACCTGAAGCCTAGGCCACTTGATCAGGGGAGAGAAGGAGCTGTCATAGGGACCCTTCCTCAGGAGCTCTGGGCAAGACTAGCAAGAGAGGTACCCTCCTGTGTGACACCCCCAGAAAGAGACCTATTCCCCTCTAGGCAAAGTCAGGTGCATTTTTCAGGCTTTGTGCTAGCATCCCACAGCAGGATCTAAAGAGGGAAAGCAGCCATCCGCAATCCTTCCACATCTCTCTAGGAAGCCTTCTTGGCACCTCCAGTCCTCTTAGAGCTAGCTCTCCATCCTCCTCCCACCTGGCATCAAGGGCCCAAGGCTTCTCCTTTTACAAGGTCATATTCTGTTTTCACAACCATGCAGGCCCACATGTTGGAGTAAGTGATGGAGTGAATGAATGAATCAACGCATTCGTTAGGGGGTACTGGCTTGTTGTGTCGATAAAGTCTCTGTCAACATCACAGATCCTCTAGAATGGCATTTCCACCCCTCCCCAGTAGCTTGGCCTCAATTCCTCTGTCCCTTCACTGCAGAGGTCTTGCTCATCCAGCTGCGGTGCATGGGGTTGTTAAACGGCTGGGTCATCCTGAGCGAGTCACTTCCCTCCCGGTGTAGTTCCCTCATAGCAACTTCGGATAGCAACAGTGCCAAGCTCCAAGGTCTACTGCAAAGGTTACCTGTGGTGCTGCGTGTAAAGCAGCTTATAAATGAGTGGCGTTCAGCAAAGCACCTACTACCATGCCTGGCACCTAGCAGGTGTCAATGCAGCAGAGTCCCGGTTTCCACTCTCTGCCTGCCACTTTCTCTATACTCCACTTGGCAAGAGGAGGGTGGGGCTGTCCTTGACTGGCCAAGGGATCCCTAACCCCCAACCCCTTATCCCAAATGAGTCTACAGACACGCCCTCCCCTGCCAGCTCATTCTAGCCATTTTTCTGCTCTGCCTCCACCCCCACCCCTTTGCTCTGGTAGCTCTGGTTTTAATGTGCACAATACGATTAAGGCAAAATGGGCTTCCCATCAAACCCCCAACAACTTCTCTTTCCCATCCACACCCCAGCGTCACCAGGCCCCATTCCCTCCCTCCCTTGGGGACCGTGGAGTTTAATTTCAGGACATAATTCCCTGAATAACTCTCTTCTACTGGAGCTTCCTACATACCTCCAGAGAACCCTTGGAAGCCTCAGGAATCAGGGTCAGAGCCCAATGAGAATAAGACACCACAGTCACGAAATTTCCACTGCATAGCTCGCCATCTTGAGGGAGCAGGAGAGCAAACCAGGAAAGAGGGACGGCCAACCTAGGGGGACAGTCTTATGGGTCCCTTAGTGGAGGGTGGGGCCTCTGTCTCCAGAACTCCCCACCTGGAAGGTGGGAGGCTAGAGCAGCTACACACTGGCTCCCATCCCTGCTGTTTGAGGGCTGTCCTGGAGGTATTCTCTCCCCTGCACTTCCAGCCTGCTTTGATCCACCGGTCAAGCTGCGTTTCCTGGCGTTGGTACACTTGAGGGGAACAGGGCCAGCACAGGGTGAGCCCAAGTCCATCCAGAACCATCCACACAGTTATGGTGGAAATCAGAGAAGAGCAGGGGAGATGTGGTGCTGGGCACAGAGAAATCCATGATACTAAGCAGCACCCTCCTGCTTAGGTTTCAGTGGCTCCTTTTGTTGGAGACTCTGCAAGAGTGAAGATCACAGCCTCCTTCATCCTGTAGAGTCACTCATTCATTCTGCAAACATTTCCCGAGCCATGCTGAGTGCCAGGTCCCATGCTGGACACTGGAGTCATGGAGATGAATCAGGCAAGGCCTCTTCCCTCAGGACTTCCCAGCCTAGGGCAGGAGGCAGAGCCGCACCTAAATGATGCCACAGAGGTTGGGGAAGAGAGGAGTATGGAGGTAGGTGTTAGCTTGGGAGAGTCAGGGAAGCCTCCACCGGTGAGCTGGGGTTTGAATTGGGCCTTGAAGTAGGAGTAGGTATTCACCAAGCTGAGAAGTAGGGAAAGATTGTCCAGGTCCAGAGCCTGCCCCCAGCATACCCCATAAGCCATCAGCAGATCACCTTTCTAAATTCCAGGTCAACTCAAGAAAGCCTACCCATCTCCATCTGCTCCTCTATCCCAGCCTGGCCTGGAGGCTGAGAACTCAGACTCAGCACCTGGGGAGACTGTCTGCCTGACCTGAGCCACCAACCGAGTCCTTTTTTGACACGCAGGTCCTGCCTATGCCTGTACTACCTACGGCCTAGACTGCTGCTGTGCCAAACCCCATGCCCCTCACCTCCCAGGCCCCCCTGATGCCACCTTGTGGCTCATGAGGTTTCCAAAGCCACCAGCCCAGGTGTGAGTCCAGTGGCATGCGCACACCTGCACTTGGATCCTGGCACCACAGTTGCGAGGTCTGGGGCAAATTGCCACTCTCTTTGAGCTTCATTTCCATGGGCTGCACAGTGAGGTTTACATGAGATAACTAAGATGCATGGAGCACCTCCCCAAAGCCTGGCACAGGATGGCTGCGGTAAACAGCCGCTAGTATTGTCAAGTGAATTATTATTTGCATGGGGAGAACTGGAAGGGGCAATTGTCCAGCAAATGGACCCTGAGTTGTAGAATCTACCCAGCCTGCCAGGGGACATGCCAGGACTGTTGGGGCATGGGGCTGAAACTCAGCTCTGGGTACTGAGAAGCTACACGGGAAAGGACCCCAGAGGCTCTAGCCCTGTCCCCAGGGCCTCAGGCTTGGCCTGGGTTTCCTACAGTTGGCAATTTCCCCTTCAAGCATCTCCCAAACTCTCTCCGTATTAGCATGAGAATAGGGTGCCGGCTGAGACCGGAGGATCCAAAGGTATTTGTATTCCAAAGAGCTTCCTCTGTTCCCTCAAAGTCCTTGTTGCCAGAGCTGGGAGGCTGGGCTGGATCCAGAGGCCACTGTGGGCCAGCAAGGGAGGAGAGGCACCCACCAGAGGCCACCCTGTGCTCCTGGCCCTCCACCCTGAGGCCTCTCAGAGGGGCCTGCCAGTCCTCCCAGCTCCCGTCCCTGCAGTGAGCCTCAATTGTATATGTGTGTGTAGGGGGTGGGGCGGGGATGCTCTCTCATCTGAAAAAGCATGTTCTATATAATAAGGGCTTTGATTTGTTTTTTGCCTCAACCTTCTATTTCCTTGATGTTTTAAATCCTATACTATTAATGGGAGGAGTATGAGGTTTGTATGCTTATCACAAGTGAGCCTGGAATTTAAAAAGGTTGAGAAACATTGCCCAGCGGGATTAATAATAATAACTGTAATAATAGTTAACAGTGGTGAGCATTTGCCCCATGCCAGGCATTGTGCTGAGCATTTTACATACACTATGTTTTTCAGTCCTCACTACAACCTTGAGATACTGTTACAAACCCCGTTTTACAGATAGGGCAACTAGGTCTTAGAAGAGTAAAGTAACTGGCCCAAGACCCTAAAATCAGTCAATGGCAGCATGGACCACAGTGCCCCCCAGCACCTCCCTGCCCCTCTGACGCCTCTTTGGGAAGATCTAGCACTAATGGGGAGTTCGGGGAACCATGACCGGGGCAGGTGCTAGTCCAGGCAGAAGTACTTTCCTCAGGCCCCTCTCCACCTGTCCTGCTCCAGAGGTGCCCACGCTGAGCGAAGAGAGAAACCCTCTCATATTGTTTTATATTGTTTTATACTCAGTACCTGTTTTAAGAAAAAACAACAAGGAAGTAAAACCAAAGACAGGCAGGCCGGCGCCAGGCCTAAAACCAGGCCTGGGCCTGCCTGGCCTAAACCCAGTAGTTAAAAATCAACTCATAACTTAGAAACCGATGTTATTCATAGATTCCAGAGATTGTATAGAAGAACATTGTGAAACTCCCTGCCCTGTTCTGTTTCTGTCTGACCACCGGTGCATGCAGCCCCTGTTACATACCGCCTGCTTGCTCAAATCAATCACGACCCTTTCATGTGAAATCTTTAGTGTTGTGAGCCCTCATAAGGGACAGAAATTGTGCATTCGGGGAGCTCAGATTTTAAGGCAGTAGCTTGCCAGTGCTTCCAGCTGAATAAAGCCCTTCCTTCTACAACTTGGTGTCTGAGAGGTTTTGTCTGCGGCTCGTCCTGCTACAACGCCAAGGAGGACAGACTGGCATTCAAGCTAAACACCCTGCAAGCCTCGTGTGCAACTGTGGGGCCAGAGCCCTCAGGGTTTCCCTGTTGGGCTGAGCACAGTGGCATTTCCAAGGGATGGCCCAGGAGTTGGGGAACAGGAAGACAAAACACCCTAGTTCTACCCACAGCACCCCATGCCCCCCACAAGAAAGAACCCAGGATCCTGGGCCTGCCCTGCAAGAATGATCTTTACTTGTCTGCCCAACTACTCTCCCTCATCCTTTGTCACTCTTGCCCAGACACACTTGACACCTCCTCTTC